>NW_019154099.1:35378572-35741757 GCF_002288905.1 Enhydra lutris kenyoni | reverse complement strand
AAAGAAAGAAAGAAAGAAAGAAAGAAAGAAAGAAAGAAAGAAAGAAAGAAAAGAAAAGAAAGAGAAAGAAAGAAAAAGAGAGAGAAAGAACGAACGAACAAACCAGTGAGTTCAAATTGGTCAAAGACCAAGAAAATGAAGTGCAGATAAAGAAGTCTAGTATCAGATTCATAGTAATTCAAGGTCAGAACTAGCATGACTTGCTCACCCTCTCTAGTCTGTTTTTAATGGATTTGAACCTGATGTAGTAAAGCTGTTCTTTGTATTAAATGTAGGAGTGGAGGATAGCCAAATTGTACAATGGTTGTACGATTATAGAAATAGAAAACAAGTTATTGGTTGTCAGCCATTAAAGAGGATGTGGTGGTGGGAGGAAGTGGGTGTGACCACAAAAGGACAGCCTTTGGGAATCCTTGAATTGATGGAAATGTGCTGCATATTGACCGTGTCAATCTAAATATACTGGCTGGGATATTGACTTGCAAGATATTACCATTGAGAGAAATTGGGTAAAGGACATACAGGATCTCTGTATTGTTTCTTAGAATTGTGAATCTGCAATTACCTCAGAAGAAACAGTTGAAAAAAAAAGTAGAAGTTGGTGGATTCACAATGGTACTAGGTAGGTTAATATACATTCTTTATAGGTACATTAATATACATTCTTTACTTTTGATAGACCAAGTAGACAACAATCTGATATACATAATCTTAATTATACATAATCTTAATTATAAAATCAACAGAAATTTATTATAATTATATATAATAAATAAATAAATATTAATTGAAATATTAACATGAATTATGTATTTTTATAAATGTGTGTCAAACTTTTTACCTTGCAACGAGTGGCATATTACCTCTACAAGTGCCTAGAAAACACTACAAAATAAACATATGACACACAAAAAACATGCTATGATAAATCCATAATGTAACTGTATTTTCTGTCTCTAATATTATAAAATTATCTGCAAATAGTTAAGTCAGTTATAAATGTTAACATGTACTCAAATCTTGGAGAAAAGAGGAAATCAGGAATATAATAAGACTATGTAGAAAACAAATACATGTATATACTTATAAACATGTATATGTATATATTATTATATAAACATGTATATGTACATATGTATTATACTTATAAACATGTATAATATATGTGATATATATAGTAAAGAGACATATAGAATAGAAGGTGATCTGACATTTACATATATATTGCAAGGCTTTTGGAATGCTGTTATATTTCTACTCAAATCCATGAATGCTCCAAAATTAAAGAGACACTGAAAATATATAAGTATTCAGCAGGGATGCCAGAAAAGAACAACAAAGCAATCTCAATGGTGGTAGCAAAGAAACCAAACATTAATGAATAGAAAAATGGAAAAATAAAAATCATAAATTCAATAACAGGCTCTTTTAAAACAAAAAACTTGAAGGTCAAATTAGAAGAAAGAAAACATATATATATATAAAAGGTATATAACCATAAATTCTGAAACAAAAATAAATACAAAGCAACATCACTTGCAGTTCTAGTCAAGTTAGTTTAAAATTTTAGCCTCATCACTATTTTACAAGATAATAAATTTACTAAAACCTGGACCAAGAGAAAGAAATTTGACTTGACTCTCCATTAAACATAAATAAATGTTGAAAAGGCTCATATTACTAGTAATCACTTTTAATTTTCCAATAAATAGGTAATTACTATACAAACATTTTACTATTATTTTAACCTTTTATTACTTACAATGAATATCATATTCTTAAAAAATGATAAATTTATACCATTACAGTTAAAATATATTTTCCTTGGGTAATTGAAGTTATTATAGTTTATTCAGGCTAAACAAAAACAATAACAAAATCTTCAACCCCTAGAAATTTGAGTTGTTATCCTTAGCTGTTAAAGAGAAAATAAAGGTGAGCAATGAAAGTAATATCAATATTTCCCTGCTCTATTCTATTTCCAATGTTGTGAAATTCCATAGAATATGTTTTTAAAAGCAAAGCACACTATTAACAGCCATTGGCAATGGCCTGCATTTTTCTTGGAGTTACCAGTGAGACTGAACTCATCAGGTGAACTGGAGTCATTTGCATCCAGCAGAGATCTGAAGCTCTTCACACATCTGGAAAAATCTGGGGAAGTTTTAGTAATATTACAACTTTTTGGTAATTATACTACCAGCCTCTTCAAAAATATCAAAATGATAATATACAGTGTCAATCTAAGGAAGCTTAAATCTTACTTGGTAAGCATCGTTCACTAAAGTTTATATTAACTTTCCTATAAGAATATAATACTTAACCAAATAAGGTATCTGGTTTGGGTTTAGGTTTATTTGTTTTTTTTTTTTAATGAATGGATGTCCCGTGGCTCCAGCACATTTGTTTCTAAGGCTGTCTTTCCTCCACTCAGTTACTTTTGAACTTTTGTAAGAAATCGGCTGGACATATTTGTGTGAGTATTTCTAGATTCTCTCTTTAATTCCATCGATCTATATGTTTGTCCCTCCACCAATACTACATATGTTTAATTACTTTGATATTTAATGTCTTGAAATTCAGTAAAAATAGTTCTCTCACTCTCTCCTATATATTCTAATTGTTTTAACTACTCCCACTCCTTTGCATCTCCATATTTATTTTAGAATAATCTTGTTAGAAAAACAAAACAAAACAAAACCAAAACTTGCTGGTTTTGATAAAAATCATTTTAAAGCTATATATAAATATCAATTTGGGGGAACACTGTCATCTTTTCTCTGTTGAATCTTCCACTCCACAAACACAATATGTTTGTCCATTTGTTTGGGTCTTCTCTGATTTTCTTTTATCAGCATTTTGTAGTTTTAACATAGGTTTTTATCACATTTACATCTAAATATTCACCTTTTCTTTTTTTTGTTGTTTTTTACTTATTTAAAAGTGGTGGAAAACATTTTTTTACCTTGCACATCATAAAACAAAACAAAAAACAGATGGTGATCAAATTTGGTCCATGGGCCATAATTTGCTATCCCTTTATGTAGACATCAACCAAATTTTAAAATTCAAGATATGAGATGATTTATTTGTTGAAATGAGCATATTTTCTACTGCTTGTTTAAAATGAACATAGAAAATTTCCATTTATGAAAAGTAGGAGACATTATTGGCATGTAGAGCTGTAGAGAGAAGGAAGCAGAATTAGCAAGAGAAACTCTTGGTTTAATTTCTGAAAGATCTATGGGACAAAATTTAGAGGGCATTCTTTGTAGGTAATTTGGGTTATAGAATATTTGAGATGTTCTTTGGGTAAAATAAAAAGATACAGTCATATTTCTCTAAATTCGAATTGTAGCCAACTCCTATTGCAATGGAATTCTTACATAAAGTACACCTCTCCCCCAAGATTTCCAAAGTCTTGAACAATGAGCTGAGAGGTATCTTCCATTAACAGCATATTACCCATTTTCCTTTGTTCTATTTCCATGTTTCTTTCTTCCAGGTTTTTTTTTTTCCTATTTTCTAACTACCTTGATTTGAGAAGGACAGTTTATCATTTAGTCTATACTCACCTTGTCTGTTCAGCAATTATTGCATATCTGCCTTTAGAATTACTATTTTGAAAAAGGTACTACATTTGAGAACATCTTGGTAATTACTCAGTTTATTCTCTTTCTTCATTAAATTAAACAAATGAAATCTCAGAACAGTCCAATGGTCTCAAATTAAATGCTAGAAGTGTACCTGAAGTAATGTAATGATTATAGGATTCCTGTGGCTTTTTCTGCTTGGTTTTGGGGGTTTGAGGCCTGCTTTTCCCTGTGTATAATGTAACAAAAAGGTTGAACTCCGAACCTGTCTGAAAAAGAGGCAAGCCATTTAAACCAACATTTCACCTCAAATAACTAGAAGTTAATTGTTAGCTGTTAGATCCCCCCCAAAATGGGTCCACGATTAAAGGAGCAAGATTGATATAAAGCGAAGGTCAAGCAAAGCTTTATTCCGCACCAAGCATCAAAAATCAGACCGAACGTTCAGGGACGCACCTTTTACAAGAGAGGGCGACCTTTCTCTGTTTCACAGACTAGCTTTTAAGGGCAGAGTCCATTCGGTCGGGCCTGACCACACACAGGTGGCCAGTGAGATTGTAATACACACAGGAAACTCCACAGTCATGTTAGGTCACACATAAGTGACCAATTGAATTACAATTTACCCTATAGTAGACATTTGATCTAGCCTATCACCCTCGTTAGAGTTGGCGCCCAAAAGGCTCTCAAAGGGTAGGGCCCATACTCCTTGGTAGCTAGGGAGACAGTATGCAACCCCCCACTGATCAGATGTCTCCACCTGGCCTGAAGCACCCTTGTATCTGGGCTTTGTTACCTGGGCTGGTTTCCGGGACTTGTTTTTTTTTTTTTTTTTTTTTTTTTAAGATTTTATTTATTTGTCAGAGAGAGAGAGAAAGAGAGAGAGAGATCACAAGTAGGCCAAGAGGCAGGCAGAAGCAGAGGGAGAAGCAGGTTCCTTGCTGAGCAAGGAGCCTGACTGGGATCATGACCTGAGCCGAAGGCAGCCACTTAACCAACTGAGCCACCCAGGCGTCCCCCGGGATTTGTTTTTAAGTCAGTCCCCTGAGGGAAGGGGAGCAGGGACAATTTAAGGGTTAAACAACAAGGTTTTTGTTTAACCTTAATGGAAGCCTCTGGCTAAATAGGTCCTTACATTAGCAAGAGACTCCGATGATTGTATTTTTTTCCAATTTTCACATGTATATCCAAGGGGCTGAGCATCAAATATGTTACTATACCAAAGTTAGGTCAGACTTTCGTTAAACGGACTTTCGTTAAATACTCTTGCTTAATAGAAAGAGTATTAACTTTAAAATGTATATTTTTCAAACATTCATTTTAGCAATAAAGATTATTCCCTTCTAACATTTTCATAGTTTATTCAAGAATTGTAATGTGTCCTACTATATGATTTGATGTGTTACCGAAGATAATGATATAATCAAAATATTACTATTTTCCATTATTTTAAATTAAGGATTACTATAAGAAGTGATAGAAGAGAATTCATTAAGAGACAGTAGAAGTTTGTAACTGATTAGGAAACAGTGGAAGAACGCCACCTAAACAGGTAATTTTTAAAAAGGACATTAACCCACAGTTGTAGAAAACAGATTTATCCATGAAGTCACCTAATGGCTGCAACACCACCTGGAGGTTTAGCTACTCTCTAACCAGGAAAAATCAAACAAACCAGAAAAATCTCTAGTCTTCGCAATAAAGCCCACTTGGTTATTTATTAATCAGCACATCAAATTTTTCAAGATTTTTTTCAATGGCACATGAAAAAAGAAGTAATCGTAAGTTTAGAAAAAGTCACATTAAAATATCTGTGCAATTGTTTCAAACTAAAAGGGAATGATAAATAAATTCAACATTTAAAAAAAATTTTTTCTGTATACTTGTGCTTGCCATTTTTTTTTTTTAACTCAAAGAATGAAGTTGCTTTTGCCCTGGCATTTTAAAATGCCACATTAAAAATGATCTGTGCAATGTCAAACTGTAATAGAATATTATATAAGGTCCAAATTTTATTTTTTTCTCCCTTTATGCTCTCTATTAAATCTTTCTAAACTTAAAGAATGAAATTGCCATTGTCCTGGCAATTCTAGGCATTTTGAAGTTTTTTCCTATCAATTGGCCCTTTATACCTTTCACCAGAGGCCGGATGTTTGCAGTTGCTGGCGGTTGTTGTTTGAGACACTGCTAATGGCTGATAGACTGGCAGCACACATTGAAAGAGGGAAGCTCAGAGCCTGGGAAAGGTCCCAGCACTGAATGCCCTCAGTCCTGCAGGGTAATTAGTTTATTGCGTACAAGATTAGAAAATCAGTACCAAAGATACTCTATCTGACCCACTTCTCAAGAGTCATCAAAAATTACAAGTGACTATATTACGTTTTTAAGCAAAATATAAGTAATTTAAAAATACCCCTTCTTTCTGAACTAATCCAACAATGCAAATATTCAGCAACATTCAGTGCAATGTTCTTTGTTATTTTGACTCTCCCCCTTCTGGACTCTGAGTATATGTAAAATCCAATTTAAAAAATAAATCAGTTGTGAGAATTGTTGGAAAAGCACAAATTAGTTTACTTTAAGAGTGTGAAAAAGGTTTCTCGTTAATTATACAAACAAGCATAGCAATCAAATTAAAAGGATCATTCACTGACAAATGGTAACTTCCAACGTACTTTTAAAACTAGGAACAGGAAAAGAAACATCACAATTCTGAAAAAAAAAAAAAGTTGAAATGTAATTAATATGGAAAAACCTTTTAGTTCCCCCCCCAAGGAAAATTAAAATTACTATGTGAAGGAGAGTCAGAAGTACATTTAAAGAAGTAGAAAATTATCTTTACTGTTATTGACAAGAAATAATAGTGTGAGTTGCTCCTTGACCTTTCTCTTCATTTCAGTACTGGGAGCAAACATAAAGTAAATTTTCTGGAAGAAAGTTGCCCTATTTAAAACCTTAAAACACTTTTAATGTGTATTACAATCTAGTGTGCTCTACTCATTATTAAAATAAGCTATGAGCTCAAAAACTGAATATTAAGCATACTAGTGGCAAATTTGATTTTTTAAAAAAGGAAAATTTCAAAGTACCACTAAAGATTGTATTATTCTGAAAGATAAAACATGTGTGGTACAGGGAGAAATTATGTTTGGTAGAGGGATCATGTTGTCTGCAATTATGTGTTCAGAAGTGTATCATTGGTTTAAAGAACACAAATACTGATAAGTCCCCAGAGAACATAGACAAGTTGAAAGAAGCACACTTAAATCAAATTTACCTTTCCTCATATTTCATGAAACATTTTATATAAAGCATATCTATAATAATGATGATGACAACAATAGCTAAGTATAATATGATCAGGTGATAAACCTATTGATAAAAAAGTCATGTCAAACAGTCAACATTTCATCATGCCTGTCTTAATGGCATTGCTGGATTGATTATTAGTAAAAAGATAAGGACTTAATCAAAACAATAAAAATTATCCAATGGCAAAAAAGTCATTTGTCTTCTACTTCTCCTGTGGATGACTTGTTTTCCCTACAGAGAAGGGAGCTTCTGACTGGGAGGAGTCAGAATTTAGGTCCTTGCTCTAATGCAAAAAATAGATAAAATCATTAGAAGAAAGGAAAACTAAGATTAATCTCTATAAAGATGCAAAAATCCTCAACTAAGTATTAGCTGATTGAATCCAACAATATGTAAGAAGCACCCAAATGGGGTTCATCTTAAGTAGGAAAGACTGGTTCAATAGAGAAATTCAATTAATACCATTCTCTACATCAAAAGGGTAAAGAAGAAACATCATATGATCATATCAATAGATGCAGAAAATACATTTGACATAATATAATACCCATTAATGATCTTTTTTTTTAATTTCAATGAACTAGGAATAGAGAGTATCTTCAATTTGATAAAGTATGTCTATTTACAAATCATAAATAATGGTAAGAGACTGGACATTTTTCTCCTATGCATTAGAATAGGATCATAGTTTGTCCATTTCCTAAAAAATAAACATCATCTTTTCTCATGATTCAGCAATCACACACCCAGGTATTTAGCCAACTTACACACATACACACACACACACACATACACACACACACGTAATGGCATGTAAATGTAGGTAGCAGTTTTATTCACAATTGCCAAAAACTGCAAGCAACCAGTATGTCCTTCAGTAGCTGAATGGATAAACAGTCTGTGATACAATAGATAATGGAGTCATATTCAGTGATAAAATAAATGAGCCATTAAGCTATGAAAAGACAAAATAACCCTTAAATGCATAGTGATAAGTGAATGAATCCAGTCAGAGAATGCTATATATTGTTTTATTCCAACTATATGACATTCCAGAAAAGAAAAACCTAAAAAAAGATTAAAAGGTCAGAAGTTCTAGGGGAGGAGGAGAGGGTGAACTAGAACACAGTATTTGGGATTTTTTTGTTTGTTTTGTGTTTGTTTGTTTATGGCAGTAACACCATTCGGTGTGATCCTGTCATGGAAATATGATATTATGCATATGTCAAAACCCATATATTTTTTCCCAATTTATTTTACAATTTTTACAACTTATTAAGCAAACAAGAGATTAAATATCTCTCATCCACTGATGTGATCTTCTTATATACATCCTGTTAGTAAGTCCCATTTAGAACAGCTGAAAATCTTTTAGCAAAAGTTTTGAAGATGAGTTCATAAACTCAATTTAAATTTCACCAGTTAAATTAGGTCAAATGGAAGGAACTCAAATGAGTAGCTACTCATCAATCAGAGCCCATTATTTTATAAGTTATCAGTCAACATGCACACCCTACCCAAAACTTAAACTCCACCTTGAATCAATTATTGAAAACCCACATGTAAGGAGGTGAAAGGATGAATTTCCACTCCTCAATTTCCAACCCTGGAAAACCTATATAATTTTAACAGCACAAAAGTTAACTTCAATGTATACAAGTAAAAAAAAAAAAAAAAAAATTGGGAGGAAGTTGAGGAAATTCAAGGAAGGAACCCAGACTTTGATAAGAGAATCTAAATGTATCACAAATACATGAAACAAAATCACTGAATATAAGTGGGATTGTGGACAAAGGTGATGAGCCAAGTAACTTAGAAAATGAGTGAAGCCCGTAACTGGAGGCGAACAAGACATTCTCACTGTATTCTAGTTGATAAAGTTGTTTCTCATCTGATACTGTTATATATAAATATTGGAACTAAACAATTAAGTAAATAGCAAATAGTGTTTGTGTTGTAGTGTGTTTTGTGGTGTTGTCTTTATGTTATAGTGTGAGTTCACAGTAAATCAATAAAAGAAGGTAAAATGATCCACGTGGTAGTGTTTTAGGGTTAGAGACATAGTATGAATTCATGTTTAGCTCAATATGCATAGAGATGGTTACATATAGCAGTATCTATAGATACGTGTATATACAGGTTAGTATACAAACAAATTTCTTTTCTCTATCAGCTAAAAGGGCCTAGAAGCTATTTTAATCCAGTAGCAACAAATGTAAGTAGATCTTTATTCTTTTTTTTTTTTTTGAAGATTTATTTATTTATTTGAGAGAAAGAAAACACAAGCAGAGAGGGGGGCAGAGAGAGAGAGAATCTCCCCACTGAGTATGGAGCCCTACAGGGGGCTCAATCTCAGGACCCTGAGACTGTGAACTGAGGCGAAACCAAGAGTCAGATACTGAACCGTCTGAGCTACCCAGGTGCCCCCAAATCTTGATTTCCAACACCAGGACTCTCTAAATAAACAACTGATTCTAGGACTGGGGCAGAAAAGACTTAAGATGAGCCTAGATCTTCTTGTAATAACAGGAAGAAAGTCAGTGCTGAAACAGTAGCAAAGCCTACCCCTACATTGATGGGTATGTAAACAAATGATAAAAAAGAGACAGATCTCCCTAACAGAGAAAATCCTAATAAAGTACGGAAGTACTCTGTCCTCAAAGAGTAAATCCCCACTCATTAAAGGTAAACTGTAGAGACTCGCTTCTAAAAATTTCAGTTTAGAAATGGAGAAAAAGAAAGAATAACATTGTGGAGAAACTTGACAAACACTATCTCAGCCAAGTGATCAAGGTGAATAGTAACATTTGATAAATTACATTGATACTGTGTATCCATGTAGAATGTGTTGAAAATGGTAATTACCTCTGTGATTTTTTTCATCCATGAAATCCATACCTGCAATCTAATAATGAGAGAAACATCAGACAATTCTCCATGAGGAACATTTTACAAAATGCTTGACTAAGTACTCCTTAAGATTCTCATGGTCATCAAAAACAAGGGAAGTCTGACAAACTAGAATAACCGAAAGGAGACGAAGAACACCTGAAAACTGAATGCGATGTTATATCCTGGGCAGGGCCCTGGAACATAAATAGACATTAGGTAAAAACTAAGGAAATCTGAATAACTGTGGACTTTAATTAGTAATAATGAATCAACCCTGGTTTACTAGTTGTAGCAAGTTTACCATGGTAATATGCATTGTTAATAATATGGGAAACTGGGCATTGGCTAAGTGGGGATTCTTTAGATTAATCTTCTCAATTTTTCTGTAAACCTAGAACTGTTCCAGAAAATAGGTCCTTTTAAAAAATAAAAAGGCACTCTTAAATGAACATAACAAGTTTGTTCTTTGGTAAAATTTGTACTCGTTAGGAAAATATTTTATATAGCATGAATGACTTTTTGATCATCAAAGGCAAACAGAGATATTTCATAGCATATCTGTGTGACACAGCCAAAAAAATATTTTTAAATATCAAAAGGAAAATATTTGCCATACTGCAACAGTGAGGGACAATGTGAAAACTAAGCTTGTTTTTATAAATTTTGCACAGCTTACTCTAAGCCAAAGTGTTCTGGGCAAGATTCAGAACTTTTCAAACTGTTTATGAACTGAACAAACAAAGCTTCCCAAGTCCATTCACAATTGATTCCTCAGTCTCTTTTCAGGCCTGAAGAACAGCTCTTTCACAAATGCAGTACATCTTCCACAGACCGCGAAAGGTGACGTCAGCTGCTTAGGTGGATGTCGAAACAGTAGGGTTCCACAGTGTCTGGCAAATTCATCCTGGACACTCAAACATTAAATGAACACCGTTTATGGACAATATGGAGAAATGAGAGTTCAGTGAAGCTGATACATGCAAAAAGAAATTTTTTTCCTCTGCTTTGTTCAGTCTCTACTTTACTTTATGAAGCTTGGCCATGATAGTTACTCAAGAATTAACAGACCTAACTATAAGAGGATGACCGGATTTTTATATATTTCCTTCTAGTTCCAAATCTGAAATAAGACTTAAGTTCTCTGAAATTATGATTAGAATTTACCTGTCCGGTACCTCTACCTTATGTCAATGGATTGGAATCCAAATGGGAAATTATATGTAATTGCATTCTTTCTGGCAAATGGCTGTTGAATTGCAGAACACCACATGTAGAATGGTGGTTATGAATCTGAAGGAGGGCTGAGAGGTTCTCTGTTTACTTAAGAAAAGAACAAGCCAATTCTCTACCATTAAATGTTAAATTCCCTCTAGAAACATGTAGTTATATTATTTATTAGAGAGGGGAAGAAATCCTACCACCAAAACTTGGTAAGTTGTAAAGTGATGATCTAGTCTCGGCTTTCTGTATGCCCTTTAACTCCAGCAGTCTAAATTTGTGTGGGAAATCTGCTGTTGTAGGTATCTTAAAAAGCACACGTGTGAAAAAAAAGAAAAACACACATGTGTAAAATGTACACAGACCTAATTCCTTATATTGAAAAATCTACCTATCTGTGTGTGTGTGTGTGTGTGTATACATACCTATATATGTTGTTATATACAATAAAACAACATTTATTTATACATAATGCATTATATAATGATATATAAAATAAAAAAACTTTTTGTACATTATAAATAACATTATACAATAGCACATATATTAAAAGTTTTTTTATCTAAATGTGGAAGATTTCCATATTTACTATGCTCTCAATAAATTTATCTTGTTCAAATTGCATCACCTTTTATTTCTTGAAATTAGTATCTGTACTAGGAGTATGATGCATATTTATAAAGTTCAATAACATACAGAATATTAAGCCTTTGAAAACCAAAGTGACCAAAACACACAAAGATTCATGCAAAAGTGGGCAAGAAATGTAAAATAATTTTTTAAATTTCAAATCAACACAGACATTTATTCCCCTATGTGGGGTTAAGGAAACTGTTCAGGAATAATTCTGCCCATGTACAGTCATTTGCTGTACTACTGTGTGGCCTTAGTCAGACTGCATAACTACTATTATCTCTAATCCTCAGTAACATAGAGGTAATAATATATATGTTCTCTACAATGTTTGAGGATTAAATATGATAATGCATGCGACATGCTCAGTCAGAGCCTCTTAAGGAATCTCTTCAAAGGGTGATAAAAGTCAAGGTTATGAATAAATTGGTTTGATTCAATCCAATTATATTAACAGTTGAAGAATGGGTTTGTTTTTGCAATAGCCTAGTGCTCTCAAGGCCTAATGGAACAATATGAAGGTTATGTACTAATAAAATTATACTTAGCAAAAAAAAAAATATTCTCTAACTTCTTTCATTTTCTGTTAAAGATATGTTCTCCCATAGGTTGAATGGTTATGAGTGAATATATATATTTAATATATTCATATACATATATAGTGGCTCTCTTGTTTTGCTTCTTATTCCTTATTTCTCTGTTGCCTCAACCATTTGCTTTATAATGCTTCCTATTTCCTGTACTACGCTAATAGGAAGCTATTTCAACTTATATAAATTTTTAAATAACATCTAATACTGAAAGCTCTGTACTGATTATATTAACGATGTAGTAGGTCATAAAATATCAAAGGAAATAGGACTCACAAACAAATTAGCAACAAAACCTTTCTTCATATACATTTCATATCTCAAGATGCCATGGGATTGGGAAACAGAACAGAGTGAATCTGAAAATGGAATTAAAAGTGAGTGCGTATCCGCTTCTTATGAATTATAAATTATTTCCTTTTAGAATCAGGCATAAATAAGATTTGACTCCATTAATGTGCTAAACTGCAAATAATCAACGAATTTTCAAAGAATTTTGCAAGCCAAAAGTATTTTTGCTTTGATTTATAATCATCATTTATTTTACCCTCGGAACTCAGAAGACTACATCTGTTTTTTTTTTCTTTCTTAAATTTTTTTTCTTTTTTTTTTCTTTTTTATAAACATATAATATATTTTTATCCCCAGGGGTACAGGTCTGTGAATCACCAGGTTTACACACTTCACAGCACTCACCACAGCACATACCCTCCCCAATGTCCATAACCCCACCCCCTCTCCCAACCCCCCTCCCCCCCAGCAACCCTCAGTTTGTTTTGTGAGATTAAGAGTCACTTATGGTTTGTCTCCCTCCCAATCCCATCTTGTTTCATTCATTCTTCTCCTACCCCCTTAACCCCCCATGTTGCATCTCCACTTCCTCATATGATAGTTGTCTTTCTCCAATTGACTTATTACTTTTTATTTGACATATTTCCAACTTACTGATAAAGTGAAAGAGTAGGACAAAGAATGCTCATATATCCCTCCCTCACCAGGAGGCCTCGCTGAAATTTTACCAACTGTCCAATTATGTATTTTCTACAAAAGGATCCAATTCTCAAATATTGCCTTTAACTTTCATTTCTCTTCAGTATCCCTCATTTGGGATGGTTCTGACCTTCCTTGATCTTCATAAATTTAACAATTTTGAAAATTACAGGCCAATTACTTTGTAGAATTTCTCTCAAATTGGATTAGTCTAATATTTCTTCAAGTATAATTTCAGGTGATGCTTTTTCTGGTAGAAATATTACACAAGTGTTGCCATATCCTTACTCCTGTGAGGTAGTACATAATATCAAGTAGCCCATCAAAGTTATTTTATCTCTGATCACTTGAATAATGGTGCCAGTCTTAGCCAACATGAATGAACTCTTTTCACCTTGCAATTTTTAAGTGTTTGGGGGGACCTAATTTGAAGTTACGTGAATAATGTAATTCTTATCAAAACCATATTCCCTAGTTTTAGAGTCCCTTGATGGTTGTTATTTGAATCAGTTATTAATATGATGGCTGCCACATGATGATTTTCTCATTATATCATCCTTTCTAAATCTGTTAGTTGATGTTCTGTTTTAAGGAAGGCATTTCTCTCTTTCTCTCCCCCTTTTTTCTTTTTTTTTTCCCCTAAGGAAGGCATTTCTTGTCACGTTTATTAATTTGTTCTAGATTTGACCCTTTACTTATTTGTAGCTCCCATTTCAAAGAATGAGAAACCTAGCCTTCTTGCTCCAGCTTTGTGAGTACTGCTGGCCTGCAGCCCTCAGTCCTTTTGGAAATTTTCTTCCCTACGGATTGCTGCCTGCTCCACGGCCATGCCTCCTTCTTGTAGGTAGCCTGTATCTAATGACTGCTTGGTGTAGGAGTATGAAAGCCCGCTCTGCCTGCCACATCTGAAGAGCCGAATGGCTTCAGTGTCCCTCTTGAGGCAGACTGAGATCTTTGTTGTCACTGCATCAAAGTCAAATTCTCCCTCAGCATCTCTGTTTCCACAGGTGTTGGTACCAATGGTACTCCCTCTACATTTACTGCAGGATAATCTCTGACTCAGACTATGCTTCCCCCGGGTTCCAATTTGCAACAGAATATGTTTGCATTGCAATAATTAATCATTATATCTTTTTTATTTTTTAAAAGATGTTATTTATTTATTTGACAGACAGATCACAAGTAGGCAGAGAGGCGGCAGAGAGAGAAATGGAGAAGCAGGCTCCCTGCTGAGCAGAAACACCCCCCCACCCCGATGTGGGGCTTGATCCCAGGACCCTGGGATCATAACCTGAGCTGAAGACAGAGGCTTTAACCCACTGAGCTACCCAGGCGCCCCTAATCATTATATCTTATAGTATTAAGGAAATATAGACATGGAAAAATAATAAATACTTATATAAGCAAAGCTACCAAATCTAATACACTATCTGCATTTAGCATAATTACATCTGGAGTCCATACACTTACAGACTATAGATGAAATTAGCGCAATATATATTCTTAAGTCCAATCTTTTTCTTTTTTTTTTAAATATTATTTATTTATTTGACAGAGAGAGAAATCACAAGTAGGCAGAAGTAGGCAGAGAGGCAGGCAGATAGAGAGGGAGAAGCAGGCTCCCTGCTGAGCAGAGAGCCTGATGTGGGGCTCAATCCCAGGACCCTGGGATCATGACCTGAGCTGAAGGCAGAGGCTTAACCCACTGAGCCACCCAGGCGCCCCAAGTCCAATCTTTTTCTAATGAAATTGACAATTATTTCATTCATAAGTTTGGTTAAAAAAAAAAAAAAAAGTTAGTGGAGAGAACACATATGACAATGCACATAGTAATACAAATGCTCCCTGAAAGGCTAGAAAGGAAGACGGTGGACATTTTCGACATTATCTTTTGGTCTATAACTTAATGTTTCACAGTAAGTGTATGGAGGTAGGACTGCCTATGTCTCACATACCATAGGCATAAGTATGTGACCTTGCCTATGTCTCACGTACCATAGGCATAAGTATGTGACCTTAGGAAGTTACTGGACCATTTTTAGCTTCGGTTTCCTTCAGCAGACAATGGTGACTGTCTTTTTAGATTACTCAAAGGATTAAATAAAAATAATGCATGCAAAGTGCTTGCAGGAGTTTGTGGTAAGTGGTCAGTACATGTCTATGATTATTACTTGAAGCAAGCCTCTTGTCAGGGACAGGCGGCACGCAGCACGTGTTCTCGTGGTACTCGCAGTCCCAGAGGCAGTTGTGAGGTCATGCCAACAGCATTAAACTTGGAGTCTGCAGAATGTGTGGAGGATTTGGGTTTTTACATTTGCTGGGTGATCTTGAGTACTTTGTGTTGTAGTTCAGTAATCTCAAGTATGGAGGAGATCTTACAGATGCAGAATACTGTTAAAAAGATTAAATGGGTTTGTGGTTGGGAGAGCCTCTAATAACTGACACATGGGAAGATAGAAAAGTGGGCACTCGTAACATGATCCTGATATTTGCCTCACCAGAATATTGATGAGTTGTTCAAGAAGCCATGGTTATGTGCACGCCTTGGTACTCGTCTATATATTTCAAACAAACTAATCACTTCTGCATTGTCTTCTTACCGGTTTCAATTACTCACACTATTTCTTGTCAAGCTTAACTCTGCTTCTGTCTGTATTGATAGAACAGTCACGAAAAAGTTTTAATCTCTTTGTCAGGAATCACCTAAACATAGTGATTAAAGTCACCATTTCCTAAAAACATTTCAGGACCTTAGGCTATTTCTATGAGCTGGTTCATAAATCCGTGAAAACATGAAGATGCCATCTTCTTCAAGACGAACATCCTGCTGATGACTTCCACCAAATTCTGCTATAGAATGTCTATAAATGAAAGTAAATGCTTCTGTGGCTGAAGTGGGAGTTTCATAATCCTCAGTGGCTTTAGGTTAACAAAAAGAAATTTTCTACTTGTATAGACAGAGAAATGTGTCTTGAAATATTAATCACCATGTTTTGTTTTTTTTTTGTGGGGTTTTTTTTTTTTTGATTCATCATCATTCAGCATCTTATAGTCACTTAGCATCATCAATACTGGAGAAACATTAGTATTATTAGCATGAAAAATTATTAGCATGAAAAAACCCTACAAACAAGCACACAAATACTTTTTTATTTCACAGATAGGCCTTTTATTATTTTTTAAATTGTATTTATTTATTTGAGAGAGCAAGCATAAGCAGGAGAGTGACAGAGGGAAAGGAAGAGGGAGAAGCAGGCTCCCCACTGAGCAGGGAGCCCTATGTGGGGCTCAACCTTAGAATCATGACCTGAGCAGAAGACAGACACCCAACCAACTGAGCCACCCAGGTGCCCCCCACAGATATGGTTTTCATTTTGTTTATTTATTTATTTAATTTTATTTTTTCAGTGTTCCAAGATTCATTGTTTATGCACCACACCCAGTGCTCCATGTAATACATCTCCTCTTTAATACCCACCACCAGGCTCCCCCATCTCCCCAACCCCCTTCCCTCCAAAGCTCTAGCTTTTCTCCAGGATGGAGTTTGGTAATAGATTAAAAAGAGAATTGGAGGAGCAAAATCACTTCTCTCTGCTCCTTGGGGAGAAGAGGTAAAGGTCACCTGGACAGGAAGGGAAATTCTGTCCTTAGAATGTGTCTAGAGGTCATCATATTAAAGGGCTGGCCCTAGTGAGTCCTGGAGAAAGTAGTGGAGTCAGTATTCAGAATGGCTGAGCACCATCTCTGCACATCGAGAACAGAGATTTCTGACAGAAGCAGACCAAGGTCTGCCGACCATCTTTTCCCATCCAGTGTTGAAGAACTCAGAACCCCATTAGTTGCCTTCTTGTGTATTCAGAGTGTCCCATTTTGTACTCAAATTATCTAGCAAAAAGAGAACTTGCCTTTTCTCCAACATTCTCCTGAGCCTTTCTAACTACCTTGCACAGACTACTCATGTCTTTTCCTTGATTACCTGTACTCCGGTTCAGAGTGGAAGATCCAAAACAAGATAGAGTTCTTGTCATGCTAGTGGTCCTGGTGGGGACAAAGGGAAGACCAGCACTAGCCCTTGATTAGGACAGTGGGTAGATCCATTTAGGTTTCAGATGCATAAGATTTTCTCTCTCTTTACTTAGCCTTAACTTCAAAAGTTGTGGCTATAGAAGTTAAAATTAAAACAAACAAACAAACAAACAAAAAAACCCCCTGTGCACTGCTGTAACAGAGTTTTGCTGTGCGTAAGTACCTCCTATGAACTTACGTGTAAGAGATAGGTGGAGATAAAGACAGGTAAAGAAAATATATGTTTCTAGATAAATGCCCGTAATTGTGGCCAACTTAAGAAAATCGCTGATGAACCCACAATAGGTTTGATCTTCATTAGATCTCTTAATTAATTCCCAATTTTGAAATTGTTCGTGTTTTCAGGGGAAGGGGGAAGGGTATGATAAGCTGCAAGATCCTATCCAATTTAAAATTTTTCATCAATGATTCAGGATGCAGGCTTTTATGGAACTTAAAAGATTTTAGATTATATTTTCATCATATAAATGTAATGAACCAAAAAGTATATATCTGCCTTATTTTTAGGAATCTTGGAATATATGAAACTTGAGTAGTAGTCTGAAAATACATAAAACAATGGAAGCCATTTGTCTTTAAAAACCTGATACAAAAGCATTGCTTATAGAAACAGCACATTGCAATATTGGTGATTATAGCTGCTTTAAATGAACAGCATGAAGTGTATCCTGTGCAATAATTCTTGATTTAGGCAAAGATCAGAGTGGAATATTTAGTCTGCCCATATGTCCTGAACTGTTCATTTCCTGTTTCTTCGCTGGAGGCAGAAGCCAAAAACTTTCAGTTTTCCTGTCTTTATTATACATATGCTGGTTATTGCTGTTTAAGCTGACTCTTTTCTTGATGACCACAAGGCGACTGACTATAGTTGTTTTCCCAAAGGACATTAGCAGCAACACGTGTTTTTAAGCACATTCAGTGTTGTTTTGAGACTTTCAAATAACGTGGGAGCAATCAAATGTAGACTACACACATGTAGCCATAAGTTAATTTAAACTTCTTTAGAGAAAAAGGACATAGTTGGTTTCAATATATAAGTTGCTCAGATTTAACTTCTTTATTAAAGTTATATTTCTACATTGCATTTGAATTTGATACAACTTATCTCACTCTATATATGTTTCAGAGAATGTTACTTAAATGTTTATATCAACCATTCAACCTATCAAACCATTCTTCAGAGAACTTTCAATAGACTATACACATAGGTAACTTCCTTATCTGGATTTGCTAAAAAGAACATCTACATACAAATGTATAATGATTAGAAACAAAACTTATATTCAGACAGAATTAATTTATACTACATCCACTGTTCAATTATATTTTAGTATATAATGTTTGATTTGATAAAAGGAAAGAGAATAGTTGGAGATTTTTAAACTTAATAAGTTCATTCAGAACTTCCTGAAGAATTTTGTTGCACTTACAATTTTTTTAATTGTTTAAATTAACATATAACATATTATTTACTTCAGGGGTACATGTGTGATTCATCAGTCTTACATAATTCACAGCACTCACCATAGCACATACCCTCCCCAATGTCATAACCCAGGGCACTTACAATTTTAAATGAACCTTCTTTTGTATACTCGTGTGATGTTTTTACAGGTTTAACGTTGCCATTCATTATCAACCGTGCATCAGTATCTGCTCAGCACTGTGTGGATCCAGGTTCCTTTTCAGAGC
Organism: Enhydra lutris kenyoni; assembly: GCF_002288905.1. NCBI lineage: Eukaryota > Metazoa > Chordata > Mammalia > Carnivora > Mustelidae > Enhydra > Enhydra lutris. Next base: position 35,722,751 of record NW_019154099.1, on the reverse strand, counting down.
ACGTTTATCCCCATAAGCCACTTAAAAAGGGACTTTATTTGAGGGTATAAGTAATAAAGTCTCGGTTGGATGTTCATGAATGACTACCAACCCACAAAGAAAGCCTTTTCTACGTTTGAGAACTGGACAGGGAATTGGGAAGCTATTCCTACAGCTGGCAGCTGGAGTAATCACAAGGGCACTGCCACAGTCAGGAACCCCATAAAAGCTGGAAGTCACCATGATCAGCAGCTGTTCCAGCTCCAGAACATGCCATACCTCTGCAGACCTTTGTCACTAACTGCAGCTCTGTGTCTTGTCAGACATACAGAAAGCCAGTGACGTTATGCTACATGTCTGCTAATACTGCCACAGAAAAATCAAATATATCCAGGAGAGCGCAGATGGCCAAAATTTCCCAGCAGCAGAAAGATGACCTCTGACTTCCATCAAATACTGAGCAAATGCATGAATTTACCAAATACGCATCATATCCAGAATTCCAGGGGTGACTGAGAACTGTTACTTTATCTTTGCAGCTTTTGCAAAACAACACAGATTAGAAGGAAGGAAGATTAGAGAACTCATCTCCTGTGTTGATCACAGATATTTCAGTATATTCTCTTATATACTATATAATACATATATATATATGTATATATATATATGTCTCCACATAAAAACACAATGAGTCAAATGACACCATTTTTTTCATAAAGAAAGTAAACCTCAAGAATTGAATTTGCATACAACCAAACCTTTGTCATTTCTATGACACTCTATATGCCTCCACCTGACTTACCCTTTTTTAAAATGACTGATATCTCTCCTTTGCTCATCTGAAACAGATAATCTTTGATAGACTTTACATGTATTAACTGAAGTTCTCCCTTCTTTGAACTTACTAAACAGAATATAATGATCAGAATCAAATTTCCCATCTTTTCAAATATTTTTAACTTTTTATTTAGCCTTTTTAAAAAACAACAGAATATATTTACTAGGGTGTGTCAGGTCAGTGAATAAACTGGTGTCAGTTCTTCATATTGTAAAGATAGATAAGTTAGATATTCTATGATTATTTTTATGAAACAATGAAGAATCATTGGTTTTACTTCATTTGGGGATCCTATTTTTCTTATGCAATTAGGATAAAAAATAAACAACATCTTTATAGTGGTAAAAATAAGAGAAGATCTGTGGGCTCCAAAAGACTAAAGATCCACAGGAGGACAGGAAGGACCATTATGTTAGTTTAAGATATTATAATTTTATCAAATACTTTCTGGAAATGATCGTGTTTTCTACTTGTTCCTATAGGTAAAATTTGACAATAGGAGACATATTTTGCTTGCTTATATAACATCATTCCTCACTTCTGCTATTTGTTTTTAGTAAGATGAGAGTGTTTTTAAGGAAAAGTTCAATGGGTCTGGCTATAGGGGTCAAAACTTTGTCCTTCAAAATCTCTCCCCCAAATTGCTCTGTTTAATAAAGATATCAAAAATTAAGTATGATTATGAGTCCTGTTAGCATAAAATTAATGTTTCCAATTTTCTATGAGTTTTTTTTTTTGTTTGTTTTTTTGCCTTTTCAAAGTGGAGAGAGTAAGCAGGGTCGTTTATTTATTTTAACTTTTTTGTGGCTCAAGTAGATTACATGGATTAAGGGAAAAAACAGACAAAAGTGAAAGTAATTATGAAAGAATAGAATATATAAATCTAAAAAATACATAGCAATAGTTCCATTAGTTAATATATGATAAGAGTTTCATCAGCTATTTGTTTTACATTAACTATTTTGCCTGATTGGAAATAATAACAGACTTTCATATACTGACACTTCTCAGGATGGCACTTTTATTCACATTGTATACTTTGCTATGAAAAAAAGATTTTCTTAAATCCTGCAGGTCTTTTAAACCACATTTTGTTTTGGCCATGTCTTCTTTTAGTCTCTATAAAAAATTATATTTGCTTGTTCTCCCATAGAGAAGATTTCAAGTATTAAGAAGTAATATAACATTGTGAGGAAATTCTCTCTCTTTTTTTTTAAGATCTTATCTATTTATTTGACAGAGCACAAGCAGGCAGAGTGACAGGCAGAAGGAAAGGGAGAAGCAAGCTCCCTGACATGGGGCTTGATCCCAGGACCTGGGATCATGACCTGAGCCAAAGGCAGACACTTAGCCAACTGAGCCACCCAGGTGCCCCAAGATGAGGAAACTCTTAACCAGCAAGACTAAAATAGTAATTTTAATAGTAGCCATGTGCTGTTTATGACACCAGTGTTGAATAGGATCTCTATGGTAGTTCTTTGGTATCTTTTGATCACCCCAATTTTTTTTCACCCCCTCTAAGCAGCAGGCGTATATCCTTTGGTAATTCTGTCCTCCATTTGGGTGGGATGATAAAACCCTCTATTATGGATGCCACAGAGCCAGATACATATATTCTTTCACTAGGATCAGAACCAGAGGTTGATCTGTAACTAGGTTCAACTAACAGAATCCTCTCCTTTGGGTCTTTGAATTTTGACCAACTGACTCGCTAAGTAATGTTTAGATTTCTTTCTTTCTTTTCCTTCCTTCCTTCCTTCTTTCCTTCCCTCCTTCCATGATGAAGACTTAACAAGATTGTTCCTACTAGGAAACCATTCTGAATACTCCATAATGCTCTTTGCTTAGTCCTGCTTTGTTGCTGATTTGTAAACCTGATCTTATGGTCTTTGAATGAGTTTTTTAGACTTCTGATAATCTTTCGTAAACTTAAAACCAAAGAATCTTAAATGAATCAGAAATGAGTATGGGAGAATGGAATAATAGCCATTAATCCTCAGGGAATATACAGTATTTGAAATTATCTCTTTAAGAATGGGTTTAAAAAACATATTTTATTCATTTTCTAGAATGGAAAGTGATAGCATAAAGTGCAGTGATGAAATAATTAATATATTATTTACTGGAGCCATAGGTTGCTGCTACCATAGAAAGTTATAAAGAATATTAGGGATCAGAAGACCACAAGATAAGGTAACTACTGACTATAGACAGTGGTGAGTAACTTGAAGCAGATGCAGACCAGTCCCTAAAGATGAAGACAAATGGGGAATTTCTGTGGACATATTAAAAAGTCTCAAGCTAGGGCGCCTGGGTGGCTCAGTTGGTTAAGTGACTGCCTTCAGCTCAGGTCGTGATCTCGAGTCCCAGGATCAAGTCCTGCATCAGGCTCCCAGCTCCACGGGGAGTCTGCTTCTCCCTCTGACCTTCCTTCTCATGCTTTCTCTCACTCTCTCAAATGTATAAATAAAATCTTCCAAAAAAAAAAAAAAAAGTCTCAAGCTTTGTAGTACAGAGCTGGGATTGATGAAAACAAAAGAAAATCTATCATCATATGGGTTGATATATTACAGTACTTACTTAAATTTTCAACCTACTAAATTATAGCTTTGATTGCAAAAGAGTGAAATAATTGAGATAAGGACATCTTTGAAAACCCAAAAGAGTAGAAGTAACACATTTTTTTTTAACCTTTTAGAGGCACTCACCAATAAATTTCTCTAGAATGGAGTGAGAGAGGTAGAGAATGTTAGAAAATAATGTGATAGGAATAATAAGAGGATGACATCTTGTAGATCTTGTAATTGCAAGTTTTAGTTTGAATAAGATGATTGTGAGCAGAGAAATGACATTACTGATTTACTCTGTAGTACTATCCTGTTGTTTCAAACATTGGAAGGATAGGCTGGAAATAAGAATAAAATTTAGGGGATTTTAAAATAATTCATAAAAGACATACTAGTGGTTTGAATCATGGTGATGGCAATGAAAGTCTGAAAAATGGTTATAGTAGAATATATATGTTTTTTTTTTTTCAGAATATTTTCTAGAGGAGAGTCAACAGGTAAGTTGATACATGTGAATTCTGAGTAAAGGTAATGAAGAGTGATCTCAAGATTTTTGGCCTACACAACAGCACGGATGGTTAGTCAGTAACAAGAATTGCAGGACTGTAGTGGAGGAACAGCTTCTGCTACTGCATAAGTGGAATTATGAGGTTTCATGTTGGGCTTGTTAACTTTATAATGCTCCTAGACAATCACATGACCATACCAAGTAAACAGTTGGATATGACAGCCAGAAATTCAGTTAATAGTTTCAAGATGGAGATACAAATATAGTAGTTATTAGTATATAGACCACTTGATACAAATGATGAAATACTTTGGGACTAAGTCTCCATATCTATAAACACACAGTAGTGCCCTATGTAACAGATACGTCTTCATCTGCGTAATGTTGAAAACCTTCCATGGTAGTCGGAAGCCAGTTTATTTACTTCAAATAACAGGAAGTCTCCAGTTAGGGCATTCCATCATGGATTTGGCTGCTTGAGAAAATTTCAACAACCCAGACTCCTTCTGCCTCATCAAAGTTATTCTTTATCAAGCAACATTGGCTCTCATGGCTTTAAGATACTTACTTCCAATCCAAACTCATGTTGAATTCCAGTAAAGAGAAGAAAGAAGTGTAGAACCAAATTAAAAAAAAAAAAAAAAAAAAAAAGCACAATTTCTTTCAGAAATATGCACCAGACTTTGATAAACTCCATTCACTAAAAATGTGATTTGGCCACCTGTTTCAGAAGAGAAACTAGAAAATGTAGTGTTTAGTAGGAGTTCACATACTGGGGAAAGGGAAAGTTGGCTAGATGTTGAATGAACAACTGGCAATATCACCATAAGCCATAGTCATGAATTTAGTGGTGAGTGAGAGGGAGTAATGATTTCTTGGGAGTAAGAATCAAATTCATCTGGAATAGTTTTTTCATTATGCACCAAATGCATTAAGTGCACATGCACACATATTCTCTGCTACTAAGAGTTATTCTAGATGGCATTCTTTTTTGAAACATTCATTCCTCAAGAGTATGGCGGCATCATACTAAGAGCTATTAAACTAGACCCTTCAAAAAGTTTAGGATAGCAGAGACTAAAAAAAAAAAAAAAAAAGACTTATTGTATGATACCGGGCAAATAAATTGCTTTTTAGACACTTTTGGTGTAATAAATGCCCCAAAGAACCAATTTCTACCTGTTGTTACACATGCCTTGTGTTCCATCTCTGATGTTCTTGCTGGAAGCACATTTTCACATTGTCATTATGTGCTCTGTGATTATATGAGGTACATCCCATACAGCTGCAGGAAGATTTCTCAACCTGGTATTAGAAAAGGCAACACCCTGGTTCTTAGAAAAGAAAAAAAAAATCAAAGTATCTGTTCTTCTTCCAAATTACATAATCTTCTTGAATTTGCTTCCTTACAACACTCACACGCAACAGCACAAATGCACACGCAAGCTTGAACCATCCTTTAGATTCCTAAGAGAAGGATTATCGTAATCGTAAAGTGAAATGTACCTTGTAGAAACTTGCAGTGATGGACCAAAAGATAGAATATTGTATTTTTCTAGTAGATTTTCTTCTCACCAATGACTCCTCAAACAACCTGTTTCTCAAAGACTATATGAAGAATATAAGAAATATATTCTCAAAGAATATATGAGCTAGTTAAGAAAAAGGAAAATAAGGGAAATCTTTTCAGGAAAACGCCCGAGTTTTAAGATGGCAGTGAAGGAACTTCCCATATTCAACAGATTATTTATTGAATACTTATTATGTGCCAGACACTGTAGATAAAGTAGTGCTGTTACAATATTGGAATAGTACAATTTCTAAGATATCATAATTTTCAGAATGGAAATGGACACGTTTTTGAAATCCCAAAGATATTTTTTCATGACACAAAATACTTCCTAGTGTTTTTAATATACTTTATTTGGGGAGAAAACTTCAGAATTTTTTTGTACTCCTTATGACATTTATTGTAGAAATTACAGTTAATAAAAATAACACCTAATACTTTGTAAGCATTTACTCTATAGCAGCATTTATATTACTTATATTACTTCAAGTTCCTACCAGCCCTGTAGAGAGACATTATTGTGTCCATTTACAATTTGGATACTCTTGGAAAAATGAAAATAGTGGTTCTTGATTACAGAGTAGGTGACCCATCTTGGATTTAAAAAACAACAACAACAAAAAACACCCCATTCTTATTAGAATCCTAGCTCTTGAATACCTCACTTCTGTTTTCACCCCCAATTTTTACTGCATTCTTTTTATATGTATTTTGTTTCTCTACCAACTAGCTTAATTTCTGCCACCACAGATCCTTAGTTCATTATGTTGGCAGATTTTGTGGCAAAATGGTGCCAAGTGCAATGCAAAACTATGGCCAGGATAAAAACTACCAGGCTCAGAGTTTACCTTCTCAGGAGAGAAAGCAAACAAGTATAAAGGTCATTGTGATACAATTCCTTAAGTTTCTTCTGACTTCTTTCTTCCTCTCTCCTCTCTTAAACACTCATCCTTATCCTCCTAAGCAGGTTCAAATTCTGTTTTCTAGATCCATGTAGACATTTTGAAGTCTAAATAATTGGCCACACCTTTTTTTTTTCACTACAGAAATGTGTTTTATGACTGTTGGATGACTCAGGTCCCATGTTTACATATGCAATATCACCAAAATAATCAAGTTAAATATAAAATTTTTAGTGCTGCATCAATTATTTATACATTTGCTAAAAATTGGTCTTGGAGACATGTTTCACTTAATTTTTTCCCTGTAACTCTAGATGAAGACACTGTTTGCCAAAATCTCCTTTGGGACATCCATACATCACTTTTTAATCATCCTATTTTATTTCTAATAATTAAAATATTTTCTTCAAATTTTAAGTAGATTTGATAAAAACAGTTTAACTCTCCAAAAAAATAATTTTCTTATTTTAGCTTCTATCTCTTTATCTGCTTTTCTCAGCCTTTTAAATGTAAGTATAAAATAATTTTTCTTTAAAGTTCAATATAATAAAAGACCCCTAAGTGCTTCTTACTATTTTCTTTTTTGCACATCCTTGGAAATTGCTAACAATGGAAATGTTTTGTAGTTCTTCTGCTGTTACATTTTTCTTCTTCCTCTTCCTCCTTCTAACATTTTCTTTTAGTGTTACAGAAGTTACAGTTTAGAAGTCACCCCATTACCTCTAAATACATGTCAAAACCCTTCTGCAGCCTTTTATAAAGGTAAAATTAAAGGTAATAGGGATCTTAGAACCTATCCATGGTCTAATGATTTTTTTTAATCTTTCTGTATTTCATGATTTTTTATTTTTATAATTATTTCTTCTTTTTTTTCTAATGATTTTATTCTGTAGATGAGAACAATTTTGCTGAGAGATAAAATAATGCATTCAAGTTTACATAGTTTTTCATGGCAGAACTGCACTGGAGATAACTTCTGAATTTTCTTATATAGTAGAACAGTCATGATTCCACCTGCCTACTTACTATTGTATCTTCTCCCCAGCATGCAAAATGAAGGGGAAGCTGAGGGGTTCTTTCATAGGGTTGTAGGATTTCTATCTCACTGACAGTATTTTAGAATATTTTAGAATGTAGTGACTCCTGGCTCTGCACTGAAGTTCTCTTTGGAGAAGATCAACCAAATGGGGTGAAAAGTAAGAAAAAAGAATAAATAATCTCTCTGCCACTTACGACAACATTTTAAAACAACACTGAGCTTAAATAAATGTTTTGGTGTACGTTTTCAGACTTAGGACTTCACTTAGTGAGTTTAGAAGTAAAAAAAAAATATATATATATATATATATGTATATATATACATATATATATATATATCACATTTCTAAGACTATGTTAAGATCCATAAACCAATCCTCATTTCCTTTGGGTAATTTTTCTTTTCATATAAATGTGTCTAAATTTACTATTAATTTACTCTCAACTTTACTCTTAAAACCATATAGCTTTAATTTTTTTTTCAGAATAATAAGAGAAAACAGCTGTGTTAGAAGCATTTGCTTGGCTAAGTCACTAGACTGCTTTCAATTTGAGTTGCATTATCTATTAAAAATATAGTAATTTAGAAAGATGTTTGAGGATTAAACAATGTAACGCATGTGAATGCAATTTTAATTTGTGAAGATATACAGAAAATATCAGGCTTGATTATTGCACCACTATATTCCCCAAAAGGCTGTGCCCACGTATATAACTATACAGTCATACGTGTTCATCTCTTTTCTACTGTGTAACATCAACATCTGAAAAGCTCAAAGTCACTTTCTCAGTAAAGCTTCTTGTGACACCCCCCTCTCTACTTTCTGGAAGAAAGTACAGAACTTCCATCACTTCCGTCCAACAGTACATTATCCAGTCCAATATTTAGGAATTTATTTAATTGTTTATTTACAAATGTATCTTCTTGAATTGGGAGATACCTAATGAATTCTTTATCTTGCTTTCCTGTGTTTTAACATAAAACCTTGTGAGAACAGGATCCCTAAAGCCGGAGTTGCTAAAGATCCAACATGTTTATATCCCTTCTTCCCTACAAATATAACTTGACCTTAGTGCCCCTTTACCAGTTTGCAGTTTAAAATTAGTATTTATTTCAGTCTTCATTTTCCTTAATCACACCTCCACATTTTGGAAATCACATTTCCATTTCAACTATTAAGACAAATAAAAATAATACCAGAACTAGAGGGGAAAGCGCACAACCCCCCTCTTCTATCTTCCCCTTCTGATTCAGTTGCTCACTTTCTACTTTAGTACATTATCCAGTATTTCTGTAGTTCTTCCAAAAGCATGTGATGAGAAAACTCCTGAAAAGTAGTTAGTGTAAGTAAGTATAGAAATATAAAAGATTGGTATAGAGTCAATAAAAAAGGGGTGATCATATTTTTCATCAATATGCTATTTAGCTTTAGAATGCTTAGGAAAAAAACTCCAAATCTCCCGCCTTAAATATATTTAATATTAAATACCAGTCAAATTCTCATTGGTCATACCAATAGCTATATTTTATTCACATAGTCTGTGTTTCTTTACTAAGCTCTTTATATATATTCTTATTTAATCTTGGTAAGTATCCGACTAGTTAGGTGCTAGTCTATCCTTCTTTTACAGATGAGAAACTAAGGATAAGGAAGTGGGGAAGAAATTCCTATAGCTATGTGATAGAACTGACAGGAGCTGAGATTTAACTCAGAATTTTCTGTTTCCGGATTTAAGCTCTCAATCATTATTCTCAATCATATTTTCCCAAGTATCAATAGGAATATATGTGTGTATATATAATGCTCTGGTAAGATTTTAAAATATATATGTCCTTTTAAAATAAGTTTTTTTTTCGGGACGCCTGGGTGGCTCAGTGGGTTAAGCTGCTGCCTTCGGCTGGCGTCATGATCCCGGCATCCTGGAATCAAGTCCCGCATCGGGCTCCTTGCTCAGCAGGGAGCCTGCTTCTCTCTCTGCCTCTCTCTCTCCTTCTCTCTGACAAATAAATAAATAAATAAATAAAATCTTTTAAAGTAATTTTTTTTCTTGTATATGTTAAAAAGTAAAAGCTCCCCTGATATGACTTTCTACATACCCAGTTGTATTAAAGTATCCTTCACATTAATTAATTTAATTTAATAGAAAGTATTTTGTAAATGGAAAATCTCAGCATAAAGTAATGAGTCCCTTGACTCATTTTTTAGTTTCAAAACTTCCACTCTTGACTTTTTTACCTATTTTCCAAAGTACCTTACTCAACATCACTATTTCATCTCTAATTGTGGTATATACTAGCATGGAATTTGGCCATTGAAATGAGTTCATGGATCAGCTAGTTCAGCTCTCTAGAGAGAGTTGGTGAATGCTTTGAGTAGTGGGAGAGCTGCAATGACCACAGCTCCCCGTCCTTAGGACAGTGTGGATTTGGGATGCCACTGCCACTCAGTCAGCTTCCCCACCATGACACACTCCCAGGGACAATGTGCAACCTAACCAATTTATAAAGGAGCACTCAATGAGAACATGGATTTGGTTTTTCAGATTCCCATTCTACATTTTCACATTGGAGGCTCAGATTTTGAAACATTATATTCGGTAGAATCATATAAAAGTTGGAGGCAAAAGAAGCATGAAATGATGTTGATAATAATAATGATTGGTAAAATTTTAGAACTTTTTTTGGTAGTAAGCTTTAAAGTTTTCAAAGACCTTTTCCTAACATTTTAATGTAAGCTCATACCAACCCAATGAAGTACATAAGACTTGTATTTTCATACTTTTTTTTAACAAGTGGTAAAACTAAAAGGTTAACTATCTTTCCCCAGATAACATATCCAGTACTTTGCTTGAGCCTTAAAACATATGTGTTTACTTCCTCTTCACCTCATAAATCACCTCTACTTCATATTCAATTGCTCAAGACATAGAAATTCAGTGATCCCCTCTTAACTCTGGACCTCAAAGGGGGCACCAGAATATTAGATCCTACAATTATTAGAAATTCCCTGAGGTAAAATGCAGCCATTCATAATAGCTCTCTACTGAGTCCGTTTTGCTACTCACTATACTCCTCTCAGAATATTTAAGCCAGGAACTTATTTCTTTCAAATCTGTATTCCTGATGATGGCTGAAAATAAAAAATATGGTTTTTGAGGAAATGTAGAAGAAAATAGAGTAAAAAAATAAGTTTTGTATGACTTTGTTAAGAGGTAGTTGAAATACCACACTTTATGCTAATTGACAAAAATAAGGCCTTTTCCTAATTATTTTTCCAACTGTCTTCTATCTTAACTTCTAGTAGAAGTGGCTATACCTGAATCAACCGTCTGTATAATTAAGCTGAACATTCCCAAAATATATATTTTTCAAATAGAAAAAGTAATGTTTTTTATTGAGCCTTTTCAAGCTTTGTTTTTTTCTCTATAGGAAGTAATAAGGAAAAGCCACAAAAATGAAAAGACCTGCAGGGTAGCGTCAGGAAAGCAGTGCAGTGTCTAGTGTCCTTTCACGTTCATGTCAGTCATCAAGCAGACACTGGCCACAACATGTAGTTAAAGGTCACGTTGGGAAGGAAGCAGTTAAACATCAGTAATTTCTTACTCTATGACTCCAGCAATCACTGGGCTTTCAAACTGCCACTTTCTTGGTGACAAAAGCTACTTCCACTGAGAAGTTCCTACATCACTTAGGACAGTGGTTGGCCCATAGTAAGCTTATCATATATAGATATTTGATTGGAATTCAACTTTTCAACAAAAGAAGCAACATGTATTTTCCATTTTCCTCAATACTACTGAAAAAAATATATTTCTGATAAATCAAAATTAAATTGCTGTCTTAAGTTCCAATGAACTTATCACACATTAAAAAAATCACTAAAACATCTACAATCTGTTTTATGAAATTGAAATTCATTTGAAGGAACATGCTAATCTCATAAAACCAAAACTTCAGACACTAGACCACATTCCTGGGGAAAGCAAGTGACCTTTTTCTCATGTTTATTTACAGCAAGCAATTCTAGACTAAACTCCATTAAGTAGAGAGGGTCTGATGGTCGTATGCTGTATACACAAACAGTGCATTCATTCTAAACACAATGAGGGAGGTAGGAAGTGCACATCACTAAAAACTAAAAAACTACACAAAAAAACATACTGACCACTACATATTTTGACAAAGTAGATAATTAGATTAACAAATGTTAAAGACGTTTTTAACACCTAGGCTAAGTTAAAAACAATACTATCTCATTTTTTATTTTGCAATATTGAATGCTACACAGACTTAGTCTTAAAATGGAAACAAAAGCTCATTTAGAAGTTCTGCTTAAGAATAAAAAATGTTTGCATGTATAATTGATAAATGACCTACACTTCTATTCTGAGTTATTTGGGTTTTAATTTCCGTGTTTATGAAACTTTCAAACTATTTCCTATGTACAGAAGTGTATTTTTATATTCCAAAGCTTTCTGTTCTATAGTCTTTACATCTTTACTGAATAGAAAGAGTGGGTGTGTAATTTATAACGCTAATATTTATTTAAGTGACCCCTTAAATAAGTTCAATTTTCAGTGGGTGTTTTCAAAAATATTTTTAAAATTCTATCCATTACCTGTATTTGAAGTTTAATAAGTCTTTAATGCCCACTTTAGTGTATTAGAAATATATCACTTTAGATTATAATTTAGCTTCTGCACCTGAATTACTGCTTTTCTCTTTCAGGGTGATATAAAGCAATGTTGACTATTAGGAACATTAAAGCTGTGTGTTGCTATAGGCTCTATTAAGATGAACAGATCCTAAAAAAGATCATCAGTCAATTTCTCTTGCTGGATTTCTCATAGATTTGCCTGGAGAAGGACAAAGAGGAAATTTTAACTATAACTGCCTTAAACTCTTAGAAAACGGGGACTATTTACCTCTAAAAGAACTATGTTCGGGGCGCCTGGGTGGCTCAGTGGGTTAGGCCTCTGCCTTCAGCTCAGGTCATGGTCTCAGGGTCCTGGGATTGAGCCCCGCATCAGGCTCTCTGCTCGGCAGTGAGCCTGCTTCCCCCTCTCTCTGCCTGCCTGCCTCTCTGCCTACTTGTGATCTCTCTCTGTCAAATAAATAAATAAATAATCTTAAAAAGAAATTAAATTTAATTTAATTTAAAAAAATGGAAGGAGGAAGGAAGAAAGGAGGCAAGAAAGAAGGAAAAGAAAGAAAAGAATAAGGGAAGGAAAGGAGAGAGAGAAGAAGGAAGGAAGGGAAAAAGGAGGAAGGAAGGAAAGAAGGAAATAAGGAAAGGAGGGAGGGAGGGAGAGTGGAAGAAGGAAGGAAGGAAAGCAGGCAGGTGATGACCTTCTTTTGGCTTGTTTTTTTCATTGATTTGAGGAGAGAAAGAATTGATGATACATGTTGACTCCATAGCAACTTCAGTTACTCCCAGCTTCTGTCAATTTTCAAAGACTAAACATGAGGAGAGGGGAATAAAAAGGAGAGGGAGCAGATTTCATATAAAAAAAATCTGTGCCTTCCTTTTCTGAAGGAAAATATTTAGCTTACACATATTACCAGACCCATTATATATTTCACTTTAATTTCCTCAGGAAAGACATCATTCTTATTGCAAATATATACTCAAGTGATTGGATTAATCTATGCCCTGGATATGTTTTTGCTTGCACTTTGCCAAGGGAAGATAAATATTCTTAATTAAGTGATAATGTTGAAAGTTACTGATCAGTATTTAAAATCTTCTACCATTTGAATTCCTTATGAGAATGAACTCTGGCTTTAATAGAAGGTGAGGTCCCTAAAATAATGACCCCATCTCTTTTTTTTTTTTTTTTAAGATTTTATTTATTTATTTGACAGAGAGAGATCACAAGTAGGCAGAGAGGCAGGCAGAGAGAGAGGGGGAAGCAGGCCCCTGCTGAGCAAAAAGCCTGATGTGGGGCTCGATCCCAGGACCCTGAGATCATGACCTGAGCTGAAGGCAGAGGCTTTAACCCACTGAGCCACCCAGGCGCCCCCCCATCTCTTTTCTTAGACTAATATTTGGAAGCTGAAGATAAGGCTTGGTTTGTAAAGTTTGAGGTGACAGAACAGGACAAAGAAGGAGTAATATTGTAAAATCCAGAGGTGTGTTTGGAAGGAGCACAAATTATAAGAGCAAGGTAGAAAATGATATTCATGCCTTTATACATGAAGAGTGAACACACTTGTAAAAAAGCAGCATGCTGTTTCTCAGTATCTGCTAAAAAAAGCCAAAAAAGCAAAATATACTTTACTATGAAAAATGTTGTATAGAAATCTTCTAAGTAAGCACAGATATGAATGAGTGATTCCTGGTGTGCCAAAAAGAAACTAAAATTCAAGAACCACAAAAGTACCCAGTACATTAAAAATTTTTTTTGAAGTTAGGACTTAATATTTTTCTGTAGTGAGAACTCCCAAATTAGTCATCACTGTTGAAGTACATATCAAAATACTGAATTGCTCTATTTAAAAAAAAATAGCTGTCATTATTGGTATCAGCACCATTTTACCCCAAAAGTAATGCAAATAGACGTTGACTTCAGTGACTTAATATCTCTGTCTTAACCATTTCTCTGGTGAAAACACCCATTCTTAGGTTATCCTGAAAGGCACCTGCAGGATAATATGTAATGACTTTCTATAAACATAAAATCCTTCAAGTTTTTCTGTTACTAGATATTGAGAAGCATCCGGAATTCCTTCTTTTTTGTTTTTAATCATGAAATTGCTCACTGTTGCCTGTGTTTTTCAAAACTCGCATATGATTGTTATTGTAAATACAATTGAGAAAAAGAGAACAAATGAAAGAGGGAAGTAGGAGAGAAATTTTGTAATTTAACACACTGTAAATGTCAGAACATCTCTTTATATTTCAAATGTAGCTCACCTGGGGCGCCTGGGTGGCTCAGTGGGTTAAAGCCTCTGCCTTTGGCTCAGGTCATGATCCCAGAGTCCTGGGATCTAGCCCTGCATCGAGCGCTGCATCGGGTTCTCTGCTCAGCAGGGAGCCTTCTTCCTCCTCTCTCTCTCTGCCTGCCTCTCTGCCTACTTGTGATCCCCATCTATCAAATAAATAAATAAAATCTTTAAAAAAATGTAGTGCATCTAAGTACATATTATTTTAAGAAAATATCTACCTTAACATGTAACAAAGAGGAAATATTTATTGTTAATAAACCAGCTACAGAGAAAGAATCTTTACATACTTGCCCACCTTGAAAATCTGCCTAAGAGAGAACAACTTCATTTTCTTAATGTTTAACTTATGAAATTCAGTGTCTGTATTTTAAACTTAGAAATCTAGTAAATTAAGAGCAGTTACAACCAAAGAAAATTCCTATTCTATAGTGGATAAATAAATACATACATTATAAAATATTCTGTCAAATCATAGCTTCAGGTATTTCATTGTATAAAGTCAGCTAAATCAATAAAACTACAGATTAAGAGATTTTGCAAAATTATCTCACCGAAAATAATACATTACCCAATTCTGTTAATCATACCAGAATTAAATTTTAGTACAAGAATGACAATGGATAAAATATTTCCTTTCTTGGAAATTAGCAGTTTAAGGAAATTGAACATTTGTTGTTTCCCAAGTTTGGAAACTGCTATAGAAATATAAATTTTCCTATCCAAGTACCTAATTTTTGTGGCTCCAGTTATTACTGAAATTTTTCAAGCATTACAATATTTTAGTATGCCTGATAAGAAATAATACAGGGCAAAGTTACAAAATAAAACTATTTTCATCTTTTTTTCTATTATCTTTAATAGTTTCATTTGTGTCTTTTAATTCCATCTAAATATATATTTCTTCAGAAAAATATATATCCAGAAATCAAGCAAAGAGTAGAAGAGGAAAATGAGCCATTTTTACCAAACTGATAAATTTAGTGTTTTGTTCAAGGAATGTTTTAGCTTCCTAGAGGTATAATTGACAAATATAAACATAAATATTTAAGGTATCCAACATGATGATATATATACATTGTGAAATGACTTCTGTAACCAAGCTACTTAACACATCCATCACCTCACAGTTACCAATTGTGTGTGTGTGTGTGTGTGTGTGTGTGTGTGTGCGCGCGTGCGCACATGTGGTGAAAACACTTCAAATCTACTCTCTTTACAAATCTCAAGAATACAATAAATACAGTATTATTAACTATAGTCACTACACTGTGAATTAGATCCCTAGATCTCCTTCACCTTAAAACAGAAAGTTTGTCCACTTTCACCAACATCTCATTTCCTCCAACCCCAACCCCTAGTAACCACCATTTTTCTCTCTGTTTCTGAGTTTGATTTTTTTAGATTCTCTGTGTAAGTGAGATCATGAGCATTTACCTTTCCATGTCCAGCTTATTTCACTTAGCATTATGTCTTCCAGGTTCATTCATGTTGTTGCAAATGGCAAGATTTCATTCTTTTTGTATAAATGAACACTATCCCACAACACATACACACACACAATGTATTTTCTTTATCCATCCATCTGCTGATAGACATTTAGATTGTTTCCATATCTTGTCTATTGTGAATAATACTGCAACAAACATAGAGTACAGCCATCTATTTGAGAAACTTACTTGATTTATTTTGAATATATGCCCAGAGGGGGTTATTGGATGATATGATAGTCATATGTTTTATTTTTTGAGGAACTTCTGTATTATTTTCCATAGCAGGCATACCATTTTTACTCCCCCAAACAGGACACAGGATTCCAATTACTTCATAGGCTCACCAGCACTAGCTATCTCTTGTGGTTTTGATAAGAACCATCCTAAAATAGGCAAGAGGTCAAGCATCTCATTGTGGTTTTGATTTGCATTTCCCTGATGTTATTGAGCATATTTTCATATACTTTTTGGCCATGTATATGCTTTCTTTGGAAAAATGTCTGTTCAAGTCCTTTGACTAAGTTTTTTTTTAATTTTTTTAATTAACATATAATTTATTATTAGACCCGGGGGTATAGGTCTGTGAATCGCTAGGTTTACACACTTCACAGCACTCACCATAGCGCATACCTTCCCCAATGTTCATATGACTAAGTTTTAATAAAATTTTGGGGGATTTTGCTGTTGAGTTGTATGAGGTCCTTATGTATTTTTGGATACTAATCTATTGGTCAGATAGGTGGTTTACAAATTCTCCCATTCCACAGGTTGCCTTTTCATTTTATTGATTGTTTCCTTTGCTGTGCTGAAGCTTTTTGGTTTGATGTAGTCTCACTTGTGTATTTTTGTTTCGGGTGCCTCTCCTTTTGGTGCCATACCAAAAAAAAAAACATTGCCAAGACCAAGTTTAGAGATTTTCTCTATATTTTCTTTTAAGAGTTTTACAGTTTCAGGTTTTACATTCAAGTCTTTAGTACATTTTGAGTTGATTTTTGTGTATGGTATAAGATAAGGGCCTAATTTCATTCTTTTGCATGTGGATACAATGCACCATTCTAAGCACCATTTATTGAAGAGACTGTCCTTTCCCTACTGTGTATTCTTAGCACCTTTGTCACCGATAGTTGACCACATACCCATGGGTTTATTTCTGGGCTCTGCATTTTGTTCTCTTGGTTGTCTGTTTATACACCAATCCCATGCTATTTTGATTACTACTGCTTTGTAATATAGCTGGAAATCAGGTTGTGTGATGCCTCCAGCTTCGTTCTTGCTCAAGATTGTTTTGGCGATGCAGTGCTTTTTATGGTTTCATATAAATTTTAAGATTGCCATGGATGGAATGTCCAATATGTCTGTTAGGTCCATTGCTCTAAAGTGTGACTGATGTCCAGTATGTCCTTATTAATTTTCTGTGTGAATGATTGATCCATTGTTAGTAGTGGAATATTGAAGTCCTACTATTATTGCATTGCTGCCTCTACCTTAGACCTGTTAATATTTGCTTCATCTCTATATACTTAGGTGCCTCGATGTTGGATGCATGTGTATTTACAGTTATTATATACTCTTGATGAACCGACACCTCTGTCATTCTATAGTGACCTTCTTTGTCTTTTGTGACAAATTTTGACAAGGCTGTCTCGTTTGAAATGAATATAGTCACCCCTGTTCTCTTCTGGTGGTTTATCACTTGCATAGAATAGGGTTTTTCTATCTCTTCACCTTTCGCCTGTGTGCTTCCTTAAAGGTAAAGTGAGTTTCTTGCAGGCAACATATTGTTGATTGTTTTTGTTTTTTTTTTTTTTTTTTTACTAATTCAGAAACTATATGTCTTTTGATTGAAGAATTTAATCCATTTACATTTGAAGTAATTATTGGTAGGTAAAGACTTACCCTTATCATTTTATTGTTTTCTGACTTTGTTTCATAGTTTCTTTGTTCCTTTCTTCTCTTGTTACCTCCCTTTCTGATTTGATTTTTTTTTAATTTTTGCTCAAATATTTTTTTTTATCTTTTGCATATCTAGCATAGGTTTTTCATTGTGATTACCATGAGGCTTACATAAGACATTTTATACTTTAACAATCTATTTTAAGCTGATAACAACTTAAATTTGATTGCACACAAAAACTTTATACTTATATTCTCCCCCACCATATTTTATGTTATCCATGTTGCTATTTACATTACTTTCTAATGTGTATCCAGCGGCTGGAGTGGGTCCATGGGTTGCTTCATGGTACACAGATGGGACTGAAGTTGGCAGACCTGTTACCCAAGGCATGAGGAGGGAGGACTTCTCCTATGTCCCTTAGTGGATGGTGCTAATGACAGGACCAGGACCTAGTGGGGTTGTAGCCAAATTCCTAGGGGATATGGCTGTTCTATAACCAGAACCATGGTTCATAAGCCAGCCATCTGGACATGGGCCAGCCTTCTTAAATGACGTTCCTTTGTTGTGGGCTCCACCATGGCTTCCAAACTTCCTACCTGGATCCCAAAGTTCCCACAGAAGCACCTTTGTCCATGAATGGCTGCCAAATTATTGTTACTATGGTGGGATATGAGGAGGGAACCACTTATTCCACCATCTTGCTGATGTCCTGTTTAAGAAAATCTTTAAAAAGCATGTCTAAATTGAAAAAAAAAAAAAGGAATCTCATGAACCATTTTACAATCTTTAAGCCTTAGAAAAAATAGTTCAGTATTAAGAGATTACAAAATAACATTTTCATAAATACTTTAGTATATGCACATTTTTCTTTTCCAATAAACTTAAGTAGTAATAGAAAGTTACTAGGTTTATGCTGAAATCCCCTCATGTTTCTCTTCATACCACCCAGTTACAAACTACTAGGAAATTAGATTAAATAGGTTGGCAACTGGATAAATCATCTCCAAATAATAGAGATAGAGCATTATTTAAAAAAAAACACACTTCTTAACTTTTTCTGTCCATAACCAACAAACCTAGAGCCAAGGAAAGAGTCATCATATTTATTCATTGCTACTCATCTATGTCTTTTGGACAGTGATACAAATATTCACACATATTTTACTTGTTGTTTAGCTGGATATTAAATAACATTTGAAAGCAAATTTAAAAAATGAGAAAGGATGCTTCAAAACTATCTTATAATTGAACACATAAGTTGCTGTTGTGATTTCTTGATCAAGATTATAAAATCAGACAAGGAACATGTGCAAATTAGAACTGTTTTTACATTACTTTTTTGAGAGAAATTGAGACTCTCAATTCTGGCTGCACTAAGAAGAATTTTTGAATGTTGTCACCATGCCAGAGCAACACCGGAACAGCTACGTCGGTAGTCTCAGGCCAGGGGACATTTTCCATTTCATAACTCATTCCCCAGATGTATGATCATACCTCATATACACAGAAAACAGAACAATAAGCCCTTAAATATGCTCATGGGCAGTTTTTCACAAGGGCAAGTTCACAGGATAGCATGTCTGCCTAAAGAATTACTCCCTTGCTTTCCCTATTTATTCTGAAATTACCCATTTCCCAAAGAATTAAAATGTGAGAAAATATCCCTCACGTGGTCATTTTATTTGGCAATCACTTTATCTGTGTCTGGACACTGAGTTTTCATGAGTTGAACTTGAAGTGGGCTTTAATATTTTTTTTCTCCATAAACCATTTTTGCTGGTGGTAAAATTGCTGCAAGGCTTTCTATCTCTTGTTAGTATGCCATTGTTAAATGTATGTCGAAAGAGATAAAAAATTTGCTACTCTATAACTCCTTAAGTTAATACTATAAACTAAGTAACTTTATCACAGTCCCATAGGAATATTGTGGATTTGTGGAGAATGCAGACATTCTGGAACTCTAGTCAGCATGTTTCAAGAAAGGATGCTTGTGAAAGAATCCAGAGCCACATCGAGGGTTTTTAGAGCAGGCTCCATCTAGACGGGCGGAAATCATATCTGCCAAGGAAGAAATATTTTCTAGATTAATAAAAAAAAAAACTTTCTTTAAGAAAACTGTGTTATAACAGTGACCAATAAAATGTCAAATCCACAAAACCGGTTATCTGCCTAATGAGGTATATACCTCATGGAAAATTCTGAATGTAATTAAGGATCAGCTATGTTGCACAACTGCATGGTTTCCATTCACATAACTTACAAAGTGAATGCTACCCACGTTCAGCTAGGCAACAAGTTCTTCTGAATTAACCCCATCTTCAGGTTGTAATTTACAAATAAATGTTTCTTCTCAACCATTATGCATTATATATTGAAATGTTTTGAAAACACATATGCTCTTCCATGTTATGGTTGATACTACTAGATTTTAAAGTCCGAATGCCACATTTTCAGTGAAGCTGTAATCATTTAAAGTTATTTTAATGGGGAATATAATATATGTTTTTATTAATAATTCAACCGATTTAAAGAACTGTGAATTAAAGCACACTGATGAATATTTGTGTTTGCCTAGTACTCCTTCACTTTTGGAATGGTGTCTAAAATTTCCTTTTTGGATTCTTACTTCTCTCAGCCCATGTGATCTGCTCCAAGATACAAAGGTGGGCATAGGATCCAGGCCTGTACAACATGAGCATCCAAGCTACAGATATTGTTCAGATGAGGTATATAATCCAGATAGCATAGATTAGAGTAATCCCAGGAGTTCAGGGAAACTTCTGCCTGCACCAAGGGGGACTACTTCGCAACAGCAGTGGTTCTCTAAATGTAGTCCTCAAGACCAGCAGTATCATAATCACATGAATACTTGTAAGATATGCAAATCCTCAGGCTCAACCCACCCCAGACATATTGAAACAAAAACTCTGGGTGTGAGACCCAGCAACTTACCCATTCTGTGTACATTTTTGCCATCATGACTTCATGCAGTGCTTACAATGTTATTACCCTCTGGCTGGATATTTTAATTGGCTCCTTTCTTCAAGGACTAATTCAAAAGCTTTCTCTTCCATGAAGTCATTCTTGATTGTGTTTTCTACTCATTATTTTCTTTGAATTTTGTTTTTACTTTATGTGTGCCATTTCCAAGAATTTAAAATGACTCAACTTGCATTGTCATTTATATGCATATCTCGTTTACCCTGTTAGCTTAAAACTACTCACAGAACAAAAGAGAGGCTTATCCATGACTGTGTCTCCAAATGTAAGTGTGGATGAATGAATAAATAAATGAAAATCCAGAGTTTAAAAAAAAGTAAGTTGGGTGGATGAATTAGAAGATCTAGAACTTCTCACTGAGGATTTCATCACTGCATCACTGAGGACTCAGTCATGTAAAAATGTAAGTTATTCTCATATTGGTCCAGGAAGTAAGTGTAATCCAGATAGTCACAACAGGGGTGTGTGTGTGTGTGTGTGTGTGTGTGTGTGTGTACACTGACAAGTTTGGTGTGTTCATTCTGAAAATTCATCAAGCTGTGTATATATATAATTTGTGTACATATATATACTTCAGTATTTTAAAATCTAAAATATATGTATTTCTGAGAGATATTTTATTTCATTCACAATTAATTTTCTTTATTAATACTGTTTTCCAAGTATCTAAGAATAAGGCTTCAATTTTTTATAATCTTTATTGCAACAGCTTTTAAATAAGGTATGAAACAGTCTTTTTAGTCTTTCTCTGAAATGAAATTAGGTGAAATATGCTTTTTGGCATTTATGAATGGGAACAAAAGGAATTTTTAATATAAACATGTTCTAAAAAGGTCATTGACATGTTGAAAGCTCAGAAGACTGATGTTCCCATTTTATATAATACTTCTCCTATTTTTAAACCTGTTCATCCTCTAAGGTGTCAGATTTAACAATTAAGCATTTTCATTCTGATCTCCTGGGAGAATTTTAGTCTAATCACCAAGATAATTCCTCTTTAAATATTAATTAATCAAAATTTAGCCAAGCTATCAGCTGAGGTTATTGTGTGCTTTGATATTTGGATCAAATGATCAAGCTGGCTCAAGTCCTCATGGCTAGTTTTATGGACTATCCAATGCCCTAAATAAGGTTTCAATGAATTTTTTGAGGAATTGTGTTTTCACACTGATTTCCTGCTCCCTTTGGCTCAGTCTCTTTACCATCTTGAGTTCTGTGACTGTTCTCTTTTATCTGGTCTGCATTGTCCAATCTCTGTATTAGCTGCATCCAAATAATATGTTCATTTTATTTGTAATGATTAACTGTGATCGCCTGCTAAAATTTGTATTGAGCTATAAAATTATCTAAATGTGTCTTCTTACTGTATTTCCTCCAAAAGGGTATTGTGACTCCCTCTGGGCCAACCAGATAATTAGATACCCTGAAATATAAAGGCCATTGTTAATCCTTACTATATTTTCATTTCAACCCAGCATTTCTAAGAAGAATCAATAATCGCATGAGGCATATTCTCTAATTATACACTTTTCAAAATATCACATTCTGAGTATCATTTACGATTTAGAATAGAAAACCATCACTTATGATGAGAAGAGAAAATTCCCTTCTCATTCAGTACCTCGTAAAATTGTCATGTTCGCAAAACTAGTGTATTTCTCAGAATTAGGAGTATTTAATGTACTTTTGACTGTAATCTCATATAGTTTGAACTTTATTTTATTTATTTTTTTAAAAAGATTTATTTATTTATTTATTTGAAAAAGAGAGAAAGAGTGCTAATTGGTGGGGGGTGGGGGTGTAGAAGGAGAAGGAGAGAATCCCAAGCAATCTCAACACCCAGCACAGAGCCCCATGTGGGACTTGATTCTGACCTGAGCCGAAGCCAAGAGTCTGATGCTCAGCAGACTGAGCCACGCATGTGTCTCTCTAGTTGATCTGTTTATATTACATTTTTTCCAAACTTTCCATGTCAGAATTTGTTTTCTTTTTAAAAATATTTTATTTATTTATTTGACACACAAAGAGAGAGATCACAAGTAGGCAGAGAGGCAGGCAGAGGGGGAGGGGGAAGCAGGCTCACTGCCAAGCAGAGAACCTGATGCGGTGCTCGATCCCAGGACTCCGAGATCATGACCTGAGCTGAAGGCAGAAGCTTAACCCACTGAGCCACCCAGGCGCCCCTCCATGTCTGAATTTCTTACCAATTGTATTTATTATACATGTAGTTGGTAAATACAATTTGCAGTATAGAAAAATAGGAGAAAGCTCTGCAGCTCACAGAATAATACATTTTAAACCTTAAGAATAAATATGATCCTTTACTTGATTACTTTATAATCTGTCTAAATTTTAAGTCCGGCTTCTCAGGCTGGACAAACTACTCGCACAGAGAACCCTGAGTGCAGTATTTCAAAACCAGGCGCTCACCTTTAGTTACTTATCACTAGTGTTGAACACATTCAGATACAGTCTGCAGGATCTGGTCTTTGGGAAGCCCCACAGCAGCTATGGAAGAAGAAATATGCAACTACAATTTATATTACAAGGAACCCATTGCCATAGCAAACACTGACCTATTACATACCTTGTGCATTTCCAAACGATTGATTTTTATCATTTATTTGGTTGAATACTAATAAAAACCAACAGCAGCAGCAAAAGCAAGAGTCATGGCTATATAGTCTAAAACATGAGGATGTGGAAAGTTGGACTATAAAGGAGTAGAAAATTATATCAAGGGTAATAAATGAAAAAGCTGGTAGAGCTTTGTTGAAATTTAACAAAACAAGCTTTACTGCACAATCTCTACTTAGGATTAAAAGGGCCACATCGTAATGACATTTTTTTGCCAATTTCCAAGAATATGTACTAATTATAAATGTATTTGTACCTGATAATGTGAATTTAAACTATAAAAGCTATTAGTTTAATAGCTTTATTATTTTAATAGTTATTATTAATTTAGTAAAACTCAAAAGAGACATAGACAAATCCACAATAACAGTGAAACATTTTACTAAATAATTGCTAGGTTATGTAAACACTTAATAAAAATATAGAAGTCTTCTGGACATATGTAGAATGCTAGCCATCAAAAACACTGTATAGCATTATTTTCAGGCATACATGCAAGAAACATTTACAATTATTGACTAAAAATAATGACCATATGGTAGATAATAAAGTAGGTCTTACAAAAATGCCAAGAGTGAAATGATAAAATTTTTTTCTAACCATAGTTCATTGTATTTGAAATCATAAGCAAAAATATATTAGAAAATGGCCATACTTACTGAATATAAAAGTAGTTTTCTAAATAGCCTACCTATAAAAATCATAGTAGAAAATAATAAAGTTTTGAAATAAGCGACAATAAAGTAACTACATACCAAAAGTTTTTTGATGTACTAAAGCAGTACTTAGAGGAGCACTTAACAGTTTTAAGTGCAAATACTAGGAAAGAAGAAAGGGTACAACACTAACGTATTAAGAACCTATTCAGTATATTATAAAATGAGCAATAAAATAAAATGAAAAAGTGAGAAAAGTAATAAGAGCAGATATTAATAAGACATATAATCATGAGAATCAAGAGAGCAAAAGTTCCTAGAGCATAATACAATTGCTAAATGACTGGCGAGACTCACAGAGAAAATTTTAAAAAGAAAGACACAAGTCACAACTAGCCAATATAAGGACATCAGACATATGGAAGATAATGAGAGAATGTTATAAACAATTATCTGCCAAATTTGAAATGGACAAATCACTAGAAAATTACAACTTACAAAGCTGAAATCAAAGAGAAAAGCTAAATAATCCTATAAATCCTTTAGTTAATCATTCTATTTTGCCAACATTTCTCTTTAATTTTTTGTGACTATTTTGCATTTTTCAACCGTACTTAAAGCAAAATATGTGTGTCTATGAATAGTTTATGTAATTCTACATTTAATGAAAAAAAAAAAGAGGAAAGACTAAAGAAACCCATGAAAAGAATGCAAGTGATACCATAATCAACAAAAGGCACAGCATCTTGGGATGCATGCTGCCCAATATCTTTATTGCTACGAGTTTATAAACTGTGAGACATCAAATGGAAAACTTGCCACAAAATGCATTAACTATAAAACTTTGTGTGAGTGGCTCTCAGGTGATAATGCCCATCTGTTCCTGAAGCAAAGGAAATCCTTCAGAAGTCTTTTAAATCATAAGAAAACTGCAAAAAAAAAATAAGGGTAGTTAATGAAACTCCTTGTAAAGTTGTGTTGTTATAATCTGATTTATCTAAACTCAAGTTATGAATCTACATATTTTATAAAAATACAAAAGTATGTAGAAGAGTACTTAAGTATAGCCAGTTTTAGCTATGTTTACGTAGGTAGTTGGGTTGCTGTACGCCGTTGCACAGAATGAAGAGGGGACGGGGGGAAGTAAAGAGAAAAATAAAACTTTAAAAATAGCCAGGTATGATGTAATCTAATTCATGTAAGATAATAAATATAAATAAGTCAACTTAAAAATAGAGCTGGATATATGATAGTGAGAAACAAAGACTTTTGTAGTAATTTGCTGATTATGATTATGAATATATAAATTAAAAACCTAAATTATGAGTGTGTGTTTATAAGTTCTATAAGAGCAAGAACAAAGTTCTGAGGAGATAAACAACAACTTATTAGCATTAGATTGATCAAAGATGGGAGATTGAAGGGGGAGTCAGATAGAAGATGATTAAACTGCAGGCACTGGTTTATTTAACCAAGTAATAATCCCTTTTGTTGACGAGCTATTGAGAGCTGCAGTAGTTTGCTTTCAGTATTGTTACGTTGCACTTGAGTAGAGACAGGCCTTCTGTCTGTAGGATATGTGAAGAGTGCAACTGCAAAACGAGAGCAAAAGGCACTTCCTCCCATGACCTTACAGTAACCATAACAGATCGAATCCCCAGGGACATTCCATCATTGCAATAGCTCAGATTTGTGTTCCTGTCTTTTTCTTTGCACACCAGCTCTACTCTTTAGTAAAATTGTAAAAGGCTGCCATTATGGACATTAGGTATCCCAACATAACCATCTGGAGTGTGTCCAGTTTGTTCTTCATAGGACCAATTTTTATTTGCAGCTTGAGTTTTTATATGAAGTTGCATTATTGTGGACTTGGCTGTCTTGTGATGAATTTTTTTCATATGTGTTCTGTGCCATACTATTGTTAAAATGAACTGTTGCTATTGTGAGATGGATTTTAACTGACCTATTAAAGGTTTCTTTCGAATGGCACTACTTTAGGGACATTCTAATATTTGCTTCTATTGTTTGGGCCTTGTGGATAATGTACAGATTTAAAAACAAATCTTGTTGCTGATTTGTCCATTTCTTTCCCTGCACTTTGTTACATCTGGGATACAGTCTAACTCATCTGATTTAATATGCATTTAAAAAAATGCCATAACTATTAAACACCTTGTTTACAGACAGATGAAATAAATTTATTCCAACCAAAAAAATAATAATAATAAATAAATAAATAAACTGCAGGCACTTATTTTTTTTTAATATTGCACTTTTCTCAATACAAAAAAGTTCACATGTTAATTTAATTATGTCATATTATGTAATTTTTTTCATATTAAATGTCTTATAATAATAAAAAAAAAAGATAGTCTTTAAAATCAAACTGAACCTGGGGCACCTGGGTGGCTTAGTCAGTTGAGCGTCTAACTCTTGATTTTGGCTCAGGTCATGATCTAAGGGGAGAAAACCCCACCTGGAGAAGGGAATCTCTTTGAGGATTCTTTCCTGCTCCCACTGCCAATCCCCCTGATCAGGCGGGCTCTCTCTCTCTCTCAAATAAATAAGTATATCTTTCAAAAAAATACTAAAAAAAAAAAAGTAAAGTCAAACCAAATTATAAATTTGAGTCATGGCTCTTTCCACCTATTAGTTTTATCCTTCAGCAAGTAACTAACATCTTTGGGTCTCAATTTCCTCATCAGTAAAATGAACATAAGAATAGCAACCATGTTGGAGTATAGAGGAGTTAAAAGATATCATATGTGAAAATCACATAAAATAGAGCATGACTCCTAGTAATCAATCACTAGTTGGTAGCAAATTTTATTCTTTCTGTATAGAGGAGAAAACACTTGAAAGCCATTTAATCAATTGGGATTTTGGAAGCAACCATCATTCTAATCCTCAGACCAGATTCTGATCAATTTAAGAAATAAAAACAAAGATGAAAGCCCACAATATCCCACTTATTACAGATACAGGTTACATAACATCATGAAAGCCAAATGAAATCAACAAAGGAGACTACCCCAAGCCTGAACCTTGGAGCATTCTACCACTGGACGTTTTAAGTCTTCAGATTCAACACACTTATTTGGGTCAGTAATTTGAATGGAGAAGAAAACACAAATGTGTTGAATCCATGTACTGGACTTCTGGAGCTTAACCCATCTCACAGAACTATGGACGAGTTTTGGCACCCATCAGCTAAGTAATTCCAATCAACTAGGTAACTCCAAGGTAGTCGTAGAGGTGGGTAGGTGCCACCAACGCGTTGAGGAAAAATCCTTCCTCAAGAAAACCAGAGTTGGGAAAAGGATATTCTAACACTCTCCAGTAGTTTTCAAACATTGTATTAGAAAAAATCTTTTTCTTAAAAAAGTTTAATCTAAGGCAATTCTTAATACTTAAAACCACTTTATGTAAAAGTTAATCTTAAGGCAAATCTCAATTATAAAACTACTTAAAGGAGCAAGGAGGCGAGGAGAACCTTATTTATTCTGGGTCTCAAAACTCATTAACCAATGCTAATTAATCATAGTCCCTACTTAATTTCTTTTAAAATAATGCTTATACAAAAAAGGGGGCAAAGTTTATAAAATACAAATAGCACGTATTTTTAATTATTGAATTTATTTAATATATTTGAATTTCCTTTATTTTGCTTAATATATATTAATCTTATTCTGGAAACTGCAGTGAAAGTACATTCCAATTAAAGTTAACAGACAACACTCTGGTTATTTTTATTACATCACTTAGTCCCCTGTAATATTGGCTTTCCAGGCAGAAATTTTGTCATTTATTTTGGTGTAATATAACCCATAGTAGAAACTGCACTATTGGGTGCATATGGTTACAATCTTACGCATATGTGGAAAAATCATTTTTCTTTTATTCCATATAGCTAAAAATCATCCATTGACTTAAATTACAGGCTTTGAGGGAAAAAGAATATAGCTTCACTGAAGGAAAATTTATAATAAATTTCAAAAGTGGCCTGTTAAAAAAAGAAACTTTTCTTCTAATTTGTAGATAAGCAAAATTTATCTGTAAAATTTTTCAAACTCATACTCAGGATTCTATGATACATATCCAAATTTATGGTGTTATCTTGGTTTCACCCTGAGAAAAGCATCTTATGAGCAAGAATGTCTTTGCAAGGCTATAAAAATGGATTGTATAAAAATAACTATATCTAGTGGCACCTGTTCTCAATATCAACAAGCCAATGGTTAACAGGCAATTGGAATTTTCCCCAATATATTATTCTTAGGATCACTATCTTGGCAATATTGGCTTAAAAAGCCCTGTAAAGTTGGCCATTGCCATATAGTGACTATTTCAGCTCTTGTTATAAGTAAAGTCACATATGTATATGTGTATATATATGAGTATAAATATACATTTATATATATGTATGTGTATGTACATACAGATAAAATATACATACATCTTGTGTATGTGTATGTATATGTACATACATATATAATGTACATGCATATACATGCATACATAAATGTATGTTTATACTCATATACACACATATACATATATATATACATATACATACACATACATACATATGTATACATATACGTGTATGTATATGTATATGTATGTGTGTGGCTGTGGGGGAGGGAGATGTTGTGGGTAAGAAGGATGACCAAGAAAATTTGGCTCCTTTGGTGTTTGGCATACTTAAAAATAAAGGATGGCCCTGATAGATCAACCTGTTGATTGCCACATTGAAGCTGTCAGAGTGGTCATGGAAGGGAGAAGTGGGGCTCTAGGCAGGACCCACCATAGATAGCTCTTGAGTTTGGTCTTCAGCATGTATATGGATGACAGAGAGGATGGGGAGCTAGGTGTCCCATATTAGCATATGCAAATGCAAATATCTGATGGACAGCACTCAAGCTATGTTTGTATGATGGAATTAAATTAATTATTTCATAAATAATCATTAGTAAAGGCCAAATGTGGCTAAATGGACCAGACATTCGAAAATAGATCATTTGTGTAGTTAAGGTGGTAATATTAACTTTTAGACTATTTAATTTGATCCCAGTGAAATATTAGGTTACAATGGAATATATCATGCTTATTGATGAAAAAAAAATGATTTTAGGATAAAATAATTTATGGTGACTATATTTAAACTGACGTGAATTGAAATCTACAATGGAATTTCCTACATTTAAAGGTTTGTACATTGTTTTTTATATTACTTGAATTTCCCTACAACATATTTAAATTATCATGTATATAACCACTGATAAATGATGATTTTGTTATATAGTTGCCTCTTGGCTGGTGGCAACTATTGTATTCCACACAGAATTAAAGGGAGTATCTGTAGACCTGTAACACTTCTTTCTAGAATTACTGGCAGCTTCATATAAATAAATACAATGCAGTAATTTACCTTCTATACCCCTGTGCCTCTCCATCTGAAGTCCTGAGAGCTTTCAGAAAAATACACATAACTTTCCAGTTTGTTGTCAACATGGATGCATTGCATTTAAGATTTAAAAGGCACTCTAAAGAATAGAGATATATGCTTAACTCTTCCTATAGAAAGTGTTGATCTGCTCATTCTAAAGGATTCTCTGGTTGGTGCCCTCCGTGGCTGTTGGTTTTGCTATGCACAGGAAGAGGAAAGGAATCTTCTCATTGTACTGAGCATATGTGAATAATTTCCCTATATCCTCAGGGTAAGAGACAGCAAGAGGTTACACTCCAGATATTTCCTGAAGAATTTGGCCTTTAGTTCTGATCAAATCTTTCCCCAGATACAGCACTACGTTTAGGGATATACAGGATAATAAAGCTATTTTACTCCATAAGAATAGTTCAAATTCATTTCTGCTTAAATAGTTTGATGTAGATTTCCCTGAAAACCTCCTTCTTTTTTCCTTCTTGCTCCTCTCCATAACTTTACAACAGTCTGCTCCTCATTATACATATCCCTAAGAAATGTTTAGTCTTAGGAAAAATACTTAACATTTTTTCCAAGGTAACAGAGAAAGCTATAAGGAAACCTCACAATACTAAGTGGGCAAAAAATCTGTAAATGTCAGTTGACTTGTGAAAGAAAATGCCTTAGATTAGTGGATCCTAAGCTCTTGGAGGAGGTAGAGGAATAGGAACCAGAAACCGTTTAAGCTATTGTCCTGAGAACACCAGCCGCGTGGAGATCAACCCTAGAGACAATGTTCATTACATGATTTTTTTTAAATCGGAAATGAGGGTGTATATGAATCTAAACACTTGGTTTCTATATGACGATTAAGACACAGAACTGCTCTGGAATCAATTAAGCTAGAATTCACACCTTTTTTGTATCAGGTAGTATACTACTGAGTGCCAGCAGAGGCAGATGGAGCATAGTTTCTGCTCAAAAATACACAATCTGTTAGAAATGTTTTATAGTATAAAAAAAGGCTCTATCTCACTCTTAAAACTAATTTAAAACACCTTTCAAAATACAAAGAAGAGGAAAGGCAACACAAAGGATATTAATTAGTAAAGAAATCAGGACGAATTGAATATAAGGATAAGAAAAGGAAAGAGACAGCAAGAGGTAAACTTTAGTACACTACGTTCACCCTATAAATCCCTGCCATAAATTGCAAGCAGTGGGCCACAGATCCGTGACTATTTCAACAGTCAAAACAAAGTGGGAAATATAGTCAGCTTTTTCGTTCACAAATGCAAACATAATTAAAAAAACATTACTCAGAAGAACACACGTTGGCAAAAGCATGCTCATCAGCTGGCTTATCTATGGCCCTGTAAGGGTGTTCTTGAGTATCTGTTCTCTTGTCAGGAGAGAATCAGGGGGGTGAGTGCATTTCCCAAAGCTCTATGTGCATCACCTGCACTCAGGGGGTCCTGAGAGAATAATCTCAGATTTGGAGAAATGGCTGAGAGAAACTGCACCAAATCCATATTATAATGGTGGTGATACAAACTCCAAAGCTTGAGGAAAGGATTATTCAGTAATCAATATTTCTCCTGAATAGTGTGTCTAGTAATTTGTGGTTATATAGTATTTTTTTTTCCTGAATGAATAAACAAATGCTCCATATTACTTTCTGCTGCTGCTACACTGCTGTGGCCGTTATCAAAAGGAGCAACAAAATTACATAAAAGAAAAATTAGGAAATTAAAAGAAAAAGTTAAATAATCAAAGGGGTACATGTTTTGAAGAAAATAAAATATGAAAAGAAAAGTAAATAATAAGGTAATGGACAAAGAAGTAAGTAAATTAATATAACAATGGAGAATAAATATGACAAGATAAAGTTATAAAGAGTAAAAAGAATACAGATTTTCCATAGAAAAGTTTTAAAGTAAAGGTATAAAGCAAAAGAAGTATATGGGATGCCTTTCTGCTCAGCAGGGAGCCTGCTTCCCCCCCCCATCTCTCTGCCTACTTGTGATCTCTGTCTGTCAAGTAAATAAATAAAATCTTTTAAAAAAAAGAATAATCAAGAAATTCACAAGCTTTGATATTAAAAAAATAAAATATATGTAACATTCTTTATGATGGTGAATTTGAAAAAAATTTAAAATTCTGAACTACAAAGCAAGATTTGTTCTTAATAAACATGGGAAAAATAGCCAATGAAAAATGGAAGAGTAGGTGACAGGAGTCCCAAGAATATGCTGACTCAGGATGAAGAGTCCCAAGGCAGACAGGTCAGAAACTCTCTTCCTCTTGTCACTGAGTTAGTCCCCTAAGGGAGCTTGTAGACCAAATAAATGGTCCTTCAGAAGTAGGCAATTGTTCAACCAAAGGGAGAAGGAATTGCCTCTACTACCTCAGTCACTGGCAAATTGTAACTTAACATTCTTCAATGAGCTCTACCAGTGAATTATAATTTTTGCATTTGCAAAAAAATTAAGGAAATGGGAGAATTAATACTTTTCATCTTGAGATGTTCCCATAGTACAAATTATCTTTTCTTTCTTTTTTTTTTTTTCATTTGCTTATATCATGTCTTCACAACTCTAGTGTTCCTGAGTTGTGGACATACTCACTGATTACTTAACTGATTTTTTTTAAGAAACACATCAGGCAATAATTGGATTTTGATCTGAATCCATGTGACTACCAGAAGAAATTTTTCATCCTTTTAACTATTCTTAAATTTGATGAGAAGAGATAGATTAGACTGGGTATTGAATCCCAAATGTTAAAATTATATGAAAGGCCTCAGAAATACTAACTGATTTAGGAAATATAAAAGTAAATATTCCTACTAGGTAGCAAATTTAGGAAACTTATCAATCCGTATTTTTGCATTAAAATATTATATATATTAAGAAAAATTTAGAGATACATCATGAGTATTAGCTGTGATGGTCTCAGATATATTTTTACTTCTTAATTTTATAAATAATTCTGCTTGGATTAAATCTGTTTCATACAGATGCATGATAAGGACATTTTCATGCATATAAACTATGTGCATGTATGTAAAATGAAGGACAGATAAATAAGTTTGTGTAAAATTTGTGTTGGTATTAGAATATGAAGACAAGCTAGGAATTTTGAGAGCTTTTCTTCACGTACTATGTAGATAGAGTGTTTATCTTAACCACCATACCTCCTACTAATAAGTTTACTGAATGACCTATGTATATGTTCTTGCCCTTGTTCAAACAAACAGGCTAGAGCTTGTGGTAACACGATGACCTTACAAGTACAAAATACACACTCCTTGGGCATATTTGAGACATTAACTGTGATAAGCAGAGAGCTCAGCCTTGTGTAATCTGTCAACAAACTAATAAATTACTTCAGTCCAGGGAGAAGGAACTTCCTCCCCATGACCATCTGCACAGGGGAATAGGTTAGTAATTAGGATTCCAACAAAACTGAGGGTTTTGACAAGATACGCAAAGGCTTAATACTTAAAGTTAAGGTCTAATCCTTTTAGGAACTGATTAACACACACTTAACTTTTTTTCGGCATTCTATCTGCAAATACTAAGAGATTACTAAGAAATATGATCAAGCAACAGGAATGTCCATTTAGAGCCCTACCCTGAATTCAATATAAAGTCCCGTTTCCACTGACGTCAAAAGGAGTGTTCTTTCTCTAACGGAACCACACTTGGGTGCTTTCTTGATTATTAAATAAAACCCAAATTTACTTAACTCTCTCACAAAGGATTAGTGACTTAAGCCCTTTAGTATATATTTTGGCCAAAAAACTGGAGTCAAGAGTCCTGGATTCCTATCTTAACTTTTATACTTAAGAGCTATTTGACTTTAGGTAGTACCTCTTTCATTAAGAGCATCCAAAATACCTTACCACAGCAACTTGTTGGACAAGCTGCCTAAAAAGGAAGGCAAACAGCCTACAATTTGGTTGGGAATGAAGCAAAATGTTCTGTTCACCTGCCGTCTTTGAAATTTTTGCTAAAATTCACCATTAGACTCCTTCTAAAAATCCACATTGAAGTTTGGACCACAAGCTGATAGAAGTAGGTTGTGATTATCCTAGAGATACGATTCTTTATCATATGATATGCCACAGGGCTGTATTCTTGATTTACTTTCATACACTTTATCCAATGTTCCAAATGATTCACCAAACTACAGAGGCTTCTTAAGGATGACCAGAATTATTACTGACTATATTCCAGGGCCTACTACAACAAATGCTGAAATATATATATATATATATATATATATATATATATATATATGTACTGAATGTCTTTTAGAGAATTTTTTATACTTGATCTTAGCCAAAAGGCCAAGAAGTGATTAGAGAATTTTTTAAAACTCAGCTTAGATTTACTGATGAGACTTTAACATGAGACTCACCAATTGTTAGTATAAACGATATTGCTAGGTAATGGGAAGACGGAGCTTTGCACAGAATTATTTTTTATAAACAAACACAGCTTTAATTTTATGATTTGGAACATACCATTTTTTTCCAAAAAGAAATTATTAATCAAGAAAATAAAAATTTTAGTTTCTGTGAGTTATGAGATAGACGAAGTCATAAAGGCTATAATGAAGTGGGATTACACATACCGATGTCCAACTATGATTGAGCTGTTTTACAAAGTGCATCAATCCTGTTCCATTAGTTTTCCTTTGAGCACAAAGGAGTATTTAGAAGAATGAGTATCCAGAAGAATGAAGGAAAGGCTTTGGGTAAAAATATATGAAGACATCATTCATTGTTAAAAATTATAGATCTATGACAAAGAAGACTTCAGAAAGAATAATGTTTGTCATCTAATTTAGATAAACAATTTCTATTTTTATGAAAGTATTCATCTTTTGTTAAAAATTGCCAAGAATGTCAAATTCAGTTTAATGTGCCTATTACATTTTAAGGCCAGCCATATTTTAATGTATTCCTTTGAACGTTAACTTTTCTTCCCTCATTTTTTGTATCTTTAAGATCTGCCTTTCTTCTAGAAACTCTCTGCCAACTGTGTTAGAAATATGAGCCTAAATTATAAGACATTCTATTTTTGTTTAGACATCTGCTTTTTTTCTGGTTTCCCCTGGAATTGGAATTACAGTGTGTCAGACTCTCCTTATCACCCCAAGCTTATTCTCATTGTTGTCCATGACACAGAGAGCCCACCATGACCCCAGAAGAAACCACATCAACAACCCTAGCCCATCTCCGATACTCCTTGCCCTCTACTTGGTGGTAGAAATTAAAACCTTGCCCTAGCTTCTGTTTGTTGTCTTCAGAATAACTACTAGATTCTCACACTGTTTTCTTATGTCTCCCTCTGTCCATAAGTCTTCAGATGCACTTCATTGCAGGGATATACAGATTCCAAAGGTGCTCCTACCAGTTTTTCTCTTTTTACTCTCACTGGAGAAGCAGTAGGACAGAGATTCAGCTTAGGTCTCTATACAACCTAACACTAGCATTGCTCTAGAAATGGATTAGTAAGCAACAGCCAGTGACAGAAATGATCTTCCTTGCTCTAGGCTAGAGCATTGCCCAAATAACTCCTAAATATTAACCACTAGTAGGAGATATAACAGCTTGCCCTTCTCGTAACTAGTACTGTTGCCTAAATCACGAGTGAGTATGCCATTTGTTACATTCCTAAAGCAACCTCTTCATTTAGGCCAGTTTTTCAGCAGAGTTATTGCTCCAAATTTGTAGTTTTTCTATTCTGTATTCTCTAATCTGAATTTATCAGTTATGTTATTCAATCTACTCACTCCATGTTACATTAGGTATTGTGCTACACTTCATATATATAATTTTGGTTTTATTAATCTCCATTCACAGATGAGGAAACTGAAAATCAATGGAAGTAAATAACTTTTCTATATTCTGAAACTAATAGTGAATAGAATTTGATTGATTTCTATTCTGCTTGACATTCAGTTCTCTCTCAATATTCAGCATGCTGTATAATAACTCAACATACTATAGTGAATTCTGTAGTTGAAATTCCAAAATGTAAAGGAAGGAAAGGAGGAATGACTGAATTTTTTTCCCTTAAAGTTTTGCCAAGTGGTATCTAAGGGTTAAATACTCCCTATGGCCTGGAAACATAATGATTGGAAAGGTAGAAACAGCCCATTCCTCCCTGCAAGGACATATTTCTATCAGCTCTTCCAAAGTATTTCTCAGTCTTTCTCAAAGTCTGCCTTGTTACTGAAGCATTCCAGAATCTTCTTTTGTAGGGGCACATGGGCCCTTCAATGGTATTTGTGCTTCTGCCCATCTCTTCTACCCAACAACTTTGTTTCTATCTTTCTAGATTTGTCTTAGAGAAACAAGTCCATAAAGCCCAGAATTTGTTACCTATAATTGCCCCACTAGCTGTCCTTTGTCCTATTCTTCTTCTTCTTCTTCTTCTTCTTCTTTCTTCTTCTTTTTTTCCTTTGCTTTATTCCAGGGAAGATCTAGGGTCAAAGGTATCTGCGTCTTGAGAAATTTTTTCCCTAAAAATCCAACTATAAAGGGTCAATTGTTATCTCCTAATAGTATTTTAAGATTTTTTTTTTTTTATTCATTTGACAGATAGAGATCACAAGTAGGTAGAGAGACAGGCAGAGAGAGAGGAGGAAGCAGGCTCCCCGCTGAGCAGAGAGCCCGATGCGGGGCTCGATCCCAGGACCCTGGGATCATGACCCGAGCCGAAGGCAGAGGCTTTAACCCACTGAGCCACCCAGGCGCCCCTCCTAATAGTATTTTAAAGTCAGGTAAAATCTCGACTAGACAAAATCCCTGATACCTTTTCAAATATTCTTATTTAAAATCCTAATATACATCCTTAAACCCTAGTGCTGAACATACATAATAAATTTCCAAGCCCTGGGGTGCCTGGCTGGCTCAGTTGTTAAGCATCTGCCTTTGACTCAGGTCATGATCCCGGAGTCCCAGGTTCGAACCCCTCATTGAGCTCCCTGCTCAGAAGGAAGCCTGCTTCTCCCTCTTCCACTCCCCCGCTTCTGTTCCCTCTCTCACGGTCTCTTGCTCTCTGTCAAATAAATACATAAAATCTTAAAAATAAAATAAAATAAAATAAATTTCCGAACCACCCCCCTCCATAACATCCTCAGGTTTCCAAATAACTAAATGTTTTAAGAGTGACCTGGTTATATGGTTGTATACAAAATTTTCTGATTTTTTTGTGATTCTACTATTGAATCTTTTATTAATTTGTTATCCTTCTCATTCCTGGACCATTTTTGTTTCAGGGGCTCTAAACAAATTAAATCAGTACAATTTCTGTATCCAATCTTGAGAGAACTTCCTTCCACTAAAAGTGTGAGATTTGGGCCCGAATTGCAGGCAATCTGCATCCCTTTTTAGTCTTCCATTGTTTATTTTAAATCTCAGAATGTCAACTCATAAAATAATGAGACATTATTATATGTTACAAACTTTAGTTGTAGAATATTGATTTAGTAAAATATTGCTGGATTTACATATATCATGCAATACTACCAATACTATTTAGCTTATGAAACCAGCAACATTGAAAAAGCTAAGCTGCTACATATCCTTGTAATTAATTTTCCCTTTAACAGCTGAGGTCAAATTCCAAGCATTACTTTTGTATATTTTTCCCTCTTGAGTTGAGATTTAAATCACTGTTTGACTTTATTTGCTCTTCATCATTAGATAGTCTCCTTAACAAAGGCACCTTGGCTCACAAGCATACAGATATAATCATTTAACTTGTAACATAAATTGATATCTGGGACATGTCAACTGAAAATCTTAGTTATTTCCGAAAATTGCAGGTGCTATGAAATGCAGCCAACTGGGATTCATCTTCCAAAGGATATGGAGTGTGACAAAAGCTTGCAAGAATTACTTCCAAAAATGTTTAAAAATTAGAATTTGACAAAGGATATATTTACCAAGTACAACTGAAGTTTAAATATCATGAACTTATTTTTAACCCTAAACAACATAAAATTTCTAAAATCATTTGTGCTCATCTATATTGTTCCTGATACTTATCTTGGCAGGAAGAGAATTTGGAATGAAAATATTTGAAATCTGGAATTAATCAGGCAGCTTACCCATCTAAATTCTGACCATCTAGATAAAGATTTCAAGCAAAGTTATTCATATTAACTGGTCAAATTCCAGCTAGCTCAAGCTATCAAATAAGATATTATCTTCTTTTTAGCCTTACACAATACATTAAGTATAAATATTTTATCTCAATTCCAGTATTGCCTGCATGTGTACCAAATATCTAAATCAGGATAAATGTTGATAAAACTGTGTTCAGAAAAAAAAAAAAAAGGTTCAAAACCCCAATATGCTCTGTTCTTTGCCAATCATATGAAATTGCTACACTGTTTATAATTTATTCTATGTCTGAAACACAAACATTTATACATATTTTCTTTACCAAATAGGGCTTGCTTGTTAAAATTATATATTGGGATAACTTTATTTGGAAAAATATGATGATAAGAGCTTGAATTATTTTAGTACTTCCTAATCTATCCTTGTTTTTTTTTATTCAGCCATGAGAAGTTTACATAAAAGAAAGAAAGAAGCAACAAAGCTTTAAAATTATAAACTACAGAGTAATCTAAGTCTAAATTTAAAGATTGATAATATAACTATGGTCATAAATTCAACCATTTTAACTTAAAATCTTTTAGAACCAAATACAAGTATAGTATATTGAATTTATTTTATACAGTGTAACTCCCATTTTCTTTGCATAAATTTCCAAATATTTCAAGATATTTATACCAACAAATTTGAATCCATAGGTGATGGCCAATCAGGTTGCAATGAGAAGGCAGAAGTTAAATAATGATTTTATTTGCTTTTCCTTTTTTAAACTTTTTATTTAGATTTATAAAAAGTTACAAACAGTACCAAAGAGTTCTGAAAATCCTTTACTAGCTTTTCTAAATGGTAACAAATTATATAACCAGAGTACAATTATAAAAATTAAACAATTAATGTTGATACAATACTATTAACTAATCTAGATACTTTATTCAAACTTACCAATTGTCCACTAATTTTTTTTTCACTGTTCTGATATCCAGTCTAGGAACTGTGGTTGCATTTAATTTACATTTCTCCTTGAGTCTGAGTCATACATTTTTTGGCAAGAGTACCACAAATTAGTCGAACCCTTCTCACTCCATAGCATCCAAGTACGTGATGACTACATCTCATATTAGTGATAGTAACTTTGATAACTATGTTAAGGTGGTGTGTGCCAAGTTTTTTCCCCATAAAATTATTATTTTCCACTTTAGCAAGCATCTTGTGGGGAGATAGTTTGAACTTTGCAAATATCCCATTTCTCATAATACTTTTCCCAACTAATTTTACCATACAATGATGATACTTTACTAGTTACTGCAGTGTGTCTGCAGAATGATGGCTTTCTCTTTCTATGATTCTTTTTATATTCAAATTGTACTATAAGAAAAAGTCCCTTTTATCTTAAAATATAACTATCTACCTATCTACCCACATACCTTATTTATTGTTTGTTTATTGTGTTAGGGCAAACTCATGGATACTTACTATAAAACATTAGTATCTAAAGTAATTACTGGCTAAAAATGTCCCAGATATGGGCACTGGTAGCTTTTTGCAGTTGTCTTCTGAGTTCTTTAGACATGGCACTTTTTCTTTTTTTCAGCAGCTTCTTACTTTCTGCAATCACATGATTGATATTCCAAGTTCATCTTATATTTTCCCTGACTCAGACCTAGGAGTATCAATTTCCTTTTGTTGGAAAATGGTATTTGTCAATGAATTTCTGGGTACTAGATTTGCTCATTGCTATTTAGTGTGATTCCTTTTAGAATATGCTATGCTGGGAAAGAAATATATGTTTGCACACATATTCAGATACATATTGATATCTGTGCATATTTAATTTTTTTAAAGATGTATTTATTTATTTGAGAGAGAGTGAGAGTGAAAGGCAGAGAGGCAGAGGGAGAAGCAGACTCCCTGTTGAGCAGAGAGCCTGATTTGGGGCTTGATCCCAGGACCCTGAGATCATCACCTGAGCAGAAGACAGATGCTTAGCCAAATGAGCCACCCAGGCACCCCTTCAAAATATTTTATAAACATGATTCAAACATGATTTCATATTAATAGTTTTATTACTATCAATAATTTAAAAATAAAAATAAATATTTTTAGAAACCTTGCCCTCATTATCTACCACTTATTTCCCAGTGTGAGTTAAATGGAAAAATCTGAACTTCTTTAACGTCCCTTTATGCTCCCCATTTATAATTGTCTTAATAGTTCCCCTATATTCATTTAGAGCCGTATGAAATAGTGTTATAATTTTGCTTCAACAATGAAATATAATTTAGGACACTCGGGAGAAGAAAAATGTATTTATGCATACTTTTGTTCTTTGCATTGTTCTTATTTCTCTCTTGATGTTCCAAGATTCCATATTTTGTCATTTCCTCTGTTTATATAACTTGCTTTACTCATTCTTTCACATCTGCTGATAACAAATTTTCTTTGCCTCTGAAGAATGCCTTGGTTTTTCCTTAGTTTCTGAAGAATATTTTCCCTGACTGTTGGATTTGGCATTAAGCATTCTTTTCTTTCAACACTTAAAAACTGTTGAAATCCTTCTTTTTGGCCTTCTTGGTTGCTGATGAGAAGACCACTGTTATTCGGATTGTTTTTTCTTTATAGGTAAGATGACTTTTCTGATATAACTGCTTTCGGTGTTTTTTGTTTTTGTTGCTTTTGTTTTTGTTTTCCCTTTCTCTTTGGTTCTCAGAAGGTTGACTATTGTGTTTTTGGTGTGGGTTTGTTTGGGTTTATCCAGTTCAGAATCGTTCAACTTTTTGAATATGTGCATTTATGTCTTTGGACAAATTTGGAAAGTTTTCTACCATTTTACTATGGACTATTTCTCCTGCTTTCTCTTTTTCCTCCCTGTCTGGGAATCCAATGACACAAATGTTAGATCTTTTGTTATAGTTTCACAGGTTACTGAGGCTCTGTTCAACTTCCTTTCTCAGTCTGTCTTCTCTGTTGTAGAGATTGGATCATTTCTATTATTCTGTCTTCAAGTTCACTGATTTTTTTTTTAAATTAACATATAATGTATTATTTGCCCCAGGAGTACAGGTCTTTGAATCATCAGGCTTACACATTTCATAGCACTCACCATAGAATATACCCTCCCCAATGTCCACAACCAAGCCACCCTATCCCTACTCCCCCACCCCCCAGCAACCCTCAGTTTGTTTTGTGAGATTAAGAGTCTCTTATGGTTTGTCTGTCTCCCGATCTCATCTTGTTTCATTTTTTCCCTCTCTACCCCCCACAGCCTCCTGCCCTGCCTCTCAAATTCCTCATATCAGAGAGATCATATGATAATTGTCTTTCTCTGGTTGACTTATTTCGCTTAACATAGTGCTCTCTAGTTCCATCCACGTCATTGCAAATGGCAAGATTTTGGGTTTTCTATGGCTGGATAGTATTCCATTGCATATATATCACACATCTTCTTTATCCGTTCATCTGTTGATGAACATCTAGGTTCTTTCCGTAGTTAGGCTATTGTGGACATTGCTACTGTAAACATTCGGGTGCATGTGCCCCTTCGGATCCCTGCATTTGTATATTTAGGGTAAATACCCAGTAGTGCAATTGCTGGGTCATAGGGTAGCTCTATTTTCAACTTTTTGAGGAATCTTCATACTGTTTTTCAGAGTGGCTGCACCAGCTTGCATTCCCACCAACAGTGTAGGAGGGGTCCCCTTTCTGTGCAACCTTGCCAGTATCTGTTGTTTCCCGACTTGTTAATTTTAGCCATTCTGACTGGTGTGAGGGGGTATATCACTGTGGTTTTGATTTGTATTTTCCTGATGCCGAGTGATGGAGCACTTTTTCATGTGTCTGTTGGCCATTTGGATGTCTTCTTTGCAGAAATGTCTGTTCATGTCTTCTACCCATTTCTTGATTGGATTATTTGTTCTTTGAGTGTTGAGTTTGATAAGTTCTCTGTAGGTTTTGGATGTTAGCCCTTTATCTGATATGTAATTTGCAAATATCTTCTCCCATTCTGTCATTTGTCTTTTGGTTTTGTTGATTGTTTCCTTTGCTGTGCAAAAGCTTTTGATCTTGATGAAGTCCCAATAGTTCATTTTTGCCCTTGCATCCCTTACTTTTGGTGATGTTTCTAGGAAGAAGTTGCCGTGACTGAAGTAGAAGAGGTTGCTGCCTGTGTTCTCCTCAAGGATTTTGATGGATTCCTGTCTCACATTGAGATCTTTCATCCATTTTGCATCTATTTTTGTGTGTGGTGTATGGAAATGGTCCAATTTCATTCTTCTGCATGTGGCTGTCCAATTTTCCCAACACTGTTTGATGAAGAGGCTGTCTTTTTTCCACTGGACATTCTTTCCTACTTTGTTGAAGATTAGTTGACCATAGAGTTGAGGGTCCATTCCTGGGCTCTCTATTCTGCTCCACTGATCTATGTGTCTGTTTTTGTGCCAGTACCATACTGTCTTGATGATGACAGCTTTTTAATAGAGCTTGAGGCCTAGAATTGTGATGCCACCAACTTTGGCTTTCTTTTTCAAAATTCCTCTGCCTATTCGGGGTTTTTTCTGGTTCCATCTAAATTTTAGGATTATTTGTTCCATTTCTTTGAAAAAAGTTGATGATATTTTGAGGGATTGCATTAAATGTGTAGGTTGCTTTAGGTAGCATAGACATTTTCACAGTATTTTTTCTTCCAAACCATAAGCATGAAACATTTTTCCATTTCTTTGTGTCTTCCTCAATTTCTTGCATGAGTACTTTATAGTTTTCTGAGTATAGATTCTTTGCCTCTGGTTAGATTTATTCCTAGGCATCTTATGGTTTTGGG
This sequence comes from Enhydra lutris kenyoni, assembly GCF_002288905.1. NCBI lineage: Eukaryota > Metazoa > Chordata > Mammalia > Carnivora > Mustelidae > Enhydra > Enhydra lutris. The sequence goes on along the minus strand of NW_019154099.1, from coordinate 35,680,339 downwards.
TGCAATTGTAAATGGGATCGACTCCTTAATTTCTCTTTCTTCTGTCTTGTTGTTGGTGTAAAGAAATGCAACTGATTTCTGTGCATTGGTTTTATATCCTGACACTTTACTGAATTCCTGTATGAGTTCTAGCAGTTTTGGAGTGCAGTCTTTTGGGTTTTCCACGTAAAGTAGTATATCATCTGCAAAGAGTGAGAGTTTGACTTTTTCTTTGCTGATTTGGATGCCTTTTATTTCTTTTTGTTGTCTAATTGCTGAAGCTAGGATATCTAGTACTATATTGAATAGCAGTGATGATACTGGACATCCTTGCCTCGTTTCTGACCTTAGGGGAAAACTCTCAGTTTTTTCCCACTGAGAATGATATTCTCTGTGGATTTTTCATAGATGGCTTTGTGATATTGAGATATGTATGCTCTTTGCCTACACTTTGAAGAGTTTTGATCAGGAAGGGATGCTGTACTTTGTCAAATGCTTTTTCAGCATCTATTGAGAGCATCATATGGTTCTTTTTCTTTCTTTTATTAATTTATTGTATCACATTGGTTGATTTGTGGATGTTGAACCAACCTTGCAGCCCTGGAATAAATTCCACTTGGTCGTGGTGAATAATCTTTTTAATGTACTGTTGGATCCTATTAGCTAGTATTTTGGTGAGAATTTTCACATCTGTGTTCATCAAAGATATTGGTCTGTAGTTCTCTTTTTTGCTGGGATCTTTGTCTGGTTTTGGGATCAAGGTAATGCTGGCCTCATAAAATGAACTTGAAAGTTTTCCTTCCATTTCTATTTTTTGGAACAGTTTCAGGAGAATAGGAATTAATTCTTCTTCAAATGTTCAGTAGAATTCCCCTGGGAAGCCATCTGGCCCTAGGCTCTTGTTTGTTGGGAGATTTTTGATGACAGCTTCAATCTCCTTATTGGTTATGGGTCTGTTCAGATTTCCTATTTTTTCCTGGTTCTGTTTTGGCAGTTTATATTTTCTAGGAATGCATCCATTTCTTCCAGATTGTCAAATTTGCTGGCGTAGAGTTGCTCATAATATGTTCTTAAAATTGTTTGTATTTCTTTGGTGTTAGTTGTGATCTCTCCTCTTTAATTCATGATTTTATTTATTTGGGTCCTTTCTCTTTTCTTTTTGATAAGTCTGGCTGTGGGTTTATAACTATTTTTATTATTTTCAAAAAAAAAAAAAAACAATTCCTAGCTTTGTTGATTTGTTCCACTGTTTTTTTGTTTGTTTGTTTTTGTTTGTTTGGTTTTTTTTGTTTGTTTGTTTGTTTCTGTTTCATTGATTTCTTCTCTAAGTTTTCTTTCTTAGAAAAGCAGCCAGTCCCTCCCATCTCCCTGGTCTCTGGCAGCACTCTGAACTCACCCAGACTGTGACTGAGCATTTCTGACTCTGGTGCACAGCCCCATTTGGTGTCTCCAAACCCAGCTGATTCCTGCAGCATGCTCCCACACTACTCCTTCCAGAGGAGGAAGGTGAGTCTCCCCAGATCTGCTACTTGTTGGATCCCTGCCCGAAGATCAGTGGTCCTGCTGTGTCTTGGATCACAGTTTAAGGTAACCCTAAGCTGAGAGCTCACTCCTCAGCTCCGTCTCTACAGCCAGCTTCCCCACTCTGATACCTGGGACCTCTGCCACACTCAGACACCCCTGGTCTTTTTTTTGACCCTGTGGGTCCCGAGACCACACTGTCCCTGCGAGGGCTCCACCCCCTGCTTAGCCTGTGGAGCAATGTCCCTCAGTGGAGCAGAGTTCTAAAAGTTCTGATTCTGTGCTCCACTGCTTTCTCAGTTGCTGGGAGTCACCCCTCCCCCTGCGGCCTTTCTTGCCATGTGTTGCCTGGGATTCACTTCTCTACACATCCTTCCTTCCAGAAAGTGGTCGATTTTCTGTTCCTAGAATTTCTGCTCTTTTTCTCTTCAATCTCCTGTTGAGTTTGTAGGAGTTCAGAATGGTTTGATAACTATCTAGCTGAATTCCTGTGACCTGACGATATTGAAGTCTCCTACTCCTCTGCAATCTTGCTCCTCCTCCAGGTTCATTGATTCTTCCCTTTGTCTCCTCCATTCTACTGTTTGATTCCATTTATGACTTTTTTATTAGTACTATTTTGATTATCATAATTTCATTTCTAAAATTTTCATTTTGCTCTTCTTTATGTCTACCACTGTATTTGTTTAGACTTTCTATCATTTCATTTATTTCATGCATTTGTTATTGCATATTGAAGCATTTTATGAAAATTATTTGTCATCCATTGAGCATCTTTTATCAGTCTATTTGATATTTTCCTGATTCTTAATATGATGGGCGATTTTCAATTAAATCAGACACTTGGAGTATTATTTTGTAAGTCTCTGGATATTATCTAACCTTCTATTTTAGATTTTTCTTTTGATACCACTCCATCAGGGAAAGGAGGGAGGGAGCCTTTTTACTGGGTTAGAAGTCTAGTTCTCCAATAGCTCTTCATTGACACCTGAGCTGATGAGGTGCCCCTAGTTACTATGGGGTGTAAGTGACAATTCAAGTTCCCAAATAGGTCTCCACTGATACTTCTTAGGAGATGTGGAAAAGAAGCTCCTCATTACTGCTTTCTCCATGGCTTCCAGTGATACCACAGAATGAATAGCCTCTTTACTTCTGGGGGTGGTGAAAGTCCTGACTCACCACTAGGCCTCCTCTTACAACATCCTAGCAGGTAGAGGGAAGGGTGCTTTGTCACTTCCAGATAGGAGAAGAAGTCCACCCTTCAGGAGTATTTTAGAGTTTATCTTATATAAATTTGTACATTTCTTATTTTGTTTGTCTTGAAATTTTAATCTTATTTCTTGTTGATGTAAATGGAGTTTTCCTTACCATTGTGCCTTCAAACGGGTTATGTTTTGTGTGTATAGAGGCCATTGATTTGTTTATGTTAATTTTATATCCTGCTACCTTATTGAGAATTGTGGGTATTCTTCCCTTGTCTTTTATTTAGTGGAAATGTCTGTATGGATTACCCATTAAGTAAGTAAGTGACTTTAGAACTGTAGCATATGTATTATATCATGTTAAGAAAGTGTCTGGAAACTCCTATTTTCTTGAATCTGTTTTGTAAATCAGGCATAAATGTTGAATTTCTTGAAGATTTTTAGCATCTAAGAATTTTCACATACTTTATTATTATGTAATATATTAATGGAAATACTAATATTGAACCAATCTTGAATTTCTGGAACATATTCAAGCTTGTCCTAGTATATGATTTTCTTAATGTGACTTCAAATTCTGTTTGCTAATTTTGCACTTAGTATTTTGCATCAATAGTAATAGGTAATATTGGTCTGCAGTATTCCTTGCTTGTAATATCTTTGTCAGATTTAGTTATCAATAATATATTTGCTTTATAAAAATAGTTAGAAAGTACTCACACATTCTCACATGTCTAAAACTGTTCATAGAGCATTCAGCTAACCAGATTTCAGAGTCAGGTAGCCTAGAGTCATTGAAGTAATGATAATCAGGTTGACAGAAATCCCAGGAGAGAAACTGGGACCAGCAGAATCTTATAGAATCCTGACAAACCAGAATCAACAATGTTCTAGGAAGAGAGAAATTTCACTCTCTTCTGAGGAGACTGAGGAAACACTGAGGAAAACACTGTATCAGCAATTGTTTGAATTAAGGCCTCTGCATGATACATATTTACAATAACATAGCAGTTTGTTTCTTCTTGGATTATTGTACATTTATACCAACCAATTTGCACTAAAGAATACAATCTGGTTACATATGAATCATGGATCATATCTAGGACACTGACAGTGGGCTTTACTAACTTCCCAGAATATTGGTTTCATCATGTATAAAATGAGAAAACTAACAACCTGTATTAAATATGATATATGAGATAATTTGAGTGAAAGTAGTTAATATTTAGCTAAGAGCAGGTGTTTACTTGTTGTAGATTATCCTTTAGTTTTAGAAGTTCTACTTGAATGAACAATAATTAAAAAGTCAAATAACTTGAGAAAAATACTTGTAACATATTTCAAAAATATTTAATATGTTTATTATATGAAGCATTAATATAAATTAATTTAAAATTTTGGAAGACTAAAAAAAAATTTTTTTGAAGACTGCATAAAGAAGTTATGACCCCAGACTCCCTCTTAAGTTAGGTACAAACACTTGTCTCCTTTCATTTCTATCAGAAAAGAAGGCATTTACTTTCATAAGGAGATTTAAAGAGAGGGGATATGCAGTCAGTCACCACTTATAGCAGTAGGTTGGGAGGGGTGTTAGTGATTAAAAATGAAAAATCTCTATATTAATATGTAGTCTCCAGCCCCTTATAAGTCCTTATAAGTCAAGCTTATAAGTCTAGCTTTTGTATCCCCTCATCTAAGCCTCAAGTAGGAAATTAGAGGGAGTTCTTAGGAGGAATCTGGCCAAGAAAAATGACATGTGTGGATTTTACAGTAAAAACGCCACATCCACATTTGTTGATTCTTCTATGTAAACATCTCTGTAAAATGCTTTGTCCCACTCCAAACAAATCTCCAATTAACATTTTAGCATCTCATTCTTAAAAGTAAATGGATGCACAGGAATTAATAGACATGCAAGTATGTGAAAGATACCAATGCTAATAAACAGGGGGAAAAAGTGGGAATTAGAGGAAATAGAAGCAATTCTGGGAACAGAAGAAAATTGCAAACAAGCAAACAAAAACTGTTATTAACATTCTTAGGAAAGGGGTGTCTGGGTGGCTCAATCAGCAAAGCATCTGCCATTGGCTCAGGTCATGATCCCGGAATCCTGGGATTGAGCACCATATTGGGCTTCCTCCTCAGTGGGAGCTTGCTTGTCCTTCTCTTCCCTGCTCATGCTCTCTTTTGTGATCTCTGTCTCTGTCTCTCTCTCTCAAATAAATAAATAAAATAAAATAAAATAAAATTTTGGAGCACTTGGGTGGCTCAGTCAGTTGGGTGTCTACCTTTGGCTCAGGTCATGATCCCAGGGTCCTGGGATCAAGTCTTGCATCAGGCTTCTTGTTCAGTGCAGACCCTGCTTCTCCCTCCCCCTCTGCCTACTGTTCTGCCTGCATGTGCTTGCTCTCTCTCTCTCTGTCAAATAAATAAATAAATAAATAAGTAGAATCTTTTAAAAAAATTCTTAGGAAAATGAAAATTTTGAGTTGCATGAAAAAAATAACAATATACAATAGAAAATCAAAGGACAGGGAAAAATAAATTTTAAAAAACTAGAATAGCTAAATAATTATCAAAGATTTTATCAGAAACTAGGTAATATGATTAAAAATGTAAAATAGGAAAGAAAATATAAGAAAACTAGAGACTCAACACAGGACATGCAAACAGATCTACTGGGAAATTCAGACACAAGAAACAAAAAAGAAAACAAAAATAGGAGATTGTCAAAGAAATTATCAAGGGAAGTTTTTAAAACTGAGGGCGTCCTTCTTCAAATGTGAAGGGCCCACTAAATGTTGAGAATAAAGTACATCAAGGCAAATGATCATGAAATTATAGGGAACCTCAAGGAAAAAAACAAATCCCAAAGGCTTTCCCAAAAGAAAAAGAAAAAACAAGGATGCTTGTGTGGCTTAGTTGGTTAAGTGTCTGATTCTTGGTTTTATCTTTGGTTTTGGCTCAGGTCATGATCTCATGGTGGTAAGACAGAGCTCTCTGGGGGCTCGCAACTCAACATGCCCTCAGATTCTCTCTCCTTCTGCCTGTCTCCTCCTCACACTTGCACGCTTTTTCCCTCTCTCTCTAAAATAAATAAATAAAATCTTTGAAAAACAGGAAAAAAGAACAGTTTATGTAGGAAAGACTAGATTCAGCATGATGTTAGATTTCTCACTAACAACTAGATGGCAAGTGAAAACAAGACAATATCCTCAATATTCTGAGAAAAACGGTCTCCAAGGTCAGTTTCAGTACTCCATCAAGCTATTAGTTATAAGTATAGATCAAATTAATAACATTATCACCTTAACAAGTATTATCTCACTTGCGCTCTTTTAAAAAAGCTCACAGGAGATATGCTCCTAAGAGAAGTGTACCAAGAAAGAAGTCATGGCTTTCAGGAAATAGTAGATCCAATCTAAGAGGGAGATAGTAAGGAAAGTTTCAAAATGAGAGTGGTATAGGTATGCTCAGAGAGACCAATTTAGATCAGAATAGCAACAGGAGAACTCAACAAAGATCTCTTAAGAAAAAATATGATGAACTAAATAATTGCCTGATGTAGAACAGGTGTGAGTAAATATTGATTAAACTAAAATCCTTACATAACAATTTTGTAAGAATTGGTATTGGGTTATATGTCAGGGGGAAATGTAAGGTAAGGTAAGCTAAATATACAGCTCTCATAGTAGGGATTCAGTAGATAATGTGTAAAGCAAACACCCAGAATGAAGAGATTTTAATATATCATTTAGATGTATAGAGGTAGACCCTAAAAGAAAGCTAAAATAACATGACGGACTTTGGAGTGGCTGGAATCAGGATATGCAGGGGAAAGGCAAGGGGCTGCTATTGTTCATTCTAAGATTTATTAAATTATTTAAATATTAGAACTGGGCACATATTAATCAGATAAAAATAAAATTTCAATTTCAAAATAATTTATAAGCAAAAAGTATTTTAATGAAAAACAAGAGAAGAGAACATAAAGAAGATTAAAAGCTGAAAGAGCAAATAACAAATACGCATTTAAAAAATTGTCAGTTCTGGGGGTGCCTGGGTGGCTCATTCGGTTAAGCATTTGGCTCCCCTGGATATGGAATCTGCCTAAGATTCTGTCTCTCCCTCTGCCCCTCCCAGACCCTCAGAGGCTCCTCACAGGCTCATTCTCTCTCTCAGAAAAAAAAAAAGAAAACAAATCAGCTCTGTTAATGATTATCATATGCTTTTGAAAACAGCAAAAATAATTTTGACTATTAACTGGTATATATTTCCTCCTTCGGTTTATTTTTTCTGTTGCTCATTTAATTTTTGCATTCAGGGGCTACTGTTTTCACCAAGCATTTGGGGTGATTACCTTGGCATTTCTCACAAGTTTGAATTGCGATTGTAGAGTTCTAACATTTTAGGTTTACTCATGTTCCTTGGAGGTTTGCAACCTAAAGTGTCAGTTTACATCCCACTGTCTAAGTTGTAGAGAGAGGAGACAAGATGAGTTATAGGAAGGCTTATCTGCACATCTGTTTGTACAACTCTAAATGTGTAATTGTGGTTTTTAGTGGATGTTGGATGGGATGGAGAGAGAGCTAAGTCCTCTTATTTCCAGTTTTTTTGTTTTTAAAACATGGACCTAGACACACATGAATTCATTTATATACACGTATACATAGATAAAATTGTGTATAAATAATAAATTACATATATAAGTGCTTATTTATACTAATATATATATATTTTTGTTCACTGACCACCCCCTTCAATTGTCAACTTGATTCTTGTTCTTTCTCTCCTATTCTTTTCCACTCACACCCTCACACACCCCCATCCATGAAATCTGTATTAACAACTTAGATATATATTTTTGCCTATGCCTAATCAACATTATACAAGAATATATAAGACAATATACATATCCTTATATGTATATACATACACATATTAGGGAAGTTTCATCATTGATTTATAAAAATGACACTAACTGTACATACTTTTCTTTATTTTCTTTCCTTCCTTATCATTAAATCATGGAAATAGTGTTAAATTAGATAAATGATTATTTCAGTGCCTGCATAATAGTTTGCAATGCAAATGGACTATTTTTACATAACTGTTTTCCTATTGAGAGTCATATTTTACTGTTTACCTTCTAAGAACCAGACTGAAATGAATCCATAACCTTTTATTAATAATTTAATTAATAAACTATCTTAAACTAGTTAAATTGAATATTTGGTTCAATGATAATTGATATCATCTTTTTATTATATATCATTGGCTAAATTCTTTTCTCTCTCTTTTTAAGTATAAATGTAGATAAGCTCTCCTCTTCTGTGTTTGAGAAGAAATAGTTCTGAGTTAAGAGGACGACGTGTAATATTGGCAATAGTCCTGAGGAACACAAAGGGAGGAAAGGTGTCACTGGGAAGCCAGTGTCAATGATTACAGAAAGGAGGGAGAGGCAAGATGCATCTTCTGGGCCTTCCATCCAAGCTCTGCTCTAGTTCTGCAGCTATAGAATGAGGATTTCAGTTCATTTGGCCTGTAAATTATAATGCAAATATTTCACTCTAACAATGCTCCCAGTGAAACTAACGTTCTTTCTGTTTTCCTTCCCCTCCCTCCCTTCTCACTTGTCCTCTCCTCTCCTCTCCTTTATTTCCTTTTAGCCTGCTTTACTTTCTCCTTTTTCATGTTTCCTTTTTTTCCTCTTTCCCTAGATAATTATGTCAGATACTTTCCTCCATCCCTTTTCATACAACCTTCATTTAGCCTTGCCCTTTCCACTAAAAGAAAGGATATCATCAACTTCCTCTTCACAAATGTTTTTGAGATTAAAATTTGTGTCAAATAGATTCCACATGACACCTACTTAATTCATTCCCAGATGTATAAATTGCTGAGCAGCTATATCTGAATAATGACTTATGTGATGACTAACCCCCTCTCAAATTAAATGTGTATTACATTTACCTCCTTTCCACAGACAAAAAAGCCATCATTTATCTACTGATAGAAAAAGAGGTTGGGGAATGCTAATGCAGAAGCATGCCAAAAGCTGTCTGAGTAGAGCTGGAAGAATAGTAACCGTTAGTCCACATCAGGGAAGGCCCCAGAAGTGGTGGTGTGTGGGAATAAAGAGAATCTATAACTAAGAGAAAGAATCCGGATGACAGAAAGACTAGCTTGAGGGGAGTAGGGAGAAAGTGATACCAAAAGGAAAAGTGGAAAAAAAGATATCTGGCATGCAATCAACTCAGGGAAACACAGATCAAAAAAGAAGAGCTAACATTTACTCAGGAATAGCTGAGGAGGAATAATTTTGCACAGGGTTCCAGGCTAGAAGTTGAGGAAACTATCAAACATGACCCAGTGTATTAAGAGGAGCTTTGAATGTCAAGGTAGGGTGGCTATTAAGAGAGCAGTTTTAACTAACATACTAACAGATGGAAGAACCTTCCCAGTTTAAATGGCCAGAAGTTAAAAACAATTTAATATAGGCAACCTGAGTATCAATCCAACTGAAGACCCATGCATTCGAATTCATTAACATGGCTTCCGGGTCTGTATCAAATGAATCCTCCTCTCATTCAGAAAGCAGAGATAATATCCTCATACAATGTACAAATGACTCATCAAGTCTTTTTTGTACCCTTGGCATTTGATAGAAAATGACTAGAATGATTTATGTTAGCATGCTGGTTTGTATATGACTACAGTGTCATTGGAAAAGAACCCTACTGCTTTCTGCCTTTCGTGGTCACAGCGTGAATGAGAGCAGTGGCATAACTAAGAACCCTTCTGTTGGATATGAGGTCTACTTTAAAAAAAAAAAGAAAAAAAGATTGTTATTGCTTTCTAAAAATGAGCCGTGCCACTTCAAAATGCAACTTTAAAGCAAAAATTGTGACTTTTTAAATAAAATTATAAAATTTCAAATTAGAAACATTGGTTACTAGCTGATTAAGAACGGGAATTTACGGCCTGAAGGTGTATTTAAGAAGACTGTTTTTTCTGTGTGGGTAATACAATTGATGGGAGCACTTGGCTAATAATGGGCGCTTGAAGGGTCCATGTATGAGTCAATAAGACTTCTTAATGTGTTCTCTTAATGGACCATTACTTTCTATTTTGAGGGTTATCAAGGCTGCATTATTTATTTAGTTATATATTGGATTTAGAAAGTAAGCTCTCAAAGCCTAGCTGAGAATAGCATTTATTGAGTACCTACTCTTCTAAACTCTTAAATATAATGCGCTCATGACATGGCCCTTCTCTTCTAATAGCATGATTATATACTGTTTTTAATATACTTATTATTTTTCTATTTGATAATATAATTCTTTAATAGCCATATGGGAACCTCCACACAGCTAGTTAAACCTGGAAAAACTCTTAAAGGGAGCAATGTGGGTGAGCTTTTTCTCCCTTGAGCCACAGGAGGTTGTAAACTTCTTTTCTTTCTGTTAAAACTCATTTCCCTTCCTGGTTCCCACTTTGTCTAACATTTTATTGTAATGTTCCTGGAATCTATTTTGTAGAGTTTTTTGTTGTTGTTACAACTGTGCATTGCAGTTTCCATTTATATTGTTTTCCCTTAATGAATTCTGTGCCTTCCAGAAAACAATTATACTTAATCTTTTGTATTATAATTATGCATCCTTTTGTGTGTAATAGTTAATAGAAGAATATAAAGGATATAGAAGATCAGAGCTTCACTATCTTGGGACTAAATAAGGTTTACATTTTTGATTTTGCAAGAAAAAACATGTGATTTGGGCCAGAAGCTGTCAAGTAATAGAATTTTCAGCTTTTAAAATATTATCTCTGGGAAGCTTTTCGCAATAGCCTCCATCTCCCACTCAATTTCAATTTGTAACCATCTGAATCTTATAGTCTTTATGCTTTGGTAGGATTTGTTTGATTCTTTGTAGTTCCTCTAATTCTTTTCCCTGTCTTCTGCCTTCCTGCCATTAATCAAACAATTAACAAATACTTTGTCCACTTTGCTGAGCTGCAAATGCTATACAAGACAGTAAAAATTCATTAAGTGCTTTAAAGGGACATAGAGTCTAATTAGGGAGATAAAAATATCTTAAATGGATCCATTAAGAAATTACCACCATACCAATAATAATACCTAACTTTCAGAGTACTTACTTTAATAACTTTGTACACATCATCTCATTTAATGACTCCAGGTTCAGAAACTTGCCTCTCTGAGCTTAGGGTACTCCCTTTATATACAAACAAGGGATCTTATTACTGAATAGTACAGGACATTTTCCAGAGGAGTGCAGTGAAGGGAGATAGATACCAGTGTTAGATGCAACAGCTAAGGAAAGCTATATGGGAGAAACAAGGTGTGGATTATTATTGAAAGAATTCATAAATGTTTGCTACCAAATATATGAGAAAGTAGTGAAACATGGATATAAATGCTTGTGTATTTCAATGAGTATATTTTAAGGATAAAGCATGGGAACACTTACCTACAGAAGAGTTACCTATAACATCGAAAACAAGCTCCTCAGAGTATGGGGCTGCATTTTAAAACGCCCAGAGAAGTCTCAGGAACACTTAAATGACCACGCACTAAACAAAGGAAAGGATGCAGTATATCGTCAAGGAAAATGGTCATATGAATCCGCTTGATTTAATGACAAATAAAACACGCCCCAAACACACATGAAAATATGTGGGACAGGATTATATTGGGTATGTAAACAGAACCAAAAGCAGCTGGACAGAGCTTCATAAAATAAGTGATAGGATTATCCATCAGAGAATGACTGGATGGTAAAAGGAAATAGAAAGAAGATGCTTTGAGCAGCATTTTAAGAAGAGATTTTAAAAATTAAGAAAAAAAAAAAAAGCTAAGTGGTGAACGTGTGTTGGGAAGAGGCAAAGATTTTACCTAGTAAAGGTGGTGCCGAGAACCACCAGTCGTCATCAGTGGAAATACGAAAGTAATGCATGCATTTTGCTTCACTACCCACGAATATTCATGAAAATACTACCTAAAAGATATATTGGTGTCTGATAACTTTTAACATTCACTTAAACAACATTTTACAGATGTTTAGTTAAGAGCAGTTAAAGAATATTCTAAATTTGAGTTGCATTTCCTTCGGACATTTCTGTGTTTAGTTAGTGTTGTATCTGGAGTATTTTCTTATTTTATGTCACCCTGCCAGTTTACTTACTAGTTTCAGAAGTTCACAGTCATCCTGCCTTTCGCCCTCCAGACACATACCCTTTCATGTTACAGACGTCTCTTTGGGGTCCCTCTTGTCCTTCCTGGAGCGCCTCCTTCCTGCTGTTTCACAAGACAGCTGTTCTTCGCTGGTGGTCTCTGCTGCTGCTCCTGATCCCTCTGCATTTTCTCAGAAGCAAAGGAGAAACAGGATAACAACTTTCTTTTTCCACTTTTATTTCAATTTGAATTATTTGGTGGACTTTGAGTCTCTTAAAATCTTAATTCAAGAAAAAATTGTGATAGAAAGCCCCCAAAAGAAGACACTACGAACATAGACTATATTCTTTCATTGAGAAGGCATTTTTGCCTGATTGCAACTGATCCAGATTAAATTCCTTCTCAGTTAGGCTGTTGCTTGAAACTGTTCACAACTAATAATAACCAGATAATAGTAAAACAGTGTAAAATGATTCTTTGAACTATGTGTGGGCTTTAGTTAAACAATATCTTGATGAAATACCTCAATATTTTTATGATAATGCTACTATTATCATTATTATTATTATTATTATTATCGATTCTTCTGAGAAGTCCAAAATATGCATTTGCTCAATAACTTACCCTTGAGAAAGATTGAAAGGATCTCTATTTTCTCCTATTTAGGGACAAATAAGCTTGAACAAGAAGAGATCAAACAACTCTCTTTACTCTTTGTTATTTAACTCAGATCGGAATCTAGACATTCCAGAGCTGGATAACAATTACAGCTGATCTCTAAGGTTCAAGTGTTTTTTTTTTTCCTTCCTCTTTTGGAAATAAAGAATTGCTACCTGTTCTTTTCTTAGAACCATTAAATAATGCATATGATGTAGCCACATATATAAAGGTATCCCAAGAGTAAAAATCTGAATTTTATGACCATAAACAAAAACAGTAATATAATTTATGAATAGATGTGAAATAATGTCTCTGCTTATTTGGTATAAAGTGAACATAAGACAAAAATTCTGAAATATTAGTAAATATTTTTAGGTCAAAGAGAAATATTTTTTTCAATATAAAAATTCATTAAATATAAGGAAAAAAAGAGAAGAAACATGAAGTAAGGTAAGGAAAACGAAAGGGAAGACAGAGAAGGGGCAAAGGATAGGATTGGAAATAATCACCTGTAACTCGATCTTGATGTAGAGATGTGTCCTCCCACAAATTACAGGAATTAACTAACTGGTCATTCTTAACGTGTTCATTCACTCAGTGGATATTAATTAAAGGTATTCACTCCCCTGGCCCCATGCTAAATGCACAGCCTCTCCAAATAACAACACAAGTAATTTCTTGGATTCCCTTTCAATTATTCTTGAATCTGAGTTAAAACTAGTGCATCTAATCAGTGATTCCCAATAGCAAATCCCTGAATCTGTACTAGTCAATGAAACAAACATTAATCAAAATTTTATCCAGATTATTAATATACATAATATTATATACATATTATTTTATACATAATATTATGAATTTTTACTAAGTGTATGTTCTTCCAACTTTTAGTATAAAAACAATCTTCTTTTTATAACATAATGGCTATAATAAGTGGTAGAATTTTTTAAATTTTCCTTTCCAGAAGAAATTAAAATTTGATAACCTTATAGGAAAAATACATTAAAAAACAGACAAAAATCCATCTTAATACAGCTTCTAATTTAATGGTGGAAAAGTAAAAACAATTTTCAATACAATGTAATAAATCCTAGAAGTGAGGATATGGCACTGTGTTGGGATAGAGGAAGAAGGAATGGTCTCTCTTGGGATGTCATGGGAGAATCTGAAAAGGAGATGACACTAATCTGGTTCATGAAAGATGAGTAGAATCCATTATTTAACAAAAGGAAGAATATGCCAGGTAGAAGGAACAGTGCAAAAGCATAAAGCCACAGAAGGAAATGGGTGCATCCCAAGAATGGCTAACAGTTTGATATGGCAGGAGGGAAGGGGAGGGGAGGGGAGGAGAGTGAAGCCAAAATGAGGTCGCACAAAGCTCCTTACAAAATGTTGATTTATTGCAAGTTTGCAGTTAGAGAAGTCATTCTGATGGTGTGTAGAACGAACAAGAGAACTAGACCAAAGATAGAGAACAAGTGGTGAACTATCATATAAAGGATGATAGGGGCCTGAACCAAGGCATCAGAAATGAACTAAAAAGTATTCAAGAGCTGTTCAGAAGGTAGAACAGACAGGAACATGTGAGGAAGTACATGCGAAGATTGAAACCCTGGCAGATGAAACGTATTCAAGAGTAATTGCTGAAGATAATTTTGAAGTTTTAAATCTACTATAAGCAATATAGTAAATAAACTTCAAAGAAGAAAGTTTGTAAGGGCAGTTTTAGACATAGTGAGGTTAAGGCCTGTGGAATATCTGTAGTGTATCACTATATGTCCTTTAGTTAGAGTGGAAGACAATAACAGAAAGACCTCGAATGGCCTACAAAGGCTCTATAAAAGGTAAAAGTAGTAAACATCATTCTGTTTTATACACTTGCACTTCTCAGATATTCTAAAACACAGTTGCCACCTCTTGCTATCTCCTTTATAGTAAATTAATTGCTATAATTCATTAAGCATTATGTTTATGAATGATCTTTGCCTTTGAAAGACTGATTCAAGTTCAAAGTCATGAAACATTTTTATTATGTTCAGTTAGCTAACACACAGTACATCATTAAAACATTTTTAATATCTGATAATATCATGAATTAGATAAAGAAGTACTTGGGAAATTACAAGGAGATTTTATACGTTTTATCTCCTGAATCATCAAAAACCCATGAAATATGAAACAAAAGCAATATCATCAATTACTAATAAGTAGCACTGAGCATATGCAGCACCTGACACATTAAATAATTTAATCTCACATATTTGTCAGGTAGGTGTTAATATTATGTTATTATTTACAGATGAGCAAAGTGTGGCACAGATAGCTTAAGAAAGTTGTTTGGGTCACACAGCTTTTAAATGGCATGTTTTGACCCAGACCCTCTATGTTTGTAACCACTTTGCATTCTATAGTGACTACACATACACACACACACACACACACACACACACACACATTTTTTCCCATTTTAAGGATATGGAACTCAAGTCCAAATTTTTTCTGTTGCTTTTCTATAGTTTTAGACAAAACACTCAAGTTCTGCATAAAAATCTATGCAAAGCAAGTGGTATTAAGAACAGTTTTTAATAAAATTATTAGAATAAGGACAGTAATGATTTACCATTTCCATCATATAATTTTGCTCTAGCCATTTTTAAATGGGAAATTAGTTAACATTGATGGTGATACTTGATTTAATATTATAAGTTAATACATTCCTTAGTACCATTAAATTAACTTTTTGAGAACAAATGCACATACTGTTTTTTAATATGTGTTTTCATGTCTGAATGTATGTGATTATTTTCTTCCCAAGGCATTCAATACAAATCATACCTTCTAGCATGGACTCAGTCTTTGTTATAAAACAATGTGATAAATCCTCCATTCATTTTAGAAATGTAAAATTTAGTGACAGAAAGTTTAATTATGATGCAATAATTTTAATTGTTTTGAAATGTTTAACAAATGTTTATTTTTGGAAATCTAAAAGACTGTGTTTGAAGGAACTATCCTGAGGAAAAAAATGATCAGTTGGAATGTTTAGAAGTAGTATAAAGGTATTTTCACCATGATTATTTGTTTCTGAATGGAAAAAGAATTTGTCTTTTACATTTTCTATCATTTATAACCCAAATCTTGATGAATACGAGTCTAATCAGCAATTGTAGACATTTCACAGTATCATTAATGATCAAATTTGTGTAAAACATAATTTACTTTTGCTCCCTTAAGAAGAAAAGAACAGACTCTTAATATTGATGAATAAAGTACAAACTAATCAGATATTTATTGTATCAGGAACTTTTAGTCTTAGTGTTCACACATATCAACTAAATACATTTTCATCACAATCACTCATTCACAAAAATGCACCTGTATTGTAAATACCAGACTGGTAGAAAAACTTCTGTTTAATCTTGGGTGGTCTCTTTGCCCAGGTTTGATTAAATATGTCTTTTCACAACAGGTGACTTTTTAATTGTTTTCTTATGGCAACCCATTTATTCCTCAGGCTTTGTTTGGCTTGCATTAGTTTTCAGAGTTAATGACCATGTGTGAGAACATGCTGAGTACAGGTGGCCAATGGCTTTGCAGAGAATGTGGGTGTTATAGCAAATGCAGCGGGCAAGTGATTTAACTTTACCAATTAATACAGTGGTGAATAGTTCCCTAACCCTCAAGGCCTTTCAAACAGAAAACAAGCTCAGAATAGGCACTTGGTAATGCAAGTATGAAATAAAGAATAAAGCAGCTTGTTCTTTGTATTTATTAGGCTTCCTTTCTTTAGTGGGCTCTGAGTCTTTTCCCTTGTGCGGCTTAAGGGCTCAAATCAACTTTTTCAGAGTGGCTTCTTTTCTGTGTGGGCAGTTCTATTAGTAAACTGGGCATTTTCCTCCCTCTGACTTTTTGTATCCTATTATTCTTCTGGAAGCCTGTCAGGCAGGACAGCAGCTTGAGTTCCTGGGGCTGCCTTGTATTTCCTCTTAAGCAATAGACACGGGAATAACAATAATGAAGAGCATTATGATCCCTGGTACCCAAGATAAATTCTAGTTATTAGCTATCCTCAAGATAAATTCAGTTGAAGTTGAATTAGTAGCAAAATAATTATGCATAGGCCATCCCGACTGAGAAGAACCAAAAGGAATGCTGAGATCTTTGGACTACTTTGGTTGCGAGAAACTAACACCAAACACAGATTTTTTTTTTTTTCCACTGGGTTTAACATTTTCCCCCCTTTCTGACAAAAGGAACATTTGTTTGCAATTAGCTTAGGTAAAGGAAATAGCATCTGAAGTTTTGTTTTCCAACTGGAATGACCCCAATGACCAGCTATGAAGACACTTGGAGTATTTGTTCAGTCTTGGTTAGGTATGCATGGGGGCGGGGCTACTTTAACAAACGCAAGTGTCTTTGCCAAGGATTTGTAAATTTCAAAATTATGCCAAGTACGAATAATGAAAAATATATATATACTTAAAAATGTTTTACGTGAAATTTACTGAATTCAACTACAGTGCCATCTCAGGATTGTAAAAACCCTTTGTGTTTTGTGATGTGTGATAAGTACCAATAAAGATAGCACATTTCTACAAATGTCAGTGTGATGACCTGCCAAAAATTGGGGAGAGAGGAAGTTGTAGACAATGCCTACACATAGTTGAGCTTCATTTTAAACCAATAAGAAAATAATCAAAAACCATGTAATCTACTAGGAAATCTATGTAGTTGTACTGCATCTCATTTCCTTTCAGCGCATCAACTAATTCCTCTATTATCAGTGATAAAGAAGGGGTTGGAATTTTATTGGCCTTTTTAATAAGTAATTACATATCTTCAAAATGATTTCAAATGTTGGATTTTCAGATGTAACCGTTCAGATTCTTTATTTGTGACCAAACATTGAAACTTTGAATACAAATAGTATTTATACTATTTTAAAAAAATTTTTAAATATATAGCCTTGGGGCATCTGGGTGGCTCAGTCAGTTAAGTATCTGCCTTCCGCTCAGGTCGTGATGCCAGGGGTTCTGGGATTGAGCCCACGTTGGGTTCTTGCTTCAGAGGGAAGCCTGCTTCTCTCTCTCCCCCTGTTGTGTGCTCTCTCTCTCAAATAAATAAATAATTTAAAAATTATATATGTAGCCTTGAATTCTGACTTATATCAGTTAACTTTAGTTGTTACTTCTTTAAACTTGAATCAGTATGACTTAATGGGGAAAAGAAGGCTTTAATACTAAAATACTCTAAGAAAAACCAAATCTGTTTCCCACCTTCTACTTCCTCCCCTCTTAATTCAGGGTTACATGGACTATATCTGTGCTTCTGAGTATATTCATTTTCTAAACAAAGGAGTAAACAATAAGTTGAGAACAGGAAGGGGTGATTCTTCTCTCCCAGTTGTCTGATAAGAGCATTTCTATAAAGGCTAAGTTAGAACACTGTAGCATTGGGGCAGAAGCCAAGATCTCTCCTTCAAGCTTGGAAATGTTTACTAATGTGACCTCACATGTTCAAAGTCAAAAAATGTTTTTCTTCTACCTTGTTCATAATAGCTATGTGTACCTCTCAGTGACCTCGAGTATTCCCTGCAGTAAATTGGTAGCCAAAACACTCTTGTCTTGAAAAACAACTAATAGAAATTTAGGTTCTACCAGAAATTAAATGAGAGCAGTGTGTGAATCAGGGACAGCAGAGATTTAGTGGCTGAATTGAACACCTGAGACAAACACATTTTAAGTGTATTATACCAACTCTGTTCTAGATCTTCCTTCCTCAGTTCTACAGTTTCTTTGATTTTTTTCATTAGCCTTATTAAAAAGTCACCACTTTTTCCAAGTCGAGTGAGAAGACCTCCAAAACTTCTCCTTCTTTTGCAGGAATGAATTAGTCTTTTTTTTCCTTAAGATTGATTTATTTAATAAAGTAGGGAGGGGCATAGGGAGAGGGAGAGAGAAACTAGAAGACTCCACTGTTAGTGTGGAGCCTAACTTGGGCCTCGATCCTACGACCCTGAGATCACCATCTCAGCTGAAACCAAGTGTTGGAAGCTCAATCAACTGAGCCACCCAGATGCCCCCCTTTTTAAATTTCTTATTGGTCTTTCATTTTTATTATAGAATTTACTAAGCAATTTCCACTAAAAACTTTAAGTATTTTGATGGGGGATTTTAGTAATTCCCTGTAGGTTGAAAAAATTGGTAACTTTAGGATACTGTGTTTTCACAGTTAATAATATATTTGTCCATCAATTAAGTCTTTGTTATTAACTTTCAGTAAAGTTTTAATTTTTTTTATAAAAAAGCTTATATATCTTTTGTTAGATTTATCTGAATGCTCTTTATGTTTGTTACTATTTTAAAGAATATTTTCTAGTCACATTTTCTTATTACAGTTGATAAATAGAACTTCATTGATTTTCTGTATTAATTTGTATCCAGCAATTTTACCAAACTCTTTTTATAATTCTAGAAACGTACCTTTTATATTGGTATTTTGGTTGTTTATGGCTTCATAACAAACTCCTCTAAAACATGGTGGCTTAAAACAGTATTTTGTTATATCTCACAATTTTGTAGGCCACTTTAACTTATAGGTTTCATTCCTCATACTGTGCTACACTGCTTTGATGTCAAAATTATGCTGTCTTCAAAAATGCTAACTGGGGGGATTTCTAGTATCAGCTCCAACATGGAAAGAGCTTGGAAGTCATAATTCTCATTGTCACAATAAGGAAAAAAATGAACAGAGTAGAAATCAATGATTTTTCATAGGCCCCTCAGAGAATTGAGTTCACAAGGCAAACTACCACTTCAAGATCTGGAGTGGTAAATATATATAGTCAGAGCTAAGACCAGCTTACCAAAACCTGAGCACATTGGAGACCATAATCAGACTATAGAATAATAACAGTGGATTATAGCTTAGAGTGTATAAAACACAGACCCTATTTTAGAAGGGTTTCTTAAGGAACCCCAAGGACAACAGGGCAGGAAAAGCAAAGCAAAACAAACAAACAAACAAAACAATAAATCATAAGAAACCAAAGCCTCTGGCACATATAGCAATATCATGCATGAAATACAGCTTAGTTCCCAGCCATAGTCACATAAAGCCTGACAAAAAGCCCTAATTATTCCAGGTCCTATTCCTTGCTACTTCATATCCAGCTTTCAACAAAAATGTACATAATATGTTAAAAGTCAAATAAAAACAGTCTGAGGAGACAAAGTAAACATCTCTGAATCTGTTAAAACTGTTTTTCTTGAATTCTCACATAGGAATTTTAAAATAACTATGATTAACATATTAAGAACCCTCAAGAAAAGTTATGCTGCATGTAAGAAGAGATTTAATGAAAGCAGAAAAAAGAATAAAA
This sequence comes from Enhydra lutris kenyoni, assembly GCF_002288905.1. Classification (NCBI taxonomy): domain Eukaryota; kingdom Metazoa; phylum Chordata; class Mammalia; order Carnivora; family Mustelidae; genus Enhydra; species Enhydra lutris. The sequence continues at coordinate 35,660,400 of NW_019154099.1, read as the reverse complement.
AATAAAAAGTAGACATAAAAATTGTTATAACAGTAACAAAAAATACCTTTGTTAGTCTTGTCAGTAGACTGGGCACAGATGAATAAAGAATAAATTTGCTGAACTGTATGTCTGTCCATAGACACTTTCCAAGCTGACATGTATATAAAAAGATGGAAAAAAAGAATATCCAAGAACTATGTGACAATTACAAAAGTATAATATACTTATATATACAAGTAGCAGAAAGAAAAGAAAGAGAGAAGGAGCACAAAAAATATTTGAGGCAATAATGGATGACAATTTTTCAAAATTAATGACAGACACTAAACCACAGATCTGAGACTCTAAATAAACACCAAGCACAATAAATACCAAAACATCTGCATCTAGACACATACATTCAAAGTGAAAAAAATCCTGAGTCAGAGGAGGGCTGGGGGGATACTTTACTTAGAAAAAAATATATATCAGCCTTCTCATCAGAAATGATGCCAGCAAGAAGAGGATTCAGTAAAATAAAATCTTGAAAAAAAAAAAAAGTGAATCCAGAATTCTGCACCCAGTGAAATTATTCTTCAAAAGTGAAAGAGAAGTAAAGACTTTCTCAAGCAACAACTAAGAGAATTTTTTTCTAGCAGAACTGCCTGGCAATAAATAGTAAAATAAATTCTTCAGGGAGAAGGAAAATTACATACGTCAGAAACTTGGATCCATGTAAATGAAAGCATCAGAGAAGGAATGAATAAAGTTAAAATGTTTATGTTTCTTATTCTTATTCTAGACAACTGTTGAGAGAAATAATAACAATTCTGTTAGGGAATTGTGATGTATGTATAAAATTAAATAACACCAATGTGTTAAGAAAGGGGAGAGAGGATTGGGAATACTATATTATAAAGTGACTACTTTGCAATGGGTGACATAAGATTAGTTATATATGGAAAACCTAGAGCACCTACTTAAAAATTTTAAAAGAAGTACAATTGATAAACTAAGGGATGAAAGAAAATGGAATCATGAAAGTTGCAACCAACGAAGGCTAACAGTAGCAGATGCTGGAGAAAGGATGTGAAGGAACAAGAACTCTTATTCATTGTTAAATGTGATGCAAAATGGTACAGCCACTTGTAAGACAGTTTGTCAGTTTCTTACAAAACTGAAAATACTCTTACCATATAATCCAGCAATCATGCTCTTTGGTATTACTCAAAATAGCCTGATTTTTATTTATTTATTTTTTTTTTTGAATGTCATTGACACATAATGTTACATTAGTTTCAGGTATACATTTTAATGATTTGACAAGTTTATACACTATGCTATGTTCAGCACAAGTGTAGCTACTATCTGTCCCATTACATCACTATTACAGTATCATTGACTGTCCTTTTCTCCTTAACCTGTTTTGCCCAACCCCTTCACCCCCTGTGCTCTAGCAAACATCAGTTTGTTCTCTGTATTTATAGTTCTGATTCTGCTTTTGTTTATTCATTTTCTTAGATTTTATCTATGAGTTGAATCATAGGTATTTGTCTTTCTCAGTCTGATTTATTTCACTATACCTCCTAGATCCATCCATGTTGCCTCAAATGGCACAATCTCCTTTTCGTAGCATTGTAATATTCCATGACATATATATATATATATATATATATATATATATATATATATATATATGCGCCACAGTTTCCTTATCCATTTGTCTATTGATGGACACTTAGGTTGCTTCCACATCTTGGCTATTGTAAATAATGCTGCCAAAAAATAAATAAAAATAATCCTGCATATATCTTTCTGGGTTAGTGGTTTCATTTTCCCTGGATAAAAACCCAATAGTGGAATTACTATTTCTATTTTTAGTTTTTTGGGGGAACACTGTACTATTTTCCACAGTGGCTACAATGGTTTACATTCCTGCCAACAGTGCACAAGTGTTCCTTTTTTTTTCCACATCTTCATAAACACTTTTTTCTTGTGGTTTTGATACTAGTCATTTTGACAGGTGATATTTCATTGTGTTTTTATTTGCATTTCCATGATAATTAGTGATGTTGAACATCTTTTCATGTGTCTGAAAGCCACCTGTAGGTATTCTTTGGAGAAATATCTATTCAGGTCCTCTGCCCATTTTTAATTGGATTATTTGGTTTTTTGGTGTTGAGTTTTGTAAGTTGTTTATATATTTTGGATATTAACCCCTTATTGGATATATCATTTGCAAATATTTCCTCCCATTCAGTTAGTTGTCTTTTTTTCTTGATGGATTCCTTCTCTGTGCAAAACCTTTTTATTTTTAATTTTGTTTCCTATAGTTTATTTTTTTTATTTTTAGTTTATTTTTAATTTTGTTTATTTTTTAATAGTTTATTTTTAATTTTGTTATTTTTATTTTTAATAGTTTATTTTTAATTTTGTTTCCTTTGCCTTATGAGACATATCTAGAAAAATACTGCTATTACTGATGTCAGAGAAATTACTTCCTGCATTCTCTTCTGCAATTTTTATGGTTCCAGGTCTCATATTTAGGTCTTTAATCCATTTCCAGTATATTTTTGTGTATGGTGTTACAAAGTAGTCCATTTTCATTCTTTTCCATGTAGCTGTCCAGTTTTTCCAACACTAATTATGGTTTAAAAGACTGTCTTTTCTCCATTGTATATTCTTTTATCTTTTGATATAGATTAATTAATCATATAAATGTGGGTTTGGGGCCTCTATTATGTTGCATTGATCTGTGTGTCTGTTTTTGTGCCAGTATCAGACTGCTTTGATTACTGTAGCTTGGTAATATATTTGAAATCTGGAATTGTGATACCTCCAGCTATTCTTCTTTCTCAAGATTGCTTTGATTATCTAGGTCTTTGTGGTTCCACACAAATTTTAGTATTATTTGGTCTAGTTTTATGAAAAATGTTCTTGGTATTTTGATAGGGATTGCATTGAATCTGTAGATTGTTTTAGGTAATATGGACATTTTAATAATATTAATTCTTCAAGTCCATGAGCATGGAATAAATTCTATTTGTTTGTTCTGTCTTTAATTTCTTTCATCAGTGTTTCATAGTTTTCAGAGTACAAGTCTTTCATCTCTTTGGTAAACTTTATTCCCAGGTATTTTGTGATTTTTGGTGTAATTATAAATTGGGCAGGGTTTTGTTTTTTTTTTAATTTCTCTTTCTTCGTCATTGTTGTTAGTGCATAAAAACACTACCAACTTCTGGGTATTAATTTTGTATCCTTTACTGAATTTATTTATTACTTTACTAAATTTGTTTATTACCACTTTACTGAATTTGTTTATTACTTTCACTAGTTTTTTTGGTGGAGTTTTAGGATTTTCCAATAAATAATACCATATCATCTATAAATAGTGAGCTTAAAGTCATCTTTACTACTATGAATGCCTCTTTTTAATATTTCTGTTCTTTTTCAGTTTTTCACCATTGAGGATGATGTTATGCTGTGGATTTTTCATATATGGCCTCTATTACATTGAAGTATGTTCCCTCCAAACCCATTTTGTTGAGAAATTTTATCATGAAGGATGTTGAATCTTTTCAAATGATTTTTCTGCATCTTGAGATGATTATATGATTTTAACCTTTGTTTTGTTGATGTGGTGTATGACATAGATTGACAAATATTGAACCATTCTTTCATCCCAGGAATAAATCCCACCTGATCATGGTGAATGATCTTTTTAATATTGTTGCATGTGGTTCGCTAATATTTTATTGAGGACTTTTGCATTATGTTTATCAGAGACATTGGCCTGTAGTTTACATTTTTTTGTGGAGTCTTTGGTTTTGGTATCAGGGTAATGCTGGCCTCATAGAATGTATTTAAGCTTTCCTTCCTCTTAAATTTTTTTTGGAATATTGAGGAAAATAGACTTCAGCTCTTTTAATTGTCTGGTAGAATTCACTTGTGAATCCATTGAGTCTTTTAGGGTTTGTTTTTTTTTTTTTTTTTTTTTTTTGGTTTTTGGCTTTTTCGTTTTTTGGTTTTTTGATTACCAGTTTAATTTTGTTACTTGTTATCAGCTTGTTCAGATTTTCTATTTCTTTCTGGTTCAGTTTTGGAAGAATGTATGTTTCTAGGAATTTATCCATTTATTCTAGTTTGTCCAGTTTGTTGGCATATAATTATTCATAGTGTCTGGAGCTGTGATTGCATATGCTTGTTACTCTTTTAAGCCATGGCATGTCTTCATCTCTCTGACTATTCTCTTGCCATTCTCTCTATCTTTGGTTGTTCAGTAACTGTTCAGTCAGCTCTCAGTTCTTCAGGAGAAGTTGTTCTATTAATAGGTGTAATTTTGTGTGTTCCATGGAGGAGTTGAATTCAGAGTCTTCCTATATCAGGCGTGTCTTGAACCCAAAGTGGGCATTTTAGATGACATGGACAAATTTATCAATAATTTCATAATTTTTTCATTCTTCCTCCCATGCTCTCTGTCAGTATATTCTCAGCACAGCAGCCAAAGTGATCCTATCTTGGATGTTCTCTGAGAACAAAAAATATTTCATTTCCACTGGATTTGACATACAGATGTTCAGTGCCATGTGTTGGTTGAAAAAATTATGCCCTCTTGAGTTTAACTTCATGCAGCCTATGCTTTCCACCTATGAGTCTCCAGTATTGAGCTGCAAGTCTCCAAAGTAGCCTGAGTTTTATATAAGCAAAGACAATTCAGTGGGGGAAAGGATTGTCTTTTTAACAAATGGTGTTAGAACAATAGGAATCTACATCAAAAGAATAGGAGAAAAAAGAATCTGGACACAGATTTTATACCTTCACAAAAATTAATTCAGAATGGACCATAGAGTGAAATGTAAATTAACAAGTTGGACTTTATAAAATTAATTTTTTTCCTATAAAGGGAGATACTATTCAGAGAATAAAGAGGCAAGCTGAAGGCTGGGAAAAGTGTTTGCAAAACATATCAATAAAAGCCATGCATCCACAATTTATAAATAATTCTTACAATTTAAGAAAATAAACAACCACATTTAAATATGGGGAAAATAAACACCTCCTCACAGAAGATATACAATGCAGATGGCAAACAGATCTATGAAAAGATACTGAACATCATATGTCATTAGGGAATTTTAAATTAAAAAAAAAAAAAGAGATGTCACTACACAGCTATTAGAATGGCAAATTCCAAAACACTGAAAACAAAAACAAAAACAAAACTAACCTCTCCAAATTTTGGTGAAGATGCAGAGCAACAGGAACCATTATGCATTAGTGGTGAGAATTCACAATGGTTCAGTCTTGCAACTCATACCTTGGCGGTTTCTTTCAAAACTAAATATAATCATACCATATGTACCAACAATTACATCCTAGGAATTTACCCTAAGATGTATCGAATTAAAAACTTTTTTTCTACATGAAAACTTTCACATAATGTTTATAGCAGATTTATTTATAATCACCAAAATCTGGAATCAAAGAAAACGTCCTTCAGTACGTGAGTGGAAAATTATGGTATATCCATACAACTCAATATTCAGTGATTAAAAAAAATGAGTTATTAATTCATGAAAAGACCTTAAATGCATATTGCTAAATAAAAGAAGCAAGTCTTGGGGCGCCTGGGTGGCTCAGTGGGTTAAAGCCTCTGCCTTCGGCTCGGGTCGTGATCCCAGGGTTCTGGGATGAAGCCCCACATCGGGCTCTCTGCTCAGCGGGGAGCCTGCTTCCTCCTCTCTCTCTGCCTGCCTCACTGCCTACTTGTGATCTCTATCTGTCAAATAAATAAACAAAATCTTATCAAAAAAAAAAAAAAGAAGCAAGTCTGAAAATGCCATGTATTCTATTACTCCAACGATACGACATTCTGGAAAAGGCAAAACTATAGAGGCAGGAATAAGAATAGTGGTTTCCAGGGATTGGAGGGTGACAGGATAAATAGAAAAAAATGCAGGAGATTTTTTGGGCTGTGAAACTATGATATTTTAATAGTGGAACACGGCATTATGCATTTGTCAAGACCTATAAACTATACAACACAAAACGTGAGCCTTAATATAAACTATGAACATTAGCTAATGATGGGCTCATTTATTAATTGTAACAAACACCACAATAAAGCATAATGTTACTAATAGGGGAAATTCTATGGGGTGGGGGATGGTGGTGTATAGGAACTCTCCATATTATCTGCTCAAGTTTTTGGTGAACCTTAAACTGTCCTAGAGACTAAAGTCTGTTTTTGTTTTTGTTTTTGTTTTTTATTAGAGAATAAAACCACTTTTTCTGTTATTCTTAAGAATATATTAAGAGCTTGGCTGAGCAATTCCTTGCTCCATATATTTTAACTATGGCCATGTATTAATGTTCTGCTGGCACAGGGGCTGGTTGGAAATGTCCAAAATGGCTTTGCTCCCATGTCTGGAGTCTTGACAAGAATGAATGAGCAGCTGAGCTTATGTGTGACTACCCATCTGAATGGGGATATATGGCCTCCCCAGCAAGCTGTTCTCAGTGTAATTCAACTTATGTGGTGACCAGAGCACCCAGAGAGAGGATTGCACAGTAGTGGAAATGGAAGCTATTGGTTTTTTAAAGCCTGGGCCCAGAAACTGGTGTATCCTCACTTCTGCCATATTCTTCACAGAGCCTACCAAGATTTAAAGATAGGAGACATAGAACCTAGCTCTTGACAGGAAGGGTGTCAAGCAATTTATGACCTTCTTTAATCTACCACATTGTTAATGAGAATGTTAACATTATTTCATCTTAATTATAATATTTACTTCAGATATTATAAATGATTTTATGCCTTTTACTAACTTAATGAAATTTTCTTCCATTCCTAATTTGATATTTAATGAATCGATGTTGAACATTTTTAAATGCTTTTCCCTTATCTACTAAGATGATCATATGGTTTTTCTTCTTTATGATATTAATGTGGTGTATTACTCAGTATATAGATTCAGTAACTGTAAGTGAATCTCAAGTAAGAATTGCTTAAAGAAAATAAAAGTTTATTTTTTTCATATTTAGTAGACCAGGCATGAGGAATGCCTTTTGCCTCCATTCTTCATTGTGTTTACAAGAGTATTGTATTGATATCAACATTTTTCAAGCAAAAAAGGAAAAAAAAAAAGTTGAAATTAGGTATGCTGCTGCTCCTTTTTATTTAAGAGGACTGAAGGGAAGTTAAATGCATCACACCATCTGGCATCCTTTTGGCCAGAATTTAGACCTAAGACAGCATGTATTTGCAAAGAAGCCTGGGAAATTAGTGTGCTGTTCTGGGAAAGTACATGCTCACACTAAAAAAATTAAAAATAAATTAAAAAAAAAAACACTGTATTTCTAGAAATGCATATTTCTTGGAAAAATTTCCATTTATATGGAAGAAGGGGAAAATAAATACTGGGACAATAACTAGTCTTGACACATATGGTGACCTACAGGAATCAGTTTCCTAACATTAATCCAAGGTTGCAATTCTGTGATAAATGCAATTAACTCATGCTGAATCATTTTTTAATAGTGCTGATTTGATTTATTGCTGTTTGATTTAAGACTTTTTTAATATGAGAAACTGGCCTATATGTTTCCTTTCTTATAGAATTCTAGTCTGTTTTAATATCAAAGTTATGGCACTCTTAAAAAAATTAATTTTGGACTAAAAAGATTTTTTTTTAATTTCTCTTTTTCATATACATTGGTATTAATTCATTGAAGTTGGGTCTCTTTATTTCATGGTTGTACTACCAACCTAAAATCACTTTTTTTTCTGAGTATAGAGATAGCCTATATGAACACAACCTGAAATGAGAATTAGTTGTTTCTCTTCTCCTCCAGATACCAAGTTGAAGACAGATTTTCTTTGCTTTGTTAGTTTTTCTGTCACTTTCTGTTTGGCAGCTTTGTTTGCCTCTTATCCTTCCAATGCCAATGAAATCCCTTTTTTTCCTAGCTTTATAGTGGGAGTCCCTTATATGGCTCTCTCTCTCAAATAAATAGATAAATTTTTTAAAAATCTCAAAAATGGCCTCAGTGCATGTTTCTCATGCATATAGTTTGAGCTACTACACAGAACAGTCCACATTGTTTCATGAAAATACCTTCACTGACTTGCCTTGCTGCCTGTGATACTGAGATACTCTCTACCTGGATTGAGTTTTAATCTTACATACACCTATTAAAATCTTACTTTCTATTAATGCCTCAGTCATGTTGCAGATCCATTAGCCATATGTAATAACTCCTCATACATATTTCCAAAACTAATTTTCAAAAAATTTTCAAAATGAACTAATCTTATGATTCATATTATAATCTTTATTCAGTATTGCCTACCTGTCTCTCTAAACCATATCACTTCTGAGGACAGAGATCATGTGTCGATCACATTGTGATCTCCCTAAGGAATCTAGAACTCCACTCATTAGTGTACTTGTCACTTACTGAATTCAGTTGTCTTTCCTTCTTTCTGCTTCTGTGAAATAACAGTGCAATAAATATAGATTCCTAAAGTTATCTGTGTCAAACATTGGAGATATTTTCCACTGACAAACTTAAATAAAACAGAATAAAACAAAAAAATAAATAAATAAAATAGCAAGCAGAGAGGACACTCTCACAAGACAATAAGGGGAGTTTCATGAGTGGAAGGATTTAACCTGAAAGGCAGGCGTCTCTGTGGGCCTCTTGGAACTCTGCAGCTGTACTTCTGGCTACAGTCTACAGTTCACGAGATATTTTCTAAGTCTGTTGTTTTTATTAATTTGAGGAGAAGAGGTCTCTGTAGAGGAAAAAAATCCAAGATTTTTTGTTTCCTTTTCCATCACTCACAGTCACTGTAATGTCAACACCATTTAGGTCAAATTTCAGGCATTCAAAATGTGCAGCTTCATCCAGCTGCAAGAACTAAAACTTTGCAAGAGCACTACAGCCTGACCAATAAAATATGTCTGAAGGTGTTAGTAACAATTAGCAGGTGTGTACCTTCCCCAGAAAGTTTTCATATGACATGAAATGTATAAAGTAGTATACTTAGATTTTATAAGAATTACATATAAACAAATATATATCTGTTTTTACTAAAGGATCTCAAAGAACTGGAGTTATTCAACCATATGTGTTACAAAGAGGCACCTCAACCCTCATCAAAGATTCCTTCTTGGATAAGGTCACTGGGCTCTGCTGCCCAACAACGTGCCCTTGAATCCCTTCTCTTCCATTACCAGAAGGATTAAAATCCTCTTCAAGTTACTTAATTTATACAGCTTTTGGTTTCTTCACGTATAAACTGGAGGTAATGATATCAAACTGATGGTGTTATTATGAGAATTCAACACAGTAACACAAGTATTGGTTCTACGCCAAGATGAGCAATCACTAAATGTTAGCAATTCTTTTTTAAATCATGTTATCATTATTAAACTACAGACAGACTGTTGTCCTTCTGCCTCTCTCATGTCTTCTCTTCTGTCTTCATCTTCACCATTCTGTCTAGTAGCTTCAGCATGCACACTCCTTCTGGGCCATGAACCACACCCTTGCTCTCTATTCTGCCAACACCCACACAATTAATCAGGTCCATAATGCACTTACAACCCGCTTACCTCTCCCCCTTCTTTGTTCTCCAACTATTTCCACCTTACTAATCCCCACATTTCACTAACCCCTACTGCCCAATTTCTCTTTCCATGTTTGTAAACTAGACAATAGTGACCAAGCCAAGTGACCTCAACTGGGCTCTCATTGTATCTCAGCAAATCTTTTATTTATCACTTGTTGACTCCCTATTGCATTCCTCGCCACAGCTGTTCCAAATGTTTCCGCTGCACTCAAGTCTCTAATCCCAGTGCTCCTCCCTGGCTTCTTAGCAGCACATAACCTCACCTCCTACTGAGAAAATTGAAACCATCCCAACCTAAGCTTACCCAATTGCCTCTGCTTCAACTCAAAAAATCTGTGCATCTCTCCCTCTTTGCTTTTACATTATCTTGAGGAAATCATTTCCTTTGCAAGAAAACAGCATCATGCTGTGGTGGAATGTGTTGTGTTGGAGTCAGACAAAGTTAAATACTCTTTGTTGACATGCTGTGACCCTGACAAGTTTTCCAGCTTCACAGCCTCAATGTCATGATCTCCAAAATGGATGTGCAATTTTCTACCTCACAGGGTAATAAAGGGTGATTAACAGATTTTTGGCAGATTGTAAACATTTAACAAATTATGGCTATTATTATTATTTGAGAAGCTGAAGCTCTTCACCTGCATTCTTGAGTCTATTCTAAGAAATATAGCAATGATAATAATGATGGATGATGGTGATAAAGGTAAATAGTAATCTCCATGCCTTTTGTAGTTAAGTTTCTTCCTCAATTAATCTCTATTCTTTCTTAATTCTGTAACTCAACCCAGTTCACTGAATATTTCTTTCTACTTTATATGTGGTCAAATCTTCCTTTTCCTTTGAAAGAAAAATTAAAAGCCTGCCTTCCTTTCAAGTTAAAATTCCATTTTTCAAACTTTTTTAAAAAAAGATTTTATTTACTTATTTGACAGAGAGAGTGAGACAGCACAAGCACAGGGAGCCGCAGAGGAAGAGGTGGGGAGCCTGATGGGGGCTCTATTCCAGGACCCTGGGATCATGACCTGAGCCCAAAGTAGACATTAACCAACTGAGCCACACAGGCACCCCTCATTTTTCAAGCTTTGGCCAAAATCCTTGAAAAAAGTTTGTGCCCTAGCTCCCATTTTGTCTTTTCCAAATAGTTCTTAAAACTCTTTAATGTAACTCCCCTATCCTACTCCAACTGCTCCTTGAAAAACACTGTTGAACTCATACTCCTACATACTGAACACCATCATTTCCTCAGCTGCCAACCTCAGACTCTTTTGTAGCTCTTGTTCTGACTCATGCGCTCCCTTCTGTGGCTTCTATAACTTTGTACAAACATTGCTCTCTTCTTTCTCTCTAGCCTTTATATGCTATTATTGTTCATTCTACTGCCAAAATTTAGCCGTTCTTCAACGTTCAGTCCTTGGTTTTATTCCTGTATTTTTCTTGAGCAATCATATTAATTCTAATAGCCTTAATGATTGGATTCTCATAGTGGATGCTTATGGTTAGGCAATTTTGTGTTCTCTGCCACATGTTTTTTTTTTCTCCTTATCAATGTAAGACTACTTGTATTTTAAGTTTGTATTCGTTTTAATGTTCCCTTTTCTACTTTTTTAAAGCTTCATGCTTATAACTGCTTGGAAGTCCTATCTAAATTAAAACTGAGCATGAAAATATATTTATCTTATTTCCTGGAAAAATTGTCTTTTCCTTTTAGATACTTATTACTATCAATAATTATTTCATATTCTAAGTCAGCCAAGTTTGAAATAGTGAAGATATTAAATTGACAGCAATTAATCATTGATCTCTACTTTGTGGCAGATCTGGGCACACAGCAGTGAGCATGACAGAATAGTTCCCAAACAGTCTAATATGAGGATACACACTGAGCAATTAATACAAGTGTTACCAATATCAGAAAGGGAAGTAAAAGATGCAGTAAAATTTTAGATAGGAGTGAGACTTAATTAGTCTGGAAAGCTAGCAAAAAGGTGTCACTGAAGGTTACCTGAAGGTAGAGCTATGCATAGTGAAGAAGCAGAGAAAGTTGAAGAATGAAAGCAGAAAGAAGGCTATCGTGAATCCCTTAGTTTCTTTTTTAGATATTCGGTTGCTATGTATAGAGATGAAACTGATTTCTGAATATTGATTTTATATCCTTCAACTTCACTGGATAGTATTAATTAGTCCTAACTTTTTGGTGGAGTCTCAGGCTTTCCATATAAAAAATCATGTTATCTGAAGACAGAGACAATTTTACTTTTTCTTTTCCAATATGGATGCCTTTTATTTCTTTTTCGTGCTTTATTGCTCTGGCTAGGACTTCCGTTACTGTACTGAATAAAAATTGGTGAGAGTGGGTACCCTTGTCTTGTTCCTGATCATATAACAAAAGTTTTGACCCTTCAGAGTTAAGTATGACACTAGCTGTGGGTTTGTCATATAGGAACTTTATTATGTTGAGGTACATTCTTTCTATACCCAATTTGTTACAAGTTTTTATCATGAAAAGATGTATTTGTCAAATGCTTTTTCTGCATCTATCAAGATGACTATACAGATTTTATCTTACATTCTATTAATGTGATGTATTTTTTTTTATTTTCTTGGGTTGAATCATCCTTGTATCCCAGGGGTAAATTCCACTTGGTCATAAAGTATAGTCCTTCTGTTGTGCTGTTGAATTCAGTGAGCTAATATTTTATTGAGTACTTTTTCATCTATAATCCTTCAGGGACATTGACCTATAGTTTTCTTTTCTTAGAGTATCCCTATCTGGCTTTGGAATCAGGATAATGCTAGGTTTGTAAAATGAGTTTAGGAGTGTTTTTCCCTCTTCACATTTTGGGGAGAGTTTGAGAATTAGCATTTACTCTTCTTTAAATGTGCAGTAGAATTAATGTAAGAAACCTTCTGATCATGCGTTTTTGTTTGGTGAGAGGTTTTTGATTATTGGTTTAATCTCCTTACTTGTTATTGGTTTGTTCAGATTTTCTATTTCCTCCTGATTCAGCCTCTCTCTTTTTTTCTTGGTTAGTCTGGCTAAAAGTTTGCCAACTTTGTTTATATTTTCAAAGAACCAACTCTTGGTTCTTTAGTCTTTGGTTTTCATTAATATTTCCTGTTCTTTATTCCATTTATTTCTGCTTTAATCTTTATTATTTCCTCCCTTCTGTTAACTTTGGGCTTAATTTGTTCATTTTCTACATTTTGAGATATAATGTTGGGTAGTAAATTGAGGTGTTTCTTTTTTCTTAATGTATTTGTTAATAGCTATAAACTTTTCTCTTTGAACTCCTTTTGTTGCATCTCTTAAGTTTTGATATATTGTGTTTAAATTTTCACTGGAGAATGGGGAGGAAGCTGATGACAGAAAGCATTTTTTTAATGGAGAAAACCATAAATTGTAACATTATGAATGTATGGGTATGTGATTAGTATTCCTACCAGCACTCAATAGGTAATGTATAGATTTGAGGAGGAAGGCACAAGGAGAGATTTTGCAGATCCATGTTTTATTGTTGTTGGTCTAAACTGGGTGCAATATAAGAGAGAAACGAAACAGCCTAAAGGTAGTTACTATGAACATATAAAATGAGAAGAAAAAAAATGAAAGGATATTTGATATATAACTGGATTAAACATGTTCAAATGAGAATGGGATTTGAATGGAGAGAAGGAGAATAATGAACTGGAAGAGGTTTGGAGATCATGAGTACCTCTGACTATATTACCAACTCTGATGTATTGAAATATGATACAGCAAGCAGTTTCCACTGTAGAAAAAGAATGACATCATGAGTGATACAGTTTCATGTAAGGCAAGTAGAAGGATGAAATACTCAGAGAAGATTATAATAATACTTCATTTTGCTCTGATGTCTTAATTGGTGTATAGCAGAAGACACTTGTGAGAATGAAGGAGTTATCAAACTTAGATCAATCATAAATTATTGACAATAATTTTTAAAAATTTATTTCTGATTATTTTTAATTGAGGTAGCATCAGAAGTTGTTATAGTATTGTGCCTTTAGATAATAGTAAAAAAGTGGGGAAAAAATCAAGAACCCTCAGATCTCCATGCTTCTTTTCTTTTATTCTAGAATTTAGATAAACATACAAACAGATGTTTATCTTGATAAAGTTGAAAATTATGAATTCTCTTCCAGATCTCAAGTTCAGAAATTTCAAAAATTTGAGCCACAGGAAACTGATGGAAGATTCACATCAGGATAAAATTGCTGAATTACATATGTATGAGTAGATCATTCCAAAATGCTAAAAGAAAGTCAGGAATAAAATTATTATTCACTATATTGTTAAACTGTGAAGAATTATAAAATACAAATTTGTAGTAATATTTAATATTTTTCTTCTAAATCTTGCCTTTATGGCAAGTGCTTTTGAGATCCACTTTATTGAAAAAATAATAGTTTTAATAATAGTTATAACTTTAAAAAAAGCACATTATACAATTTTTGAGACAAATGATGTTTGAAAATATAAACAGTTCTAGTTTGTGCTTTATTGGAAAGCAATAGATCCTGATCTATTGATGTAATTTGTATTAACATGGATTAGGTGTGCTCATTATAGCTGGACTTATCCTAGTGTCCAAGTCTATATGGGCTCTTCACTATGGCAATAATGAGAAGACAGTAGTTAGGATGATCATTTTCACAATATGTCTGTGTTTTTTTTTAAGATTTTATGTATTTATTTGACAGAGAGAGATCACAAGTAGGCAGAGGCAGGGAGAGAGAGGGGGGAAGCAGGCTCCCCGCTGAGCAGAGAGCCTGATGCAGGGCTTGATCCCAGGACCCTGAGACCATGACCTAAGCTGAAGGCAGAGGCTTAACCCGCTGAGCCACCCAGGCACTTCATGTCTGTGTAACATTGATAAGGAGGAGGTACTTCTCTGAACTTTGCTGAACTTTGATGCACTTAGCCTATAGTGTTTTTTTTTTTCTGTAAAATAATAGTTCTTCCCAGTTAGATTAAAGGGTAGAACTGGAAATCAGATGACTTGCTGAAATTCTCTTCTTTTGTGATGAGCATTAGTCAGTGTCCTTTGTTAGGAAGCAGCTTAATAAGTGACTATTGTGAAAAGCACATTACCTGTGTCATCAAAACCCAGATTTCATCCACTTCTGCCATTTATTATATGTATGACCTTGGACAAGTCATTGAAATTGCTAAATTTCAGCTTCTTACATATAAAATGAAGATTCTATTAGTGTAAAAGTTGAGATGAGTTTTAGAATTAATCCAATTATTTACTTATTTACTTATTTATTTTGACAGATGGAGATCAAAGTAGGCAGAGAAACAGGCAGAGAGAGAGGAGGAAGCAGGCTCCCTGCTGAGCAGAGAGCCCGATGCAGGGCTCAATCCCAGGACCCTGGGATCATGACCTGAGCCGAAGGCAGAGGCTTTAACCCACTGAGCCACCCGGTGCCCCATCCAATTATCTTATACTATTTTTTCTATCATAAATATAAAAAAGTAAAAACAAATAACACTTTAAAATCTCATATTTCCAGAAAGAGAGAGAATAAAATAAATTTATCTTCACTGAGGCTGCAGTTTGGCAGTACTCAAGAACACTAATTCCAGAAATTCTAAAAACAAAATGCAAAGCAGTAGATGGTATATACTATGCAAACAGTACTTCCCATGACTGAACTTTCTAAAACATTACACAATACTTCAGGACTGTCTCCAACTAGCACAAAAGCTCAATATGGTAAAATGAACAGATCTGCTACATTGGATAACCAGCCTTCCACTTAACTGCCTTTAGCTTTGTGCTTAGGCAATACCAAACACTAGTTCTCCTTTTCTTCCCAATAAGAGGACTAATGGAGTATAGTTGTCTATCTGTTGCACTGGTTTTGTGTCCCTTTTCACACATCTACTCCCAAAACACACAAAGTGATCACATGGTAACTTTTGCAAGAGCAAACGAGTTATATTGATTTGAGGTTATACATTGAGTCATTTGATTCATGTAAACATCCAATTTAATAAAATATTTATTTCACACCTAAGGAAATGCAAACTAAATTATGAAGCCTGAAAACTACTATAGGAAGGAGTGATTTTTAATTCTGAATTCCTGGACTAGTAAAATGCTCGTAAGTCCAATTTTGGCAATGCCTGAAATGGCCTCTTCCTTAATAATAAATACTTACCTAGGATATCTCTGTGCATTATTCAAGCCAGTTTATATACATCAACTTATTAAATCTTCATAAAAACCCAATGATGACATTCCCTGCTGTGATCAACAAAATCTCAACTCCATCTCTGCCACTGTAAATAATCTCTCTCTTTGCAGCACTCTCAAATTTCAAAGTCCCTCTGGGAATCTATGATTGACTTAGCCTAAATTATGTGTCTAAAAGCTTAGCTGCAGGGAGTGAGAGATTATCTGCTCCCCATTCACCGAAACTAACATAATAGTTTTCCCTAAATAGGATGGTAGTTCAGAACTAGGTGGCCAAAACATGACAGATATCCTGAATAGATACCATCTTTTTGATTACTCAATAGGTACATGCCTCTTTCATAGTCATTTTACTGTAAAGACTCTCATATAATACTTTAAAGTTTCAGACAGTTGAAAATACCTTCTCACACTGTCAAAAGTGAAGCAAAACAGAGTCCAATCGTATATTATCTCTAACTCAGACTACAGAATCTGTAGGTGATAATCAATCCCCTATTTTTGTCATGGCCCTATATCCTACAGTGTATGTACTAAATTAGGAATATAAATATGATAAATAAATCCTACTTACACATGGAGAAATAGATAAAGCAAACTAACTGTTGGGAAAATATGGCGTATTCTTGGGCACCAATCATCTTTGAATAACTTCCTTGTGTTTTAAAAAAATCAACACATTGTGAGTCATGCTATACCAAGTAGAACTGAAATTTTGAATTTCAGACTCGAGGAATGGTAGTAGTAGCAAGATTATATTTCTCATGCTGAGGTGGCATCAGTATTGGGATTAATAAGAGACAATAAGCATTGTAGTAAAGTTGATTTTTTTTTCCATTTGATTTTTTAAAAATTTATTTATTTATTTATTTATTTATTTGACAGAGATAACAAGTAGGCAGAGAGGCAAGGGGCAGGGGGGGAAGCAGGCTCCCTGCTGAGCAGAGAACCCAACTCGGGGCTTGATCCCAGGACCCTGGGATCATGACCCAAGCCGAAAGCAGAGGCCTTAACACACTGAGCCACCCAGGCACCCCTCCACTTGATTTTGAGAGGAGGCCCAGAATAGGTTTCCCTATGAGGTAAATTTGGATCATATTTTTAGATATTCATCTACAAGTTTAACCTCAAATTTTGTTTCCTCCAATTATCTTACTGATCATGTTAAATTCTAATATTATTTAATGTATTATATTTTTCTTAAACTAGCCACCACGTTTCCACTTTTTTAACTATAAAAATGACCGAAAGAATATTGGCCCTGGAAGTGGTCAAAGGTAGTAGGCATTCAATGATAGGAATCCAAGATAGGTTGTTTGACATGCATGGAACTCAACATAGTAAGAAAACAACCACAATCGGAGAACAGTTCTCTAATAGTCCCTGACATGCAGTGGCAAAACAGTGTCTTGTTATTACCTGTGTTTTCCTGGGCCCTGGAATTTAAGTCTTGATTAAATAGCTATTATGATTAAATAAAATGTTGATAATGAAATTCTAGAATCATGGTGTCAGCTTTCCTTTTTGTAACTGACTTGTGGGGCTAAAGAATGAGAACAAAAAGATCAAAGCCCTGATTCTTCAAGACCCTATTGAGTAAGTCTTTATCACTTGTAGCAGAAGCTTGAGGAAGCAAAATGAGTTAGCAAAATAAAATATTAATTATACTTGCAAACATATCCGTTGATCTTAGGAAACAGGTGGGGGGCAGTGAACTGAGAATTAGAATAAACTCATTAAGATTAGGTTATATAAAGGAGTTCACTCTGAATGACTAAATCCTGTGGAGATTCTCTCATCTGAGAAAGCAACTAGTTTCTTCTTGCCTTGTTTGAGGGCTCTGTAATGAATGCCTAAGGCATTTACCCTACAAGGACAAGGAAATTCTGTTAGTGTCCCATTTTTACTGCCTGGCATTACTTTCAAACATATAACTAGAATTCAACTCCAACCTTCTCTGGGAGGAGAGTAGAATTCCAAACCTAGACGAAATGGTTTATATACCAAAAGTCTCAATTTTTAGTTTGTTAATATAGTGAATGACATTATTTGATTATTGAATTGTAAATTATTTATGGATTCTTGGGATAAACTACACTTTATATATTTATGGATTTGTTCTCTAAAATTTTGTTAGGAATTTTTGTATCATGTTTATAAGGGATATTAGTCAACATTTTGTGTTCTTGCCATCTTTGGTTTTGATAGCAGTTGGTAAGCATTTCTCTTCAATTTTCTGGAAAATTGTGTGTAGAGTTAGAATTACACCTTCCTTAATTTTTTGTTTTAATTCACCTAATTTGTTTTAATTCACTAAAGATTTAATTCACTAAAGCAGTCTATATTAAGTTGATGGTCATTTAAGTTTGACCCCATTCTTTACTCCTCTCTTCACCACATTTTAGGTATTTGGTGTCATATTTTACATCCTTTTATTTTGTGTGTTCCTTGGTGGATTTTTTTTTTTTTAACAGAAATATTCATCTTTATTGCTTTTCTGTTTCCTAGCTTCATTCTGTCATTTTTGGTCTTGTGTTTCTACTCAGAGTCCCCCTTCAGTATTTCTTACAAGCATGGTTTAGTGATCATGAACTCCTTTAGGTTTTTGTTTAGGAAACTCCTTATCTCTCCTTCTATTCTGAATGATAGCTTTGCTGGATAAAGTATTTGTGGCTGCAGGTTTTTTCCCTTCAGCATCTTTAATATATCATGCCACTTCTTTCTGGCTTGGAAAGTTTCTGATGAAAAATCTGCTGATAGCTTTATGGGGGTTTCCTTTGTATGTAACTCTCTTCTTTTGCCTTGTTATTAATATTTTTTCTTTATCACCATATTTTGTGATTTTAATTACAGTATGTTTGGTGTGTATATGCTTTTGTTGATTTTGTTGGGGGCTCTCTGAGCCTCGTGGATCTGCATATCAGTTTCCTTCCCCAGATTATGAGAGTTTTCAGATATTACCTCTTCAAATGAATTCCTTATCCCCTCTTCTCCTATAATATGAATGTTATTATGTTTGATGGAGTCATTGAGTTCCCTAAGTCCACTCTTGTTTTGCATATTTTTTCTCTCTTTTGTTCAGTTTTACTACTTCCCATTATTTTTTCTTCTAATTCATTCCTCTTTTTCTTCCACCCTGTTGTTCATTACATCAAACATATTTCTCATTTTGTATATTGAGCACTTTATCTCTGCCATGTTATTCTTTATCTCTGTGTTAATGGTCTCACTGAGGTCCTTCACTCTTTTCTCAAATCTAGTGAGTGTCCTTATGATCAATGCTTTAAATTCTCCATCAGGCATGTTACTTCTATCTGTTTTTCTTATATCTCTGGGTGTGGCCTTATCTTGTTCTTTCATTCAGGACAAATTCCTCTGTCTTCTCATTTTGTCTAAGTCTCTGTGCCTGTTCCTGTGTGTTAGGAAAGTCATCTATATCTCCCATTCTTGAGGGTAATGGTTTTATGACGAAGAGGTCCTGTAGTACCCTGCCATGTAGTATCTCCTGTTCCCCAGGGCCTGGTGCTTCTGGGAGTGTCTCCAGTGTAGGTTGCATGTGCTCTCCTGTTTTGTCCTGCCTCCTTTATCCTTTAGGCCAATCATCTGCAGAGGCTCTCTTTGCCTATCTTGGGGAGTGTTTAGTCTCTGGCCTGAATATATCAAGTCTTAACTAGCTGTACTCTGATCTGCTTGTAAAATGAGACCCATCACTGCTGCCACTGAAACCGAGGCCTCACAAAACTCCCATGTGGGAAGATGCAGTGTTCGCAAGAGTTTGAGCCAGTCTTTCAGGGGAGGGGGGTCCACTGTGCTGGGCTGAAGCAAATATGACTGGAAAGGGCAGTTCTTCTGGAGCACAATGGAAGGGGGTGCTTCATTTAAGCAAGTTAGGTAGCAAATGTCAGTGCTGCACTGGTCCCTGCAGGTGGCTCTGTGCTCATGCTGAGGGGCGGGGGGAGGGAGATGGCACTGGTGCCATGTCCTTTGTTCCTGGAGGGGTCTCTCTATGAATTCTGCCTTTATGGGACATGCTCCATATTGGACAACTAATCCCCCCCCCTGGGTGCCCCAGTGATTTTCAGCTTACTGTTTCCACACTATGTCTGCATGGTATTTGCCCTGCCTTTTCTTCAAGAACAGCCCCAATGTCCTCTGAGTTCGTCCACAACCAAGAATGTTGATCTTTTAAAACTCTAGGCTTTAAGCCCCACTAGATGCAAGCGCTCACAAAATTCAGACCGTCTCTCACTTTCCAAGCCAATTGCTATGAGGATTTGTTTTCTCTGAGCTCCCCTGTGTACTCGTTTGTTTCTCACCCTTCTCTGTGACTTTGGTTCCTTTGGCTCCTTTGCTACCATAGGGGCCATGATCTGTTTCTCTCCCAAACTGCATCTCTGCACTTCCTACCTTCTTCCATGTGGCCTCTTCTCTACCTTTAGTTGCAGAGTTTGTTCTGCCAGTCTTCACATAGATTTCTGTGGTATTTAGGATGATTTGATAGTTCTTTAGTTATATTTGTGGGACAGGGTAACCTGGGGTCCTCCTATTCCACTGCCGTCTTCCCTTCCCAACTGTTTTATTGTTTGCATTCTTTCCAGCAAACTATCTTTGTTCTCCTAAACATAATGTGTTTTTTCCCTCTGTCTGATTTTAAGATTTTCTGTTTATCACTGCTTTGGTCCAATTTAATTAAAATTTATCTTGATTTTTAAAATTATATATTCAACACCTATTCTGAAATATCCTAAATCATATATTCTACTTGTAATAAAAACCAAGTATATTTTTACAGATATAATTGTGTCCCCAAATGTTAATTCTGATCTTAACATTACTATCTACTTACTGTAATGCTTTTAACTGCTCCTTAGAAACTATTAGAATAAGTTTAGTATCTGAAGCATTCAGTGTTCAAATAATTAATTAATGGTGCTATGATGATTTAGTAAGTGATGCTTCAGTGTTTCATTTAGCTGGACTATATTTCTAATGTTCTTGGAGTTAGTGGAGATTTTCAGAACTGTTAAAATTTTTGGATAGTTTAATCAATCTGGAAATTTTTATGTCATTATGTCTTCAGATATTCTTTCCTGCCACTTCCCTTTCCCCACCTAAGCCAAATTTTATGCTTCCAATTGCAATTATAATTTTTAAAATTTGTCCCCAAACTCACTAATATACTGTCTTTAGTTATAGATCTTTTCCCTATGTATTTCATTTTGCGTAATTTCTGTTGCTGTGTCTTCGTATTCACTAATCATTTCTTCTGCAATGCATAGTTTGCTGTTAATAACATCCAATGCATTTTTCAACCCAGACACTGTAGTTTTCACTTTTATAAGCTTGGCTATATTTTTATGTCTTTTCTGTCACTACTTATGTATTCATTTTTTCCTCTAGCTTTTTGAACATATGGAATACAGTTGTAATAACTGTTTTAATGTTTTTGTCTGCCAATTCTAACATGTGGGTCAGTTTCAATTGATTTCATCTTCTCCTCATTATGGATTGCATTTTCCTGCCTGTTTGCATGCCTGATAATTTTTTATTGGACATCAAGCATTGTTAATTTTACCTTGTTGGGTGTTGGATATTTCTGTAATCCTATATTCTCAATCTTTGTTCTTGGATACATTTATGATACTAATACCTAGTTTGAGACTTTAGAACCTTATATTTAAGATTTGGTAAAGTCTGGAGCAGTGCTTAGTGTATAGCTAATTATTCCCCAGCACTGAGGCAAGATTCTTCTGAATACACTACCAAATGTTCAGTGAATTATGAGGGTTTCCAATCTGGCTGATGGAAATACAGTTTATTCCCAGCCCTGGGTAAGCTCAAGTTACTGTATTCTAATCCTTTCAGGTGGTTCATTTCCAAACCTCAGGTAGTTTTTCACATGCTTACACTGATCAGTACTCTGATGCACCCTTGAGGAATCCCTCTGCAGATCTCTAGAATTCTCTCTCTGTGCAGCTTTGTTATCCAAATACTCTATCTTATGAAATCTAGCTACCTTGTTTTCCCTGGACTATTAGATCTGTCTTCTCAATCAGGAAGTCTGCTTAGCTCTATCTGGGTTTTTCCTTTTCACTCTGTAACCTGGAATTTCCCACAAATAAGTAAACTTAGGCAGTTTTAGGGTTCACCTCATTTGTTTTCCCTATCTCAACGGTCTCTGTTTTCTGTTGCCTCGTGCCCAATATCTTGAAAAGCATTGTTTTATTTATTTTGTTTAGGTGTTTCTCTAAGGGAGGAAGATAAATCCAGTCATATTAATTGCATATTAGCCACACATATTGGTCAGAAACAAAAACTTCTCTAAAACAGATATTTAATAATTGGCACAGTCCCCATGTTGCCTTTCCAATTCATGGAATGAGAGCAATTTTGACCACTGAAAGTTCCTGGAATTTACCCTACATTTCAAAATTGCAAGCTAAAAGTAATATTATACTCCTGGGGGAATCAATGATTAATGACATCATTAAAACTTTAAAAGATGCAAGAGTTAAGATACCTATTATACTCTCATTTAAGTAGACTATTGGCTAGCACAGGTGATGATTATTCATAGCATATGCCAGACAGTTATTATAAGCTTAATCAGCTGTTTACTCCAATTTCAAATCAACACAGATCCCAGAACCTATCCTGCATTTATGAATCTTTCAAACACTATAGTGGAAATATCATTCCAATAGGACTTGGCGATTCAGAATTACCAGTTGTCATAGATGACTTTGTAAGTTATATTTATGAATAGGGAGATAAATCTTGGAGCCTGACACCCCTGTAAAGTTGCCAGTGTTCTAATAGTTCTGCCATGTAGGTTAGTTACTATATGGTGAAAAAAATTACTGCATTTTAGTACTATTCACTAGGTATGTTTCTTGGCATTTGAAAGGTTACATATACCACTTTGGATATATTGTTCAGAACAGACTCATCTATCAAGTTGACCCTAAAATCTGCCAACTTTGAGTAAAACCTACCATAAGATAAAGCTCTCCAGCTGGTCCAGGCTGCAATGTTCTGCCACGTGGACCTTTCATAGTTCAATAGCACTTCTGTATGTATTAATAGGAGGCACTTCAGTTTGTGCTTGTATTTTGAAAAAGTAATCAAGGCATGTAAAAGCATAATTGTTTTTTAAAAAAATGGTTCAAGGAAAGGTCAGGGGTGAAACACATACAAAAAAAGGCACACAGGAGACAAAATTAGGGGAGGAATCAAGAAAATGAAAAAAATAGAGGGACAGTGGATTTTTCTAGATGCACATTCCAATCTAAGTCATGCTCCAAACCCAAACTCCATCTGTCCACCTTAGTTTTCTGGAACAAAGTCCCACTCATTCAGACCCACCCGTCCTCCACAAACAACTCCTTTTCCCCAGACAATCTTACCTCCCACACTTAGAGCAACATCACATATCACTTGGAATTTATAATGATTTTTTTATTTTGCACATCACTAAAACATTTGCCTCTTAGGCAACAGGATAATCACTTTGCTCTCTGCCAAATTATGTACTTCTATTTCTCATCCTGAAGGAAATAAAGCCCAGGTTAGGAAACTTGACAGCACTTGCATCATCTCCAGGCAGCACATACAAAATGTGTATCTGTGGACTCTAAAGGAAGGACAATATAATTAGGAATTTTTTGTAAATGGAAGTCAAGAAATAAAAAAAGGTTGAGCATAAAACCCATTTACTTTTTTTAAAAAAGATTTTACTTATTTGGTAGAGAGTGGGAAAGAGCGAGAGAAAGCACTAGCAGGGGGCACAGCAGAGGGAGAAGGTGAAGCAGGCTCCCAAATTGCCCTGAGCAAGGAGGGCAATTTGGCTTGATCCCAGAACCGTGGGATCATGTCCTGAGCCAAAGGCAGACGTTTAGTCAACTGAGCCATCCAAGCATCCCAGTTCGTTTACTTTTAATGATACTGTGCTAGAACTATTTGAAGGGGTTGGGGGAGAAAGCATCTCTGTCTTCAAGAGGAGCTCTTTGGAAAAATAGATTTCATAAAAGGATCTCAGATGGATCTCTTTTGAATATATGTTATGTGCATACCTAATAAGTATATCTAACTTTTCAGGTATAAATAAACGTAAAACTTCATAATGACTTTCTCTGTAGTATTTTAAATATTTAAATACCAGTACTTTTTTTAAATTAAGATCATCATGCAGTAGGCTGTAATACTGATAATATTCACATTCTTAACTTTAAATTGTAATGCCTTTTGGCACAACTTGATAAGATCTTGGTCTCAATAGTCTTGTTTTAAGTGTTGACACTTTTAACATTACATGCTGAAAACTAAGTACAATATTTTTGTTTGTACTTTATATGATGAAAAACAAAATACAGTATGTTTTTACTCATGAAATAAAAGTTCAGTAAAGTAGACACACACTTCTGAAAATGCAGTTAAATAAGTATCAAGTATTGCTATCAGTTTACTTTGTCAGTAAATGTCATGGAAGAAGAACATTTTTGCAGATATCTAGAATTCCATTATACAGAGACCTAATTTATTGCTATATGACTTTTTTCAAAATAGACTTTCTGCTTCTATTCATCAGTTTTTGCAAGAGCATGTAGTGCTCATAACTTATTCTAGAGAATTGCGCAGATCTGGATTTGACATCTAGCATTTTCTTGTTGTTGTTTACAATTAGATCAGATTATATAAACAATTCTGCAAATGGCAGTGGGAATCTGCAGTGCCTACCTGATAGATTATATTATATGCTTGGCTTTGAACCTAGGTCATAGTAACAAACCAATGAATAAAAATGTTAAAGTTTTGATTCTCTTTTCTTCCCCTTCATCACCCTGTTCTTCCTCCTCCCTCTCTCCCTACCTTTTGGCAATCATCATTATTGTTATCCCAAACATTGTCACTATCCTCTTTGTCATTCCTTATTTATTTGCAGTATTATGAAAATAATAATATAATGATAAATGTATCTACCTGTACTTTCTAAACATGAGACATATAGGCTGTGGTTATTAGTAATCCTATCAAAACTATGCATGAGAGGAAACAAGAACCACTTCAAAATGCTTGAGATTTCTGAAGGATAGAAGGGAACAGGTGGAAGTCCAACTGCTCCTGGGGGAACACTGAGGTATCTTTATCTGTATAAAATACAGCACACTGGATTGATAATGCACACTGCTCAGAAACCATTTTGTAAGAAACATGTTAATCTAATTTGCTATATCTGGTCTTTATATATATATACATATATATGTATATATATATATATATACACATACATACATATACTCACACACATATATATATGTATGTATATATATAATGATTTAAGTGTCAGAGAAGTTCACTACAGTTAGATAACTCTCTTTAATAATGACCTGTTAGAGTTCTTGGTAATTTATAAGGACGCTCAACTAATCAAGCATGAATACACCATACTTAGAACTCACATAAATATACAGGAACTATTAAAAAATACATAGAAACTAAAATGATGTATCAGAATCCTGCAGCATAGTTCTATTATTAACCAACATCTCACTAATAAACTTGAAAAAACGAAGCATGTAGCCAGGAATAGCCAAGGTAATAGTTTTATTTGGACTAACCCAGATTCTCTTGCTATTTTCTGGACGTCCTGTGTGGCCAACTCTGACCCTTGATGTTCTTTGAATGTATTACTGACAGAAAGTAAACATTCCATAAATGTCAGTGCTTATTATTGTTATTTGAACTGCTATACTTATTGATGATATGTTTTTATTTTTATGTGGTTGATAAAAATTCATGTTTTAAATACAAAGTACAATTATTCTCCTCATTATTCTAATTTAAGTCATGTACATATGAGAAACAAAGGAGGCACAACTGCTCTAGTACCAAATGTGTTTGGCACAGGCGTGTCTGCAATTCGTTGAGGAAATACTTTCCAGGATTGTGAGGAGAATTGTTTTTAACTCACCTAGTTTTGATGGAAATAAGATTATCTCCCACATTTGGTGTTTGGTCATTGGGTACCCAAATTTGGCTGTACATCAAAATCACTTGCTTAGTGTTTTGAAACTCAAAGATTTCTGATTCTGTAAGTCTGGGGTGGGGCCTATAATGACTGAACTTTAAACAACTTTTCATATGATTTTACTACATAGTAGGAACCAAGTATCAAAAAAACTGGTCTAAAAGTCATTTACATTTTACAAATAAACCCTCTCATACAAGATTGATTGTCATGACCATACTCAAATGATCCCTTATTCCAGGCATTGTGTATTTGCCCTTTGATGGTATTTGGTTATTTCACACAATTATAATCAAATAATTATGGATTATACCTGAAATCTGATTTCTTAAGAGGTACCCTATTTCTACCTCCATGGCTGCAGATTTACAAGAAAAGGCATGGATCACATAGCTAATGTTTTCTTAGATGAATTGGGAAGAATTACCTATCACAGAAATAGACAAAGCTTAACTTCAGCCCAAGAAAATTATTTTGTTCTAAGGTAGACAAAATCACTCATATCTATAACATTGATACGATTAAAAAAAAAAAAGTTTGAAGCAGCAGGAACAAAATGTTTTTTAAAGCTTAATTTACCCAGAGTTATATTCTGATAAACCTCAACACAGTACATAAAGAAGCAATTCATGCCTACATTTAGCTTTCTTTTTTCTTTCCTTTTTTAAAAAGATTTTTAAAATTTATTTGACAGAGCGAGAGAGAGAGAGAGAGAGAGAGAGCTTGCACACAAGCAGGGGGTGTGGGAGAGGGAGAAGCAGGCTCGCCGCTGAGCAGGAAGCCCCATGTGGGACTCAGTTCCAGGAGCCTGGGATCATGACCTAAGCCGACGGCAGGCACTTAACCGACGGAACCACCGAAACATCCCTATTTCTAGCTTTCTGCTTGAACTTCAGAGTTTTGGGAGGGCTGGGATATCTGTCTGACATGGTCATTGGTTTGGTCACAATATCAAGGATCAGACTTGTGATTACCTAAAGGGCTCCAGTCCCTGCTGGAGGACACTGTCAAGAGTTTTAACTGGGTGGGCAGACCAGGAGAGAGATGAGACCCACAGGTAGACTTTCACTAGTAACCCAGACAGCTGTGTAAAACTCCTCCTCTCAAGGCAGTGTCATTGCTCGTCCTGAGAGAAGCTTATTTCTTTGACAACAGCCCTGGACTGAAGCAAAGAAAAGCTGTTTTCATTTATTTGAAAACAGTATGGCCCTCTTTATTACAATAGCTTTTCCTTCAAACCAAGGGTTGCAGACCACAGATTCTATCCAGCTCCAACAACGACACATTTCATCAGGGGGCAATGTTCTCTCTCAGTGTGTTGAAAACTCCCTGGGGTAATACCTATCCCATAGCTTGGATTCTGTGGAATGGCTTTCTTGATATGCACTACTCCTATGTTATATTACCTAGCATTATAGCAGAGGGTTTGTTCGGATGTCTAGAAGGTCTCTAATCTGTGCTTTGACACCAAGATAAGCCTAGAAAAGTGTAAAACTGTCAGATAAATCACTTTGAAATACAATGATTTATCTGAGTGTGTATTCTTCAGCATAATTACTGATTCTGCTTTTAGCACAGGGCGTCCTGTATCCTTTCAACGTAGACCATAGCTAGTGGGTTTTTGATGCTGCAAAGGCAATTAAATTTCCATATCAAGTTCTCCAAAACTACAAATATGTTTAGTAACAAAAGCCAAATGTATTATAAGAGGTCTTAATGTATAACTAAGTACTTTCAACATTTAGCTTAATCCCCATCATGGCATTTTAAGAACAACCATAGAATCCTTAGAACTCTAAAAAAAAATAATGACTCTAGAAAAAAGTATCAGGTAGAAGTTTACTGCCTACCTCTGTTTCTCTAACTACCTTATTTGACTATTTTTATCTCTCTCTCTGAATTGTCTGTCTTAGGTAGGCAGATTATTATTACTTTCTCTTCAGAGTGAGTACATAAACATATATGTGTGTATAGATATCATCCATATATAATTGTTTTTCACATTATTTGCAATTTAAAAGGAGAAATGAAATTCATTTCTATGTGGCATTGGCAAAAGCATCATTCATTGTTTCTAAGACTTTACAATAATAAATAATTTACTGAATATCACTTTCATCTGATGGGAAATTAATATTCATATAATGCCACAGGCCCTGGTTGAAAAGGACCTAGGTGTAAAATAGATTCTCTTTCATTTCCTCTCCTGTGGTACTGATTTTGATTGTGGAACAGAAGGTATGAATTTATTACATGATGTGTGATTGAGTAACAGCTGTCAGTAATTGAATGCAGCAAAGTTTGTAATGAAAACTTGAGTCATGAAGAATTTACCTGAGTTTTGTTTCACTACAAAGACCCCAAATCAGTCTAGGTTATTAAAACATCTGGCTCAAGTTTTCAGTTTTTGCCATTGTGAAAACTCTACCTCAAATAGCTATTTCTACAAGGGGAAACCACTTAATTTTTTTGTTGTTATTGTTCATGAATTTGTGGATTAGAGTTGCTTTTCTGCAGAGTGATAGAATGTTGTGTTAATACGTTTTATATTGAGATATTTGCACTTCCCTGAAACATAGACCCAGATGATTAAAATTATTTTTTCTAGGAATGAGTCTTTGTGAATAAAATAGCACATCAGCTTTCAGGGGTTTTAAACTACACACACACACACACACACCAATTTATTTATTTATTTATAAATATTTAACATTATGTATTTATATATAAATATACATATTATTTATATATATAACTATATATAAATATTTAAACTATATATAAAAATTTATATATTTATATAGAAATATATGTGTGTGTGTATATGTTAGATAGGATTTTTCAACTATTAAACTGTTGCCATTAAATTTCAAAATATTCTTTTCTCCAATGAAGAGGGGATCTTGCCCAATGTTTTCAACCTTGTTAAAATTTGCCCAAATAAGAGACCAATTTTAGGGAGTATATGTTACTATTAAATGAAAAGTCAAGAGATCTGAATTCTTCAATGAATGCCCAAATAATACTTTCACATACCTGCTTTATTGCTCTTTTAAACAGGAAGACTGTTACCTGAGAATCAGAATCAGAGCTACCAAGATAGTATAAAGCTTTCTGAAATCAGGTAAATATTATTGTCTCCAGCATAGAGAGGAAAAGTCCAGAGTAAGGAAATACACAGAATATTAAAATTCAGGTGTCCAAACTTATGAAGAATATAACAGGATCACTGGGTGTGATAAACAACCAGTGTTAACAACCTGGTTAACAATATGTGTTAACAATCTCATATTTTGTTAAAAATGAATGTTACCTTCCTCATCTGATTTACCTTAATAACCCATTGCACACGTAAATAAACATACATATTCCACAAGGGTTCATTATCTTTTGGTTTCTGGAACAAGAACTTTCCAAGAGTTATTTTTATGATGAGGGTAACATTTAGATGCAAGTGCTTTCACTTTATAACAATGTCCTTCCATCTCAGGACTGGAGTTATTAAGCTGATAGAAGCTTGATTCAAATAGACATATGAACATCCACAGAGAATATTTTAAAAGAGGTATTAAAATAGTTGTCAATAAGTCATCTACATGTAAACAGTTTCCCTTGTCTTACATAGCAGGAAAAGACAAGTTTATGGGCTAAAGATAGATTTAGAACCATTGACTGAAGAGGGTAGGCCACTGACAAAAGGTTATGCACATGAAGTGTGACTTAAATTTAATATAATCAGAGTTAGTTCTTTGTTCTCAAGGGCTACAATTTTACAGTTAGACAACCCTCAGTGGCACCTATTTATATAATAGGAAAATAATAGATTGGATAAGATAGGTTTAACTGCCAGGCAAAACTATCTAATTTAACTATAAACTGTCATTATTAGCAAAATAAAGTTTTGAAAAAATCAACCCTTTAGCAGTTAAGACAGACAATAGTGGTTTCTCTTTAATATGTTCTATCATCATTAAACGGTTCAAACAAACTGAAAAATGTAAAGGAAAATATTATAAACTTTACAAACCCATTCAGGTTCAGGGTACCTTAACAAATTGTACTATTTGTCTTGGATCTTTTATTATCTTTGAACTGTTAATGCCTCCCTGATTTTTCTGCCCCCCTGTCTCTCATCTGAGGTATTCAGGAACCTTTACTGCCTCCTTTAACTTTCTAGTCAAAATTCAAGTGCTTTTAATTTAACCCACAAGGCCATTCATGATGATAACCCTGACACTCTAATTTAACATCCTGTTACTCTCCTACCTGAATTCTTACTCGAATTATATTTTCCTCGCTAGTCTATGTGATTCAACTGCCTCTATTCCGTGTTCACCTGGAACCCTGCAAATGCCTTTATCATAGCTACTGTCCCACTAGATTATAAAGATACATTCACTTACCTGTGTTACCTAGTTTAATAAGTTTCCTCGGGATAGAGATTACATAATTATTGGTCCAAATACACTCATAAAAAGTTTAGTGCTTGCTTCACAGGTATATTTGTTAAATGGACATTTCTATATGTAAAATATATGTATTAAAGCCCAAATTCTCAAAAGTGCATAGATACTTGCTAAATGAAGAAGGTTCTAGTGTCATTAAGAACTAAACAAGCACTGAGTAAACATAAGACTTGAAGGGAATAAGAGTGGACATTCAAAATTATTTTAAAATGAGAAGATACCAATTTTATGTTTAGTTACTGTTTTATATCCCCAACTTTAAATGGAGATTATTAGTAGCTGCTTATGTGAAATTAATATTTATAGAATTCATATATATTTATATAAAACAAATATAAGCTGCTAATCAGATATCTGATTTGTACATTCCTAATAATAATCTATTTTCTCTCCAAAATAGAAGGGTCAATTAGATGGTTTTGAAAAGATAAACCACCTAAATTTTTTCACTTTTACTTTTTTGTTTGTCTCAGCTCACTTCTCCTTTTCCTACTAATTACCGTAGACACCCTGAAAAGATTGTTATGGCAAGTAATGAAGTTTTAACTGTAAGGCGTTCAACCCAAATTGAATAAATAATTTGAGAATTCCATGCCTTGAACAACAAGACTAGCTTTATTATTCAAAAATGGTCTGCTTTTACGGATGCTTTATTGCTTCACATGAAAAAACGGGTGGAAAAAAAAAAGACCCGGATACATTCTAGGAACTAATTTTCCCTAAGCTGTGCTTCGGTGCTTTAAAAGAGAGAAAGAAATATATACGGGAACAGCTGTTACTGCTATATCAAGGTACTAAAGTGCGAGCCTAGTAGGGTCCTAATTATTGGTAGTTTACCATAGCACTAGCCTTAGCTTCTGCAAAAGCGCTAGCAGAATTGACAGCAGGAACACACATGATTTATTCATTAAGAATGATCTATAGCTTCCTGCATTTTAAGCTCCGGGCACAAACACTGTACAATGCCATGTCATTCAGCAAGAACTGGTCTGAGACAGGAAGCACTTTAGCATGTTTACAGAAATATCTTTTAAAACAGACTTAACTGTCAGACAACCCCCTTGTAAAGCCCTCACCCTAAGAAACTTGGGTAAAAGATTATCACTCCGCACTCACAAAAATCAATTTTGGAGACTGACAGTTGTTCCAGACTGATGTTGGATTTCCTTTTTTCATTGAATTGAATTTCCTGTAGACTGTGAATATGCTAACATTCACCAGGTGCTTTTTCCTGACTCAAGTGATTTTTTTTTAAGCTATTAAAAATCTCCCTTATGTTATTATCAAGTATCCTATGTATACAATGGAGAAGACTGTGATTGATAGTTGTTTAAGAAACTAACAATTGGTGAAAGGCAAGCCTGCCAATTTTTATATAGATAGTAATAGTGATAACATTAATAATAATATGAAGGAACAGTTGAGGGCATAGTGAAAGCCAGGCATCTTCGCATGCATAACCCATTTAATTCTCAACTGAAACTCTAAAAAATAGTGTTATCTCCAGTTACCAAACCTCCCACTGAGGCTAATATATGCTGAGTATCTTGCCCAAGGTGACAGAAATTTCAAGAGCAGTAATGGACAGCAAACTCTCAGAGACCAAGACCTGAGTTCCCAATTGCTATGTAAAATTACATTCTTATTTTTTTAAGATTTTATTTATTTATTTGACAGAGATCACAAGTAAGCAGAGAGACAGGCAGAGAGAGAGGGGGAAGCAGGCTCCCTGCTGAGCAGAGAGCCCGATGTGAGGCTCCATCCCAGGACCCTGAGATCATGACCTGAGCCGAAGGCAGAGGCTTTAACCCACTGAGCCACCCAGGCGCCCCTACATTCTTATTTTTAATAGTCCTCTCATTCTATGAGGAAATAATACATGAATCCATCACCTAAGCAAGAGAGATTATTTCTATGTGGATGATTTCCAAAGTTGTCTCCAAATCCTAGCACTTTCCTAAGCTGCTGAACTGTGCTTCCCAAAGCCTAAACAGCTCTGACGTCACTGTTCCCCCTTTATACCAACACTGCCCCCACCTTCATCTACTCCCACGTGCTCCATCTTTTCTCCAAACCAATTCAGACTTCAAACAAAACTGATCATGGATCTTCCTCAAACCTCAGATGGAATTCTTTCTTTGATTTGACCAGCCACCATCAGAGGAGATGCAGTAGAAGTGGCAAAGGATGGCTTTGGAGGTCACAGTGGCAGCACTGTCGGGGCCTCTGTCGCCGGTCTCTGTTCTCACTCACTGTTGTGCTCTTCTCTCAGTTCCCAGCGTCTCCCAACGCATAGGTACTTGTACTCTGGTGTCTCATCCTTCTTTCCTCGTATAACGTGCTCTTGGTGAAAGATCCAAAGCAAATGAATGAACCAACAGCAGTCCAGATGCCTGCTCCCATTTACTTTTAGTCCGCTCCTTCTGTATTTGAATTATAAGAAAGGACTAAAAATATGCATCGAATGATAGATTTTTATTTATCACAATCCTGATGGGTAGAGGTTTCACTGAGTGAAGAGCCCTTTGCTTATCTTATTTTACACTTGGAACACATTGATAGATATTTCCTCTTTAGCACATTCTCCATAGAAGACTGAAGCAAGACTAGAAAAGAGATGGAGATGTGAGAAATCTCCAAGAGTTGGTTCTCTTTGTATTGTGTCTCCTACGCAGTGATGTTGGAGGTCATCTGAACAATAACTGAAAGAGACCCTACTGGGTTAAAAATGAGGCTCCTTGAGAATCTCCAAGTGGATGAATGCATTTTAAGTGGTTGGAGAAGAGGCAAATCAAAAAACAAATTGGATTTTAAAATCATTGAGCACCAGGAATGTTAAAGAGGCTGGGGATACAAATGTACATAATAAGAATTTTACATTTTTAATATTATCAGGCCTCCGCTCCTGAACATTTCTTGAGAAATTCTCCCAAATGTACAGATTTGTCTGGTCATAAATGTGTGGTTGTCAAATCAACTGGGGATTTAATGCTTCTTAATAATCTCTGACTTTCGGGGCACCTGGGTGGCCAGTGGGTTAAAGCCTCTGCCTTCGGCTCAGGTCATGATCCCAGAGTCCTGGGATCGAGCCCCGCATCGGGCTCTCTGATCAGTGGAGAGCCTGCTTCCCCCCTCTCTCTGCAGGCCTCTCTGCCTACTTGTAATCTCTGTCTGTCAAATAAATAAATAAAATCTTTAAAAAATAATAATAATCTCTGACTTTTCCTTAAGCAATTTTCTTTCTGTCTTCCTCAAAAATTATTTCAAACTTTAAAGTTTTCCTACAAGCTTTTCCTTCTCCTGTTCCCTATCAGTGCTCTTTGTAAAGGTATTGGGAAAGTTCTCAGCTTACATAATGTAAAGATGATGTTTGGGAAAGATATCTCTATGAAGTCACCCAGAAACACTTCACACAATGTGTATGACTCTTTATATTTATATTCATTAAAAAAAAATAGTGGCAAGACTGAAAATGAAGGGACTTGATGAAATTTGACTCTAATTCTCATATTCAGTTACTGAGACATTTTAGATGTTTTCCTTATTTCCTATTATTTCCTATTCTGTTTTCCTTAGTATCAGTTTTTAACATCTTTTCAGCTCAATTCTTTTAGAACTTATAAACCCTTACACAAAATTTAGTACCTGATGGTACACTATCAGATAGGATTCTCTGCTTATTTTCTGTTTGCAAACTTCACTCCTCAATGAGATTGCAACTTTTTGTATGTTTCTCAGAGTAGCTGGCATAGTGTTAAGCAGGTGGCCGTCAGGGCTGATTTAAGAAGTCTGTCTTTTGGGGTTCCTAGGTGACTCAGTCAGTTGAGTGACTGACTCTTGGTTTTGCCTCAGGTTGTGATCCTCAGGGTCATGAGATCGACTCAGAATCTGCTTGAGATTCTCTATCCCTCTCCCTCTGCCTTCCCACTCACGCTCTCTATCTCTAAAATAAATAAATAAATCTTAAAAAAGAAAGAGATCTGCCTTTATCTTAGCTTTATTTCTGTCATAATGTTAGCTGATAATCTGATGTGTAATGAGAACTCACTTGGTTAGATTTACAAGGGTAGAATTTCTGAAACAAAGCCAAACTTTTTGCATAAGTTGAAGGATTTGCCCTCTGAATTTCATGAATATCCTGTGACTTAGTTTGTCAGTTTCTTACAAAACTGAAAATACTCTTACCATATAATCCAGCAATCATGCTCTTTGGTATTACTCAAAATAGCCTGATTTTTATTTATTTATTTATTTTTTTGAATGTCATTGACACATAATGTTACATTAGTTTCAGGTATACATTTTAATGATTTGACAAGTTTATACACTATGCTATGTTCAACACAAGTGTAGCTACTATCTGTCCCATTACATCACTATTACAGTATCATTGACTGTCCTTTTCTCCTTAACCTGTTTTGCCCAACCCCTTCACCCCCTGTGCTCTAGCAAACATCAGTTTGTTCTCTGTATTTATAGTTCTGATTCTGCTTTTGTTTATTCATTTTCTTAGATTTTATCTATGAGTTGAATCATAGGTATTTGTCTTTCTCAGTCTGATTTATTTCACTATACCTCCTAGATCCATCCATGTTGCCTCAAATGGCACAATCTCCTTTTCGTAGCATTGTAATATTCCATGACATATATATATATATATATATATATATATATATATATATATATATATGCGCCACAGTTTCCTTATCCATTTGTCTATTGATGGACACTTAGGTTGCTTCCACATCTTGGCTATTGTAAATAATGCTGCCAAAAAATAAATAAAAATAATCCTGCATATATCTTTCTGGGTTAGTGGTTTCATTTTCCCTGGATAAAAACCCAATAGTGGAATTACTATTTCTATTTTTAGTTTTTTGGGGGAACACTGTACTATTTTCCACAGTGGCTACAATGGTTTACATTCCTGCCAACAGTGCACAAGTGTTCCTTTTTTTTTCCACATCTTCATAAACACTTTTTTCTTGTGGTTTTGATACTAGTCATTTTGACAGGTGATATTTCATTGTGTTTTTATTTGCATTTCCATGATAATTAGTGATGTTGAACATCTTTTCATGTGTCTGAAAGCCACCTGTAGGTATTCTTTGGAGAAATATCTATTCAGGTCCTCTGCCCATTTTTAATTGGATTATTTGGTTTTTTGGTGTTGAGTTTTGTAAGTTGTTTATATATTTTGGATATTAACCCCTTATTGGATATATCATTTGCAAATATTTCCTCCCATTCAGTTAGTTGTCTTTTTTTCTTGATGGATTCCTTCTCTGTGCAAAACCTTTTTATTTTTAATTTTGTTTCCTATAGTTTATTTTTTTTATTTTTAGTTTATTTTTAATTTTGTTTATTTTTTAATAGTTTATTTTTAATTTTGTTATTTTTATTTTTAATAGTTTATTTTTAATTTTGTTTCCTTTGCCTTATGAGACATATCTAGAAAAATACTGCTATTACTGATGTCAGAGAAATTACTTCCTGCATTCTCTTCTGCAATTTTTATGGTTCCAGGTCTCATATTTAGGTCTTTAATCCATTTCCAGTATATTTTTGTGTATGGTGTTACAAAGTAGTCCATTTTCATTCTTTTCCATGTAGCTGTCCAGTTTTTCCAACACTAATTATGGTTTAAAAGACTGTCTTTTCTCCATTGTATATTCTTTTATCTTTTGATATAGATTAATTAATCATATAAATGTGGGTTTGGGGCCTCTATTATGTTGCATTGATCTGTGTGTCTGTTTTTGTGCCAGTATCAGACTGCTTTGATTACTGTAGCTTGGTAATATATTTGAAATCTGGAATTGTGATACCTCCAGCTATTCTTCTTTCTCAAGATTGCTTTGATTATCTAGGTCTTTGTGGTTCCACACAAATTTTAGTATTATTTGGTCTAGTTTTATGAAAAATGTTCTTGGTATTTTGATAGGGATTGCATTGAATCTGTAGATTGTTTTAGGTAATATGGACATTTTAATAATATTAATTCTTCAAGTCCATGAGCATGGAATAAATTCTATTTGTTTGTTCTGTCTTTAATTTCTTTCATCAGTGTTTCATAGTTTTCAGAGTACAAGTCTTTCATCTCTTTGGTAAACTTTATTCCCAGGTATTTTGTGATTTTTGGTGTAATTATAAATTGGGCAGGGTTTTGTTTTTTTTTTAATTTCTCTTTCTTCGTCATTGTTGTTAGTGCATAAAAACACTACCAACTTCTGGGTATTAATTTTGTATCCTTTACTGAATTTATTTATTACTTTACTAAATTTGTTTATTACCACTTTACTGAATTTGTTTATTACTTTCACTAGTTTTTTTGGTGGAGTTTTAGGATTTTCCAATAAATAATACCATATCATCTATAAATAGTGAGCTTAAAGTCATCTTTACTACTATGAATGCCTCTTTTTAATATTTCTGTTCTTTTTCAGTTTTTCACCATTGAGGATGATGTTATGCTGTGGATTTTTCATATATGGCCTCTATTACATTGAAGTATGTTCCCTCCAAACCCATTTTGTTGAGAAATTTTATCATGAAGGATGTTGAATCTTTTCAAATGATTTTTCTGCATCTTGAGATGATTATATGATTTTAACCTTTGTTTTGTTGATGTGGTGTATGACATAGATTGACAAATATTGAACCATTCTTTCATCCCAGGAATAAATCCCACCTGATCATGGTGAATGATCTTTTTAATATTGTTGCATGTGGTTCGCTAATATTTTATTGAGGACTTTTGCATTATGTTTATCAGAGACATTGGCCTGTAGTTTACATTTTTTTGTGGAGTCTTTGGTTTTGGTATCAGGGTAATGCTGGCCTCATAGAATGTATTTAAGCTTTCCTTCCTCTTAAATTTTTTTTGGAATATTGAGGAAAATAGACTTCAGCTCTTTTAATTGTCTGGTAGAATTCACTTGTGAATCCATTGAGTCTTTTAGGGTTTGTTTTTTTTTTTTTTTTTTTTTTTGGTTTTTGGCTTTTTCGTTTTTTGGTTTTTTGATTACCAGTTTAATTTTGTTACTTGTTATCAGCTTGTTCAGATTTTCTATTTCTTTCTGGTTCAGTTTTGGAAGAATGTATGTTTCTAGGAATTTATCCATTTATTCTAGTTTGTCCAGTTTGTTGGCATATAATTATTCATAGTGTCTGGAGCTGTGATTGCATATGCTTGTTACTCTTTTAAGCCATGGCATGTCTTCATCTCTCTGACTATTCTCTTGCCATTCTCTCTATCTTTGGTTGTTCAGTAACTGTTCAGTCAGCTCTCAGTTCTTCAGGAGAAGTTGTTCTATTAATAGGTGTAATTTTGTGTGTTCCATGGAGGAGTTGAATTCAGAGTCTTCCTATATCAGGCGTGTCTTGAACCCAAAGTGGGCATTTTAGATGACATGGACAAATTTATCAATAATTTCATAATTTTTTCATTCTTCCTCCCATGCTCTCTGTCAGTATATTCTCAGCACAGCAGCCAAAGTGATCCTATCTTGGATGTTCTCTGAGAACAAAAAATATTTCATTTCCACTGGATTTGACATACAGATGTTCAGTGCCATGTGTTGGTTGAAAAAATTATGCCCTCTTGAGTTTAACTTCATGCAGCCTATGCTTTCCACCTATGAGTCTCCAGTATTGAGCTGCAAGTCTCCAAAGTAGCCTGAGTTTTATATAAGCAAAGACAATTCAGTGGGGGAAAGGATTGTCTTTTTAACAAATGGTGTTAGAACAATAGGAATCTACATCAAAAGAATAGGAGAAAAAAGAATCTGGACACAGATTTTATACCTTCACAAAAATTAATTCAGAATGGACCATAGAGTGAAATGTAAATTAACAAGTTGGACTTTATAAAATTAATTTTTTTCCTATAAAGGGAGATACTATTCAGAGAATAAAGAGGCAAGCTGAAGGCTGGGAAAAGTGTTTGCAAAACATATCAATAAAAGCCATGCATCCACAATTTATAAATAATTCTTACAATTTAAGAAAATAAACAACCACATTTAAATATGGGGAAAATAAACACCTCCTCACAGAAGATATACAATGCAGATGGCAAACAGATCTATGAAAAGATACTGAACATCATATGTCATTAGGGAATTTTAAATTAAAAAAAAAAAAGAGATGTCACTACACAGCTATTAGAATGGCAAATTCCAAAACACTGAAAACAAAAACAAAAACAAAACTAACCTCTCCAAATTTTGGTGAAGATGCAGAGCAACAGGAACCATTATGCATTAGTGGTGAGAATTCACAATGGTTCAGTCTTGCAACTCATACCTTGGCGGTTTCTTTCAAAACTAAATATAATCATACCATATGTACCAACAATTACATCCTAGGAATTTACCCTAAGATGTATCGAATTAAAAACTTTTTTTCTACATGAAAACTTTCACATAATGTTTATAGCAGATTTATTTATAATCACCAAAATCTGGAATCAAAGAAAACGTCCTTCAGTACATGAGTGGAAAATTATGGTATATCCATACAACTCAATATTCAGTGATTAAAAAAAATGAGTTATTAATTCATGAAAAGACCTTAAATGCATATTGCTAAATAAAAGAAGCAAGTCTTGGGGCGCCTGGGTGGCTCAGTGGGTTAAAGCCTCTGCCTTCGGCTCGGGTCGTGATCCCAGGGTTCTGGGATGAAGCCCCACATCGGGCTCTCTGCTCAGCGGGGAGCCTGCTTCCTCCTCTCTCTCTGCCTGCCTCACTGCCTACTTGTGATCTCTATCTGTCAAATAAATAAACAAAATCTTATCAAAAAAAAAAAAAAGAAGCAAGTCTGAAAATGCCATGTATTCTATTACTCCAACGATACGACATTCTGGAAAAGGCAAAACTATAGAGGCAGGAATAAGAATAGTGGTTTCCAGGGATTGGAGGGTGACAGGATAAATAGAAAAAAATGCAGGAGATTTTTTGGGCTGTGAAACTATGATATTTTAATAGTGGAACACGGCATTATGCATTTGTCAAGACCTATAAACTATACAACACAAAACGTGAGCCTTAATATAAACTATGAACATTAGCTAATGATGGGCTCATTTATTAATTGTAACAAACACCACAATAAAGCATAATGTTACTAATAGGGGAAATTCTATGGGGTGGGGGATGGTGGTGTATAGGAACTCTCCATATTATCTGCTCAAGTTTTTGGTGAACCTTAAACTGTCCTAGAGACTAAAGTCTGTTTTTGTTTTTGTTTTTGTTTTTTATTAGAGAATAAAACCACTTTTTCTGTTATTCTTAAGAATATATTAAGAGCTTGGCTGAGCAATTCCTTGCTCCATATATTTTAACTATGGCCATGTATTAATGTTCTGCTGGCACAGGGGCTGGTTGGAAATGTCCAAAATGGCTTTGCTCCCATGTCTGGAGTCTTGACAAGAATGAATGAGCAGCTGAGCTTATGTGTGACTACCCATCTGAATGGGGATATATGGCCTCCCCAGCAAGCTGTTCTCAGTGTAATTCAACTTATGTGGTGACCAGAGCACCCAGAGAGAGGATTGCACAGTAGTGGAAATGGAAGCTATTGGTTTTTTAAAGCCTGGGCCCAGAAACTGGTGTATCCTCACTTCTGCCATATTCTTCACAGAGCCTACCAAGATTTAAAGATAGGAGACATAGAACCTAGCTCTTGACAGGAAGGGTGTCAAGCAATTTATGACCTTCTTTAATCTACCACATTGTTAATGAGAATGTTAACATTATTTCATCTTAATTATAATATTTACTTCAGATATTATAAATGATTTTATGCCTTTTACTAACTTAATGAAATTTTCTTCCATTCCTAATTTGATATTTAATGAATCGATGTTGAACATTTTTAAATGCTTTTCCCTTATCTACTAAGATGATCATATGGTTTTTCTTCTTTATGATATTAATGTGGTGTATTACTCAGTATATAGATTCAGTAACTGTAAGTGAATCTCAAGTAAGAATTGCTTAAAGAAAATAAAAGTTTATTTTTTTCATATTTAGTAGACCAGGCATGAGGAATGCCTTTTGCCTCCATTCTTCATTGTGTTTACAAGAGTATTGTATTGATATCAACATTTTTCAAGCAAAAAAGGAAAAAAAAAAAGTTGAAATTAGGTATGCTGCTGCTCCTTTTTATTTAAGAGGACTGAAGGGAAGTTAAATGCATCACACCATCTGGCATCCTTTTGGCCAGAATTTAGACCTAAGACAGCATGTATTTGCAAAGAAGCCTGGGAAATTAGTGTGCTGTTCTGGGAAAGTACATGCTCACACTAAAAAAATTAAAAATAAATTAAAAAAAAAAACACTGTATTTCTAGAAATGCATATTTCTTGGAAAAATTTCCATTTATATGGAAGAAGGGGAAAATAAATACTGGGACAATAACTAGTCTTGACACATATGGTGACCTACAGGAATCAGTTTCCTAACATTAATCCAAGGTTGCAATTCTGTGATAAATGCAATTAACTCATGCTGAATCATTTTTTAATAGTGCTGATTTGATTTATTGCTGTTTGATTTAAGACTTTTTTAATATGAGAAACTGGCCTATATGTTTCCTTTCTTATAGAATTCTAGTCTGTTTTAATATCAAAGTTATGGCACTCTTAAAAAAATTAATTTTGGACTAAAAAGATTTTTTTTTAATTTCTCTTTTTCATATACATTGGTATTAATTCATTGAAGTTGGGTCTCTTTATTTCATGGTTGTACTACCAACCTAAAATCACTTTTTTTTCTGAGTATAGAGATAGCCTATATGAACACAACCTGAAATGAGAATTAGTTGTTTCTCTTCTCCTCCAGATACCAAGTTGAAGACAGATTTTCTTTGCTTTGTTAGTTTTTCTGTCACTTTCTGTTTGGCAGCTTTGTTTGCCTCTTATCCTTCCAATGCCAATGAAATCCCTTTTTTTCCTAGCTTTATAGTGGGAGTCCCTTATATGGCTCTCTCTCTCAAATAAATAGATAAATTTTTTAAAAATCTCAAAAATGGCCTCAGTGCATGTTTCTCATGCATATAGTTTGAGCTACTACACAGAACAGTCCACATTGTTTCATGAAAATACCTTCACTGACTTGCCTTGCTGCCTGTGATACTGAGATACTCTCTACCTGGATTGAGTTTTAATCTTACATACACCTATTAAAATCTTACTTTCTATTAATGCCTCAGTCATGTTGCAGATCCATTAGCCATATGTAATAACTCCTCATACATATTTCCAAAACTAATTTTCAAAAAATTTTCAAAATGAACTAATCTTATGATTCATATTATAATCTTTATTCAGTATTGCCTACCTGTCTCTCTAAACCATATCACTTCTGAGGACAGAGATCATGTGTCGATCACATTGTGATCTCCCTAAGGAATCTAGAACTCCACTCATTAGTGTACTTGTCACTTACTGAATTCAGTTGTCTTTCCTTCTTTCTGCTTCTGTGAAATAACAGTGCAATAAATATAGATTCCTAAAGTTATCTGTGTCAAACATTGGAGATATTTTCCACTGACAAACTTAAATAAAACAGAATAAAACAAAAAAATAAATAAATAAAATAGCAAGCAGAGAGGACACTCTCACAAGACAATAAGGGGAGTTTCATGAGTGGAAGGATTTAACCTGAAAGGCAGGCGTCTCTGTGGGCCTCTTGGAACTCTGCAGCTGTACTTCTGGCTACAGTCTACAGTTCACGAGATATTTTCTAAGTCTGTTGTTTTTATTAATTTGAGGAGAAGAGGTCTCTGTAGAGGAAAAAAATCCAAGATTTTTTGTTTCCTTTTCCATCACTCACAGTCACTGTAATGTCAACACCATTTAGGTCAAATTTCAGGCATTCAAAATGTGCAGCTTCATCCAGCTGCAAGAACTAAAACTTTGCAAGAGCACTACAGCCTGACCAATAAAATATGTCTGAAGGTGTTAGTAACAATTAGCAGGTGTGTACCTTCCCCAGAAAGTTTTCATATGACATGAAATGTATAAAGTAGTATACTTAGATTTTATAAGAATTACATATAAACAAATATATATCTGTTTTTACTAAAGGATCTCAAAGAACTGGAGTTATTCAACCATATGTGTTACAAAGAGGCACCTCAACCCTCATCAAAGATTCCTTCTTGGATAAGGTCACTGGGCTCTGCTGCCCAACAACGTGCCCTTGAATCCCTTCTCTTCCATTACCAGAAGGATTAAAATCCTCTTCAAGTTACTTAATTTATACAGCTTTTGGTTTCTTCACGTATAAACTGGAGGTAATGATATCAAACTGATGGTGTTATTATGAGAATTCAACACAGTAACACAAGTATTGGTTCTACGCCAAGATGAGCAATCACTAAATGTTAGCAATTCTTTTTTAAATCATGTTATCATTATTAAACTACAGACAGACTGTTGTCCTTCTGCCTCTCTCATGTCTTCTCTTCTGTCTTCATCTTCACCATTCTGTCTAGTAGCTTCAGTATGCACACTCCTTCTGGGCCATGAACCACACCCTTGCTCTCTATTCTGCCAACACCCACACAATTAATCAGGTCCATAATGCACTTACAACCCGCTTACCTCTCCCCCTTCTTTGTTCTCCAACTATTTCCACCTTACTAATCCCCACATTTCACTAACCCCTACTGCCCAATTTCTCTTTCCATGTTTGTAAACTAGACAATAGTGACCAAGCCAAGTGACCTCAACTGGGCTCTCATTGTATCTCAGCAAATCTTTTATTTATCACTTGTTGACTCCCTATTGCATTCCTCGCCACAGCTGTTCCAAATGTTTCCGCTGCACTCAAGTCTCTAATCCCAGTGCTCCTCCCTGGCTTCTTAGCAGCACATAACCTCACCTCCTACTGAGAAAATTGAAACCATCCCAACCTAAGCTTACCCAATTGCCTCTGCTTCAACTCAAAAAATCTGTGCATCTCTCCCTCTTTGCTTTTACATTATCTTGAGGAAATCATTTCCTTTGCAAGAAAACAGCATCATGCTGTGGTGGAATGTGTTGTGTTGGAGTCAGACAAAGTTAAATACTCTTTGTTGACATGCTGTGACCCTGACAAGTTTTCCAGCTTCACAGCCTCAATGTCATGATCTCCAAAATGGATGTGCAATTTTCTACCTCACAGGGTAATAAAGGGTGATTAACAGATTTTTGGCAGATTGTAAACATTTAACAAATTATGGCTATTATTATTATTTGAGAAGCTGAAGCTCTTCACCTGCATTCTTGAGTCTATTCTAAGAAATATAGCAATGATAATAATGATGGATGATGGTGATAAAGGTAAATAGTAATCTCCATGCCTTTTGTAGTTAAGTTTCTTCCTCAATTAATCTCTATTCTTTCTTAATTCTGTAACTCAACCCAGTTCACTGAATATTTCTTTCTACTTTATATGTGGTCAAATCTTCCTCTTCCTTTGAAAGAAAAATTAAAAGCCTGCCTTCCTTTCAAGTTAAAATTCCATTTTTCAAACTTTTTTAAAAAAAGATTTTATTTACTTATTTGACAGAGAGAGTGAGACAGCACAAGCACAGGGAGCCGCAGAGGAAGAGGTGGGGAGCCTGATGGGGGCTCTATTCCAGGACCCTGGGATCATGACCTGAGCCCAAAGTAGACATTAACCAACTGAGCCACACAGGCACCCCTCATTTTTCAAGCTTTGGCCAAAATCCTTGAAAAAAGTTTGTGCCCTAGCTCCCATTTTGTCTTTTCCAAATAGTTCTTAAAACTCTTTAATGTAACTCCCCTATCCTACTCCAACTGCTCCTTGAAAAACACTGTTGAACTCATACTCCTACATACTGAACACCATCATTTCCTCAGCTGCCAACCTCAGACTCTTTTGTAGCTCTTGTTCTGACTCATGCGCTCCCTTCTGTGGCTTCTATAACTTTGTACAAACATTGCTCTCTTCTTTCTCTCTAGCCTTTATATGCTATTATTGTTCATTCTACTGCCAAAATTTAGCCGTTCTTCAACGTTCAGTCCTTGGTTTTATTCCTGTATTTTTCTTGAGCAATCATATTAATTCTAATAGCCTTAATGATTGGATTCTCATAGTGGATGCTTATGGTTAGGCAATTTTGTGTTCTCTGCCACATGTTTTTTTTTTCTCCTTATCAATGTAAGACTACTTGTATTTTAAGTTTGTATTCGTTTTAATGTTCCCTT
Source organism: Enhydra lutris kenyoni (assembly GCF_002288905.1). Classification (NCBI taxonomy): domain Eukaryota; kingdom Metazoa; phylum Chordata; class Mammalia; order Carnivora; family Mustelidae; genus Enhydra; species Enhydra lutris. The sequence continues at coordinate 35,615,864 of NW_019154099.1, read as the reverse complement.
TTCTACTTTTTTAAAGCTTCATGCTTATAACTGCTTGGAAGTCCTATCTAAATTAAAACTGAGCATGAAAATATATTTATCTTATTTCCTGGAAAAATTGTCTTTTCCTTTTAGATACTTATTACTATCAATAATTATTTCATATTCTAAGTCAGCCAAGTTTGAAATAGTGAAGATATTAAATTGACAGCAATTAATCATTGATCTCTACTTTGTGGCAGATCTGGGCACACAGCAGTGAGCATGACAGAATAGTTCCCAAACAGTCTAATATGAGGATACACACTGAGCAATTAATACAAGTGTTACCAATATCAGAAAGGGAAGTAAAAGATGCAGTAAAATTTTAGATAGGAGTGAGACTTAATTAGTCTGGAAAGCTAGCAAAAAGGTGTCACTGAAGGTTACCTGAAGGTAGAGCTATGCATAGTGAAGAAGCAGAGAAAGTTGAAGAATGAAAGCAGAAAGAAGGCTATCGTGAATCCCTTAGTTTCTTTTTTAGATATTCGGTTGCTATGTATAGAGATGAAACTGATTTCTGAATATTGATTTTATATCCTTCAACTTCACTGGATAGTATTAATTAGTCCTAACTTTTTGGTGGAGTCTCAGGCTTTCCATATAAAAAATCATGTTATCTGAAGACAGAGACAATTTTACTTTTTCTTTTCCAATATGGATGCCTTTTATTTCTTTTTCGTGCTTTATTGCTCTGGCTAGGACTTCCGTTACTGTACTGAATAAAAATTGGTGAGAGTGGGTACCCTTGTCTTGTTCCTGATCATATAACAAAAGTTTTGACCCTTCAGAGTTAAGTATGACACTAGCTGTGGGTTTGTCATATAGGAACTTTATTATGTTGAGGTACATTCTTTCTATACCCAATTTGTTACAAGTTTTTATCATGAAAAGATGTATTTGTCAAATGCTTTTTCTGCATCTATCAAGATGACTATACAGATTTTATCTTACATTCTATTAATGTGATGTATTTTTTTTTATTTTCTTGGGTTGAATCATCCTTGTATCCCAGGGGTAAATTCCACTTGGTCATAAAGTATAGTCCTTCTGTTGTGCTGTTGAATTCAGTGAGCTAATATTTTATTGAGTACTTTTTCATCTATAATCCTTCAGGGACATTGACCTATAGTTTTCTTTTCTTAGAGTATCCCTATCTGGCTTTGGAATCAGGATAATGCTAGGTTTGTAAAATGAGTTTAGGAGTGTTTTTCCCTCTTCACATTTTGGGGAGAGTTTGAGAATTAGCATTTACTCTTCTTTAAATGTGCAGTAGAATTAATGTAAGAAACCTTCTGATCATGCGTTTTTGTTTGGTGAGAGGTTTTTGATTATTGGTTTAATCTCCTTACTTGTTATTGGTTTGTTCAGATTTTCTATTTCCTCCTGATTCAGCCTCTCTCTTTTTTTCTTGGTTAGTCTGGCTAAAAGTTTGCCAACTTTGTTTATATTTTCAAAGAACCAACTCTTGGTTCTTTAGTCTTTGGTTTTCATTAATATTTCCTGTTCTTTATTCCATTTATTTCTGCTTTAATCTTTATTATTTCCTCCCTTCTGTTAACTTTGGGCTTAATTTGTTCATTTTCTACATTTTGAGATATAATGTTGGGTAGTAAATTGAGGTGTTTCTTTTTTCTTAATGTATTTGTTAATAGCTATAAACTTTTCTCTTTGAACTCCTTTTGTTGCATCTCTTAAGTTTTGATATATTGTGTTTAAATTTTCACTGGAGAATGGGGAGGAAGCTGATGACAGAAAGCATTTTTTTAATGGAGAAAACCATAAATTGTAACATTATGAATGTATGGGTATGTGATTAGTATTCCTACCAGCACTCAATAGGTAATGTATAGATTTGAGGAGGAAGGCACAAGGAGAGATTTTGCAGATCCATGTTTTATTGTTGTTGGTCTAAACTGGGTGCAATATAAGAGAGAAACGAAACAGCCTAAAGGTAGTTACTATGAACATATAAAATGAGAAGAAAAAAAATGAAAGGATATTTGATATATAACTGGATTAAACATGTTCAAATGAGAATGGGATTTGAATGGAGAGAAGGAGAATAATGAACTGGAAGAGGTTTGGAGATCATGAGTACCTCTGACTATATTACCAACTCTGATGTATTGAAATATGATACAGCAAGCAGTTTCCACTGTAGAAAAAGAATGACATCATGAGTGATACAGTTTCATGTAAGGCAAGTAGAAGGATGAAATACTCAGAGAAGATTATAATAATACTTCATTTTGCTCTGATGTCTTAATTGGTGTATAGCAGAAGACACTTGTGAGAATGAAGGAGTTATCAAACTTAGATCAATCATAAATTATTGACAATAATTTTTAAAAATTTATTTCTGATTATTTTTAATTGAGGTAGCATCAGAAGTTGTTATAGTATTGTGCCTTTAGATAATAGTAAAAAAGTGGGGAAAAAATCAAGAACCCTCAGATCTCCATGCTTCTTTTCTTTTATTCTAGAATTTAGATAAACATACAAACAGATGTTTATCTTGATAAAGTTGAAAATTATGAATTCTCTTCCAGATCTCAAGTTCAGAAATTTCAAAAATTTGAGCCACAGGAAACTGATGGAAGATTCACATCAGGATAAAATTGCTGAATTACATATGTATGAGTAGATCATTCCAAAATGCTAAAAGAAAGTCAGGAATAAAATTATTATTCACTATATTGTTAAACTGTGAAGAATTATAAAATACAAATTTGTAGTAATATTTAATATTTTTCTTCTAAATCTTGCCTTTATGGCAAGTGCTTTTGAGATCCACTTTATTGAAAAAATAATAGTTTTAATAATAGTTATAACTTTAAAAAAAGCACATTATACAATTTTTGAGACAAATGATGTTTGAAAATATAAACAGTTCTAGTTTGTGCTTTATTGGAAAGCAATAGATCCTGATCTATTGATGTAATTTGTATTAACATGGATTAGGTGTGCTCATTATAGCTGGACTTATCCTAGTGTCCAAGTCTATATGGGCTCTTCACTATGGCAATAATGAGAAGACAGTAGTTAGGATGATCATTTTCACAATATGTCTGTGTTTTTTTTTAAGATTTTATGTATTTATTTGACAGAGAGAGATCACAAGTAGGCAGAGGCAGGGAGAGAGAGGGGGGAAGCAGGCTCCCCGCTGAGCAGAGAGCCTGATGCAGGGCTTGATCCCAGGACCCTGAGACCATGACCTAAGCTGAAGGCAGAGGCTTAACCCGCTGAGCCACCCAGGCACTTCATGTCTGTGTAACATTGATAAGGAGGAGGTACTTCTCTGAACTTTGCTGAACTTTGATGCACTTAGCCTATAGTGTTTTTTTTTTTCTGTAAAATAATAGTTCTTCCCAGTTAGATTAAAGGGTAGAACTGGAAATCAGATGACTTGCTGAAATTCTCTTCTTTTGTGATGAGCATTAGTCAGTGTCCTTTGTTAGGAAGCAGCTTAATAAGTGACTATTGTGAAAAGCACATTACCTGTGTCATCAAAACCCAGATTTCATCCACTTCTGCCATTTATTATATGTATGACCTTGGACAAGTCATTGAAATTGCTAAATTTCAGCTTCTTACATATAAAATGAAGATTCTATTAGTGTAAAAGTTGAGATGAGTTTTAGAATTAATCCAATTATTTACTTATTTACTTATTTATTTTGACAGATGGAGATCAAAGTAGGCAGAGAAACAGGCAGAGAGAGAGGAGGAAGCAGGCTCCCTGCTGAGCAGAGAGCCCGATGCAGGGCTCAATCCCAGGACCCTGGGATCATGACCTGAGCCGAAGGCAGAGGCTTTAACCCACTGAGCCACCCGGTGCCCCATCCAATTATCTTATACTATTTTTTCTATCATAAATATAAAAAAGTAAAAACAAATAACACTTTAAAATCTCATATTTCCAGAAAGAGAGAGAATAAAATAAATTTATCTTCACTGAGGCTGCAGTTTGGCAGTACTCAAGAACACTAATTCCAGAAATTCTAAAAACAAAATGCAAAGCAGTAGATGGTATATACTATGCAAACAGTACTTCCCATGACTGAACTTTCTAAAACATTACACAATACTTCAGGACTGTCTCCAACTAGCACAAAAGCTCAATATGGTAAAATGAACAGATCTGCTACATTGGATAACCAGCCTTCCACTTAACTGCCTTTAGCTTTGTGCTTAGGCAATACCAAACACTAGTTCTCCTTTTCTTCCCAATAAGAGGACTAATGGAGTATAGTTGTCTATCTGTTGCACTGGTTTTGTGTCCCTTTTCACACATCTACTCCCAAAACACACAAAGTGATCACATGGTAACTTTTGCAAGAGCAAACGAGTTATATTGATTTGAGGTTATACATTGAGTCATTTGATTCATGTAAACATCCAATTTAATAAAATATTTATTTCACACCTAAGGAAATGCAAACTAAATTATGAAGCCTGAAAACTACTATAGGAAGGAGTGATTTTTAATTCTGAATTCCTGGACTAGTAAAATGCTCGTAAGTCCAATTTTGGCAATGCCTGAAATGGCCTCTTCCTTAATAATAAATACTTACCTAGGATATCTCTGTGCATTATTCAAGCCAGTTTATATACATCAACTTATTAAATCTTCATAAAAACCCAATGATGACATTCCCTGCTGTGATCAACAAAATCTCAACTCCATCTCTGCCACTGTAAATAATCTCTCTCTTTGCAGCACTCTCAAATTTCAAAGTCCCTCTGGGAATCTATGATTGACTTAGCCTAAATTATGTGTCTAAAAGCTTAGCTGCAGGGAGTGAGAGATTATCTGCTCCCCATTCACCGAAACTAACATAATAGTTTTCCCTAAATAGGATGGTAGTTCAGAACTAGGTGGCCAAAACATGACAGATATCCTGAATAGATACCATCTTTTTGATTACTCAATAGGTACATGCCTCTTTCATAGTCATTTTACTGTAAAGACTCTCATATAATACTTTAAAGTTTCAGACAGTTGAAAATACCTTCTCACACTGTCAAAAGTGAAGCAAAACAGAGTCCAATCGTATATTATCTCTAACTCAGACTACAGAATCTGTAGGTGATAATCAATCCCCTATTTTTGTCATGGCCCTATATCCTACAGTGTATGTACTAAATTAGGAATATAAATATGATAAATAAATCCTACTTACACATGGAGAAATAGATAAAGCAAACTAACTGTTGGGAAAATATGGCGTATTCTTGGGCACCAATCATCTTTGAATAACTTCCTTGTGTTTTAAAAAAATCAACACATTGTGAGTCATGCTATACCAAGTAGAACTGAAATTTTGAATTTCAGACTCGAGGAATGGTAGTAGTAGCAAGATTATATTTCTCATGCTGAGGTGGCATCAGTATTGGGATTAATAAGAGACAATAAGCATTGTAGTAAAGTTGATTTTTTTTTCCATTTGATTTTTTAAAAATTTATTTATTTATTTATTTATTTATTTGACAGAGATAACAAGTAGGCAGAGAGGCAAGGGGCAGGGGGGGAAGCAGGCTCCCTGCTGAGCAGAGAACCCAACTCGGGGCTTGATCCCAGGACCCTGGGATCATGACCCAAGCCGAAAGCAGAGGCCTTAACACACTGAGCCACCCAGGCACCCCTCCACTTGATTTTGAGAGGAGGCCCAGAATAGGTTTCCCTATGAGGTAAATTTGGATCATATTTTTAGATATTCATCTACAAGTTTAACCTCAAATTTTGTTTCCTCCAATTATCTTACTGATCATGTTAAATTCTAATATTATTTAATGTATTATATTTTTCTTAAACTAGCCACCACGTTTCCACTTTTTTAACTATAAAAATGACCGAAAGAATATTGGCCCTGGAAGTGGTCAAAGGTAGTAGGCATTCAATGATAGGAATCCAAGATAGGTTGTTTGACATGCATGGAACTCAACATAGTAAGAAAACAACCACAATCGGAGAACAGTTCTCTAATAGTCCCTGACATGCAGTGGCAAAACAGTGTCTTGTTATTACCTGTGTTTTCCTGGGCCCTGGAATTTAAGTCTTGATTAAATAGCTATTATGATTAAATAAAATGTTGATAATGAAATTCTAGAATCATGGTGTCAGCTTTCCTTTTTGTAACTGACTTGTGGGGCTAAAGAATGAGAACAAAAAGATCAAAGCCCTGATTCTTCAAGACCCTATTGAGTAAGTCTTTATCACTTGTAGCAGAAGCTTGAGGAAGCAAAATGAGTTAGCAAAATAAAATATTAATTATACTTGCAAACATATCCGTTGATCTTAGGAAACAGGTGGGGGGCAGTGAACTGAGAATTAGAATAAACTCATTAAGATTAGGTTATATAAAGGAGTTCACTCTGAACGACTAAATCCTGTGGAGATTCTCTCATCTGAGAAAGCAACTAGTTTCTTCTTGCCTTGTTTGAGGGCTCTGTAATGAATGCCTAAGGCATTTACCCTACAAGGACAAGGAAATTCTGTTAGTGTCCCATTTTTACTGCCTGGCATTACTTTCAAACATATAACTAGAATTCAACTCCAACCTTCTCTGGGAGGAGAGTAGAATTCCAAACCTAGACGAAATGGTTTATATACCAAAAGTCTCAATTTTTAGTTTGTTAATATAGTGAATGACATTATTTGATTATTGAATTGTAAATTATTTATGGATTCTTGGGATAAACTACACTTTATATATTTATGGATTTGTTCTCTAAAATTTTGTTAGGAATTTTTGTATCATGTTTATAAGGGATATTAGTCAACATTTTGTGTTCTTGCCATCTTTGGTTTTGATAGCAGTTGGTAAGCATTTCTCTTCAATTTTCTGGAAAATTGTGTGTAGAGTTAGAATTACACCTTCCTTAATTTTTTGTTTTAATTCACCTAATTTGTTTTAATTCACTAAAGATTTAATTCACTAAAGCAGTCTATATTAAGTTGATGGTCATTTAAGTTTGACCCCATTCTTTACTCCTCTCTTCACCACATTTTAGGTATTTGGTGTCATATTTTACATCCTTTTATTTTGTGTGTTCCTTGGTGGATTTTTTTTTTTTTAACAGAAATATTCATCTTTATTGCTTTTCTGTTTCCTAGCTTCATTCTGTCATTTTTGGTCTTGTGTTTCTACTCAGAGTCCCCCTTCAGTATTTCTTACAAGCATGGTTTAGTGATCATGAACTCCTTTAGGTTTTTGTTTAGGAAACTCCTTATCTCTCCTTCTATTCTGAATGATAGCTTTGCTGGATAAAGTATTTGTGGCTGCAGGTTTTTTCCCTTCAGCATCTTTAATATATCATGCCACTTCTTTCTGGCTTGGAAAGTTTCTGATGAAAAATCTGCTGATAGCTTTATGGGGGTTTCCTTTGTATGTAACTCTCTTCTTTTGCCTTGTTATTAATATTTTTTCTTTATCACCATATTTTGTGATTTTAATTACAGTATGTTTGGTGTGTATATGCTTTTGTTGATTTTGTTGGGGGCTCTCTGAGCCTCGTGGATCTGCATATCAGTTTCCTTCCCCAGATTATGAGAGTTTTCAGATATTACCTCTTCAAATGAATTCCTTATCCCCTCTTCTCCTATAATATGAATGTTATTATGTTTGATGGAGTCATTGAGTTCCCTAAGTCCACTCTTGTTTTGCATATTTTTTCTCTCTTTTGTTCAGTTTTACTACTTCCCATTATTTTTTCTTCTAATTCATTCCTCTTTTTCTTCCACCCTGTTGTTCATTACATCAAACATATTTCTCATTTTGTATATTGAGCACTTTATCTCTGCCATGTTATTCTTTATCTCTGTGTTAATGGTCTCACTGAGGTCCTTCACTCTTTTCTCAAATCTAGTGAGTGTCCTTATGATCAATGCTTTAAATTCTCCATCAGGCATGTTACTTCTATCTGTTTTTCTTATATCTCTGGGTGTGGCCTTATCTTGTTCTTTCATTCAGGACAAATTCCTCTGTCTTCTCATTTTGTCTAAGTCTCTGTGCCTGTTCCTGTGTGTTAGGAAAGTCATCTATATCTCCCATTCTTGAGGGTAATGGTTTTATGACGAAGAGGTCCTGTAGTACCCTGCCATGTAGTATCTCCTGTTCCCCAGGGCCTGGTGCTTCTGGGAGTGTCTCCAGTGTAGGTTGCATGTGCTCTCCTGTTTTGTCCTGCCTCCTTTATCCTTTAGGCCAATCATCTGCAGAGGCTCTCTTTGCCTATCTTGGGGAGTGTTTAGTCTCTGGCCTGAATATATCAAGTCTTAACTAGCTGTACTCTGATCTGCTTGTAAAATGAGACCCATCACTGCTGCCACTGAAACCGAGGCCTCACAAAACTCCCATGTGGGAAGATGCAGTGTTCGCAAGAGTTTGAGCCAGTCTTTCAGGGGAGGGGGGTCCACTGTGCTGGCCTGAAGCAAATATGACTGGAAAGGGCAGTTCTTCTGGAGCACAATGGAAGGGGGTGCTTCATTTAAGCAAGTTAGGTAGCAAATGTCAGTGCTGCACTGGTCCCTGCAGGTGGCTCTGTGCTCATGCTGAGGGGCGGGGGGAGGGAGATGGCACTGGTGCCATGTCCTTTGTTCCTGGAGGGGTCTCTCTATGAATTCTGCCTTTATGGGACATGCTCCATATTGGACAACTAATCCCCCCCCCTGGGTGCCCCAGTGATTTTCAGCTTACTGTTTCCACACTATGTCTGCATGGTATTTGCCCTGCCTTTTCTTCAAGAACAGCCCCAATGTCCTCTGAGTTCGTCCACAACCAAGAATGTTGATCTTTTAAAACTCTAGGCTTTAAGCCCCACTAGATGCAAGCGCTCACAAAATTCAGACCGTCTCTCACTTTCCAAGCCAATTGCTATGAGGATTTGTTTTCTCTGAGCTCCCCTGTGTACTCGTTTGTTTCTCACCCTTCTCTGTGACTTTGGTTCCTTTGGCTCCTTTGCTACCATAGGGGCCATGATCTGTTTCTCTCCCAAACTGCATCTCTGCACTTCCTACCTTCTTCCATGTGGCCTCTTCTCTACCTTTAGTTGCAGAGTTTGTTCTGCCAGTCTTCACATAGATTTCTGTGGTATTTAGGATGATTTGATAGTTCTTTAGTTATATTTGTGGGACAGGGTAACCTGGGGTCCTCCTATTCCACTGCCGTCTTCCCTTCCCAACTGTTTTATTGTTTGCATTCTTTCCAGCAAACTATCTTTGTTCTCCTAAACATAATGTGTTTTTTCCCTCTGTCTGATTTTAAGATTTTCTGTTTATCACTGCTTTGGTCCAATTTAATTAAAATTTATCTTGATTTTTAAAATTATATATTCAACACCTATTCTGAAATATCCTAAATCATATATTCTACTTGTAATAAAAACCAAGTATATTTTTACAGATATAATTGTGTCCCCAAATGTTAATTCTGATCTTAACATTACTATCTACTTACTGTAATGCTTTTAACTGCTCCTTAGAAACTATTAGAATAAGTTTAGTATCTGAAGCATTCAGTGTTCAAATAATTAATTAATGGTGCTATGATGATTTAGTAAGTGATGCTTCAGTGTTTCATTTAGCTGGACTATATTTCTAATGTTCTTGGAGTTAGTGGAGATTTTCAGAACTGTTAAAATTTTTGGATAGTTTAATCAATCTGGAAATTTTTATGTCATTATGTCTTCAGATATTCTTTCCTGCCACTTCCCTTTCCCCACCTAAGCCAAATTTTATGCTTCCAATTGCAATTATAATTTTTAAAATTTGTCCCCAAACTCACTAATATACTGTCTTTAGTTATAGATCTTTTCCCTATGTATTTCATTTTGCGTAATTTCTGTTGCTGTGTCTTCGTATTCACTAATCATTTCTTCTGCAATGCATAGTTTGCTGTTAATAACATCCAATGCATTTTTCAACCCAGACACTGTAGTTTTCACTTTTATAAGCTTGGCTATATTTTTATGTCTTTTCTGTCACTACTTATGTATTCATTTTTTCCTCTAGCTTTTTGAACATATGGAATACAGTTGTAATAACTGTTTTAATGTTTTTGTCTGCCAATTCTAACATGTGGGTCAGTTTCAATTGATTTCATCTTCTCCTCATTATGGATTGCATTTTCCTGCCTGTTTGCATGCCTGATAATTTTTTATTGGACATCAAGCATTGTTAATTTTACCTTGTTGGGTGTTGGATATTTCTGTAATCCTATATTCTCAATCTTTGTTCTTGGATACATTTATGATACTAATACCTAGTTTGAGACTTTAGAACCTTATATTTAAGATTTGGTAAAGTCTGGAGCAGTGCTTAGTGTATAGCTAATTATTCCCCAGCACTGAGGCAAGATTCTTCTGAATACACTACCAAATGTTCAGTGAATTATGAGGGTTTCCAATCTGGCTGATGGAAATACAGTTTATTCCCAGCCCTGGGTAAGCTCAAGTTACTGTATTCTAATCCTTTCAGGTGGTTCATTTCCAAACCTCAGGTAGTTTTTCACATGCTTACACTGATCAGTACTCTGATGCACCCTTGAGGAATCCCTCTGCAGATCTCTAGAATTCTCTCTCTGTGCAGCTTTGTTATCCAAATACTCTATCTTATGAAATCTAGCTACCTTGTTTTCCCTGGACTATTAGATCTGTCTTCTCAATCAGGAAGTCTGCTTAGCTCTATCTGGGTTTTTCCTTTTCACTCTGTAACCTGGAATTTCCCACAAATAAGTAAACTTAGGCAGTTTTAGGGTTCACCTCATTTGTTTTCCCTATCTCAACGGTCTCTGTTTTCTGTTGCCTCGTGCCCAATATCTTGAAAAGCATTGTTTTATTTATTTTGTTTAGGTGTTTCTCTAAGGGAGGAAGATAAATCCAGTCATATTAATTGCATATTAGCCACACATATTGGTCAGAAACAAAAACTTCTCTAAAACAGATATTTAATAATTGGCACAGTCCCCATGTTGCCTTTCCAATTCATGGAATGAGAGCAATTTTGACCACTGAAAGTTCCTGGAATTTACCCTACATTTCAAAATTGCAAGCTAAAAGTAATATTATACTCCTGGGGGAATCAATGATTAATGACATCATTAAAACTTTAAAAGATGCAAGAGTTAAGATACCTATTATACTCTCATTTAAGTAGACTATTGGCTAGCACAGGTGATGATTATTCATAGCATATGCCAGACAGTTATTATAAGCTTAATCAGCTGTTTACTCCAATTTCAAATCAACACAGATCCCAGAACCTATCCTGCATTTATGAATCTTTCAAACACTATAGTGGAAATATCATTCCAATAGGACTTGGCGATTCAGAATTACCAGTTGTCATAGATGACTTTGTAAGTTATATTTATGAATAGGGAGATAAATCTTGGAGCCTGACACCCCTGTAAAGTTGCCAGTGTTCTAATAGTTCTGCCATGTAGGTTAGTTACTATATGGTGAAAAAAATTACTGCATTTTAGTACTATTCACTAGGTATGTTTCTTGGCATTTGAAAGGTTACATATACCACTTTGGATATATTGTTCAGAACAGACTCATCTATCAAGTTGACCCTAAAATCTGCCAACTTTGAGTAAAACCTACCATAAGATAAAGCTCTCCAGCTGGTCCAGGCTGCAATGTTCTGCCACGTGGACCTTTCATAGTTCAATAGCACTTCTGTATGTATTAATAGGAGGCACTTCAGTTTGTGCTTGTATTTTGAAAAAGTAATCAAGGCATGTAAAAGCATAATTGTTTTTTAAAAAAATGGTTCAAGGAAAGGTCAGGGGTGAAACACATACAAAAAAAGGCACACAGGAGACAAAATTAGGGGAGGAATCAAGAAAATGAAAAAAATAGAGGGACAGTGGATTTTTCTAGATGCACATTCCAATCTAAGTCATGCTCCAAACCCAAACTCCATCTGTCCACCTTAGTTTTCTGGAACAAAGTCCCACTCATTCAGACCCACCCGTCCTCCACAAACAACTCCTTTTCCCCAGACAATCTTACCTCCCACACTTAGAGCAACATCACATATCACTTGGAATTTATAATGATTTTTTTATTTTGCACATCACTAAAACATTTGCCTCTTAGGCAACAGGATAATCACTTTGCTCTCTGCCAAATTATGTACTTCTATTTCTCATCCTGAAGGAAATAAAGCCCAGGTTAGGAAACTTGACAGCACTTGCATCATCTCCAGGCAGCACATACAAAATGTGTATCTGTGGACTCTAAAGGAAGGACAATATAATTAGGAATTTTTTGTAAATGGAAGTCAAGAAATAAAAAAAGGTTGAGCATAAAACCCATTTACTTTTTTTAAAAAAGATTTTACTTATTTGGTAGAGAGTGGGAAAGAGCGAGAGAAAGCACTAGCAGGGGGCACAGCAGAGGGAGAAGGTGAAGCAGGCTCCCAAATTGCCCTGAGCAAGGAGGGCAATTTGGCTTGATCCCAGAACCGTGGGATCATGTCCTGAGCCAAAGGCAGACGTTTAGTCAACTGAGCCATCCAAGCATCCCAGTTCGTTTACTTTTAATGATACTGTGCTAGAACTATTTGAAGGGGTTGGGGGAGAAAGCATCTCTGTCTTCAAGAGGAGCTCTTTGGAAAAATAGATTTCATAAAAGGATCTCAGATGGATCTCTTTTGAATATATGTTATGTGCATACCTAATAAGTATATCTAACTTTTCAGGTATAAATAAACGTAAAACTTCATAATGACTTTCTCTGTAGTATTTTAAATATTTAAATACCAGTACTTTTTTTAAATTAAGATCATCATGCAGTAGGCTGTAATACTGATAATATTCACATTCTTAACTTTAAATTGTAATGCCTTTTGGCACAACTTGATAAGATCTTGGTCTCAATAGTCTTGTTTTAAGTGTTGACACTTTTAACATTACATGCTGAAAACTAAGTACAATATTTTTGTTTGTACTTTATATGATGAAAAACAAAATACAGTATGTTTTTACTCATGAAATAAAAGTTCAGTAAAGTAGACACACACTTCTGAAAATGCAGTTAAATAAGTATCAAGTATTGCTATCAGTTTACTTTGTCAGTAAATGTCATGGAAGAAGAACATTTTTGCAGATATCTAGAATTCCATTATACAGAGACCTAATTTATTGCTATATGACTTTTTTCAAAATAGACTTTCTGCTTCTATTCATCAGTTTTTGCAAGAGCATGTAGTGCTCATAACTTATTCTAGAGAATTGCGCAGATCTGGATTTGACATCTAGCATTTTCTTGTTGTTGTTTACAATTAGATCAGATTATATAAACAATTCTGCAAATGGCAGTGGGAATCTGCAGTGCCTACCTGATAGATTATATTATATGCTTGGCTTTGAACCTAGGTCATAGTAACAAACCAATGAATAAAAATGTTAAAGTTTTGATTCTCTTTTCTTCCCCTTCATCACCCTGTTCTTCCTCCTCCCTCTCTCCCTACCTTTTGGCAATCATCATTATTGTTATCCCAAACATTGTCACTATCCTCTTTGTCATTCCTTATTTATTTGCAGTATTATGAAAATAATAATATAATGATAAATGTATCTACCTGTACTTTCTAAACATGAGACATATAGGCTGTGGTTATTAGTAATCCTATCAAAACTATGCATGAGAGGAAACAAGAACCACTTCAAAATGCTTGAGATTTCTGAAGGATAGAAGGGAACAGGTGGAAGTCCAACTGCTCCTGGGGGAACACTGAGGTATCTTTATCTGTATAAAATACAGCACACTGGATTGATAATGCACACTGCTCAGAAACCATTTTGTAAGAAACATGTTAATCTAATTTGCTATATCTGGTCTTTATATATATATACATATATATGTATATATATATATATACACATACATACATATACTCACACACATATATATATGTATGTATATATATAATGATTTAAGTGTCAGAGAAGTTCACTACAGTTAGATAACTCTCTTTAATAATGACCTGTTAGAGTTCTTGGTAATTTATAAGGACGCTCAACTAATCAAGCATGAATACACCATACTTAGAACTCACATAAATATACAGGAACTATTAAAAAATACATAGAAACTAAAATGATGTATCAGAATCCTGCAGCATAGTTCTATTATTAACCAACATCTCACTAATAAACTTGAAAAAACGAAGCATGTAGCCAGGAATAGCCAAGGTAATAGTTTTATTTGGACTAACCCAGATTCTCTTGCTATTTTCTGGACGTCCTGTGTGGCCAACTCTGACCCTTGATGTTCTTTGAATGTATTACTGACAGAAAGTAAACATTCCATAAATGTCAGTGCTTATTATTGTTATTTGAACTGCTATACTTATTGATGATATGTTTTTATTTTTATGTGGTTGATAAAAATTCATGTTTTAAATACAAAGTACAATTATTCTCCTCATTATTCTAATTTAAGTCATGTACATATGAGAAACAAAGGAGGCACAACTGCTCTAGTACCAAATGTGTTTGGCACAGGCGTGTCTGCAATTCGTTGAGGAAATACTTTCCAGGATTGTGAGGAGAATTGTTTTTAACTCACCTAGTTTTGATGGAAATAAGATTATCTCCCACATTTGGTGTTTGGTCATTGGGTACCCAAATTTGGCTGTACATCAAAATCACTTGCTTAGTGTTTTGAAACTCAAAGATTTCTGATTCTGTAAGTCTGGGGTGGGGCCTATAATGACTGAACTTTAAACAACTTTTCATATGATTTTACTACATAGTAGGAACCAAGTATCAAAAAAACTGGTCTAAAAGTCATTTACATTTTACAAATAAACCCTCTCATACAAGATTGATTGTCATGACCATACTCAAATGATCCCTTATTCCAGGCATTGTGTATTTGCCCTTTGATGGTATTTGGTTATTTCACACAATTATAATCAAATAATTATGGATTATACCTGAAATCTGATTTCTTAAGAGGTACCCTATTTCTACCTCCATGGCTGCAGATTTACAAGAAAAGGCATGGATCACATAGCTAATGTTTTCTTAGATGAATTGGGAAGAATTACCTATCACAGAAATAGACAAAGCTTAACTTCAGCCCAAGAAAATTATTTTGTTCTAAGGTAGACAAAATCACTCATATCTATAACATTGATACGATTAAAAAAAAAAAAGTTTGAAGCAGCAGGAACAAAATGTTTTTTAAAGCTTAATTTACCCAGAGTTATATTCTGATAAACCTCAACACAGTACATAAAGAAGCAATTCATGCCTACATTTAGCTTTCTTTTTTCTTTCCTTTTTTAAAAAGATTTTTAAAATTTATTTGACAGAGCGAGAGAGAGAGAGAGAGAGAGAGAGCTTGCACACAAGCAGGGGGTGTGGGAGAGGGAGAAGCAGGCTCGCCGCTGAGCAGGAAGCCCCATGTGGGACTCAGTTCCAGGAGCCTGGGATCATGACCTAAGCCGACGGCAGGCACTTAACCGACGGAACCACCGAAACATCCCTATTTCTAGCTTTCTGCTTGAACTTCAGAGTTTTGGGAGGGCTGGGATATCTGTCTGACATGGTCATTGGTTTGGTCACAATATCAAGGATCAGACTTGTGATTACCTAAAGGGCTCCAGTCCCTGCTGGAGGACACTGTCAAGAGTTTTAACTGGGTGGGCAGACCAGGAGAGAGATGAGACCCACAGGTAGACTTTCACTAGTAACCCAGACAGCTGTGTAAAACTCCTCCTCTCAAGGCAGTGTCATTGCTCGTCCTGAGAGAAGCTTATTTCTTTGACAACAGCCCTGGACTGAAGCAAAGAAAAGCTGTTTTCATTTATTTGAAAACAGTATGGCCCTCTTTATTACAATAGCTTTTCCTTCAAACCAAGGGTTGCAGACCACAGATTCTATCCAGCTCCAACAACGACACATTTCATCAGGGGGCAATGTTCTCTCTCAGTGTGTTGAAAACTCCCTGGGGTAATACCTATCCCATAGCTTGGATTCTGTGGAATGGCTTTCTTGATATGCACTACTCCTATGTTATATTACCTAGCATTATAGCAGAGGGTTTGTTCGGATGTCTAGAAGGTCTCTAATCTGTGCTTTGACACCAAGATAAGCCTAGAAAAGTGTAAAACTGTCAGATAAATCACTTTGAAATACAATGATTTATCTGAGTGTGTATTCTTCAGCATAATTACTGATTCTGCTTTTAGCACAGGGCGTCCTGTATCCTTTCAACGTAGACCATAGCTAGTGGGTTTTTGATGCTGCAAAGGCAATTAAATTTCCA
Organism: Enhydra lutris kenyoni; assembly: GCF_002288905.1. Classification (NCBI taxonomy): domain Eukaryota; kingdom Metazoa; phylum Chordata; class Mammalia; order Carnivora; family Mustelidae; genus Enhydra; species Enhydra lutris. Next base: position 35,599,559 of record NW_019154099.1, on the reverse strand, counting down.
TATCAAGTTCTCCAAAACTACAAATATGTTTAGTAACAAAAGCCAAATGTATTATAAGAGGTCTTAATGTATAACTAAGTACTTTCAACATTTAGCTTAATCCCCATCATGGCATTTTAAGAACAACCATAGAATCCTTAGAACTCTAAAAAAAAATAATGACTCTAGAAAAAAGTATCAGGTAGAAGTTTACTGCCTACCTCTGTTTCTCTAACTACCTTATTTGACTATTTTTATCTCTCTCTCTGAATTGTCTGTCTTAGGTAGGCAGATTATTATTACTTTCTCTTCAGAGTGAGTACATAAACATATATGTGTGTATAGATATCATCCATATATAATTGTTTTTCACATTATTTGCAATTTAAAAGGAGAAATGAAATTCATTTCTATGTGGCATTGGCAAAAGCATCATTCATTGTTTCTAAGACTTTACAATAATAAATAATTTACTGAATATCACTTTCATCTGATGGGAAATTAATATTCATATAATGCCACAGGCCCTGGTTGAAAAGGACCTAGGTGTAAAATAGATTCTCTTTCATTTCCTCTCCTGTGGTACTGATTTTGATTGTGGAACAGAAGGTATGAATTTATTACATGATGTGTGATTGAGTAACAGCTGTCAGTAATTGAATGCAGCAAAGTTTGTAATGAAAACTTGAGTCATGAAGAATTTACCTGAGTTTTGTTTCACTACAAAGACCCCAAATCAGTCTAGGTTATTAAAACATCTGGCTCAAGTTTTCAGTTTTTGCCATTGTGAAAACTCTACCTCAAATAGCTATTTCTACAAGGGGAAACCACTTAATTTTTTTGTTGTTATTGTTCATGAATTTGTGGATTAGAGTTGCTTTTCTGCAGAGTGATAGAATGTTGTGTTAATACGTTTTATATTGAGATATTTGCACTTCCCTGAAACATAGACCCAGATGATTAAAATTATTTTTTCTAGGAATGAGTCTTTGTGAATAAAATAGCACATCAGCTTTCAGGGGTTTTAAACTACACACACACACACACACACCAATTTATTTATTTATTTATAAATATTTAACATTATGTATTTATATATAAATATACATATTATTTATATATATAACTATATATAAATATTTAAACTATATATAAAAATTTATATATTTATATAGAAATATATGTGTGTGTGTATATGTTAGATAGGATTTTTCAACTATTAAACTGTTGCCATTAAATTTCAAAATATTCTTTTCTCCAATGAAGAGGGGATCTTGCCCAATGTTTTCAACCTTGTTAAAATTTGCCCAAATAAGAGACCAATTTTAGGGAGTATATGTTACTATTAAATGAAAAGTCAAGAGATCTGAATTCTTCAATGAATGCCCAAATAATACTTTCACATACCTGCTTTATTGCTCTTTTAAACAGGAAGACTGTTACCTGAGAATCAGAATCAGAGCTACCAAGATAGTATAAAGCTTTCTGAAATCAGGTAAATATTATTGTCTCCAGCATAGAGAGGAAAAGTCCAGAGTAAGGAAATACACAGAATATTAAAATTCAGGTGTCCAAACTTATGAAGAATATAACAGGATCACTGGGTGTGATAAACAACCAGTGTTAACAACCTGGTTAACAATATGTGTTAACAATCTCATATTTTGTTAAAAATGAATGTTACCTTCCTCATCTGATTTACCTTAATAACCCATTGCACACGTAAATAAACATACATATTCCACAAGGGTTCATTATCTTTTGGTTTCTGGAACAAGAACTTTCCAAGAGTTATTTTTATGATGAGGGTAACATTTAGATGCAAGTGCTTTCACTTTATAACAATGTCCTTCCATCTCAGGACTGGAGTTATTAAGCTGATAGAAGCTTGATTCAAATAGACATATGAACATCCACAGAGAATATTTTAAAAGAGGTATTAAAATAGTTGTCAATAAGTCATCTACATGTAAACAGTTTCCCTTGTCTTACATAGCAGGAAAAGACAAGTTTATGGGCTAAAGATAGATTTAGAACCATTGACTGAAGAGGGTAGGCCACTGACAAAAGGTTATGCACATGAAGTGTGACTTAAATTTAATATAATCAGAGTTAGTTCTTTGTTCTCAAGGGCTACAATTTTACAGTTAGACAACCCTCAGTGGCACCTATTTATATAATAGGAAAATAATAGATTGGATAAGATAGGTTTAACTGCCAGGCAAAACTATCTAATTTAACTATAAACTGTCATTATTAGCAAAATAAAGTTTTGAAAAAATCAACCCTTTAGCAGTTAAGACAGACAATAGTGGTTTCTCTTTAATATGTTCTATCATCATTAAACGGTTCAAACAAACTGAAAAATGTAAAGGAAAATATTATAAACTTTACAAACCCATTCAGGTTCAGGGTACCTTAACAAATTGTACTATTTGTCTTGGATCTTTTATTATCTTTGAACTGTTAATGCCTCCCTGATTTTTCTGCCCCCCTGTCTCTCATCTGAGGTATTCAGGAACCTTTACTGCCTCCTTTAACTTTCTAGTCAAAATTCAAGTGCTTTTAATTTAACCCACAAGGCCATTCATGATGATAACCCTGACACTCTAATTTAACATCCTGTTACTCTCCTACCTGAATTCTTACTCGAATTATATTTTCCTCGCTAGTCTATGTGATTCAACTGCCTCTATTCCGTGTTCACCTGGAACCCTGCAAATGCCTTTATCATAGCTACTGTCCCACTAGATTATAAAGATACATTCACTTACCTGTGTTACCTAGTTTAATAAGTTTCCTCGGGATAGAGATTACATAATTATTGGTCCAAATACACTCATAAAAAGTTTAGTGCTTGCTTCACAGGTATATTTGTTAAATGGACATTTCTATATGTAAAATATATGTATTAAAGCCCAAATTCTCAAAAGTGCATAGATACTTGCTAAATGAAGAAGGTTCTAGTGTCATTAAGAACTAAACAAGCACTGAGTAAACATAAGACTTGAAGGGAATAAGAGTGGACATTCAAAATTATTTTAAAATGAGAAGATACCAATTTTATGTTTAGTTACTGTTTTATATCCCCAACTTTAAATGGAGATTATTAGTAGCTGCTTATGTGAAATTAATATTTATAGAATTCATATATATTTATATAAAACAAATATAAGCTGCTAATCAGATATCTGATTTGTACATTCCTAATAATAATCTATTTTCTCTCCAAAATAGAAGGGTCAATTAGATGGTTTTGAAAAGATAAACCACCTAAATTTTTTCACTTTTACTTTTTTGTTTGTCTCAGCTCACTTCTCCTTTTCCTACTAATTACCGTAGACACCCTGAAAAGATTGTTATGGCAAGTAATGAAGTTTTAACTGTAAGGCGTTCAACCCAAATTGAATAAATAATTTGAGAATTCCATGCCTTGAACAACAAGACTAGCTTTATTATTCAAAAATGGTCTGCTTTTACGGATGCTTTATTGCTTCACATGAAAAAACGGGTGGAAAAAAAAAAGACCCGGATACATTCTAGGAACTAATTTTCCCTAAGCTGTGCTTCGGTGCTTTAAAAGAGAGAAAGAAATATATACGGGAACAGCTGTTACTGCTATATCAAGGTACTAAAGTGCGAGCCTAGTAGGGTCCTAATTATTGGTAGTTTACCATAGCACTAGCCTTAGCTTCTGCAAAAGCGCTAGCAGAATTGACAGCAGGAACACACATGATTTATTCATTAAGAATGATCTATAGCTTCCTGCATTTTAAGCTCCGGGCACAAACACTGTACAATGCCATGTCATTCAGCAAGAACTGGTCTGAGACAGGAAGCACTTTAGCATGTTTACAGAAATATCTTTTAAAACAGACTTAACTGTCAGACAACCCCCTTGTAAAGCCCTCACCCTAAGAAACTTGGGTAAAAGATTATCACTCCGCACTCACAAAAATCAATTTTGGAGACTGACAGTTGTTCCAGACTGATGTTGGATTTCCTTTTTTCATTGAATTGAATTTCCTGTAGACTGTGAATATGCTAACATTCACCAGGTGCTTTTTCCTGACTCAAGTGATTTTTTTTTAAGCTATTAAAAATCTCCCTTATGTTATTATCAAGTATCCTATGTATACAATGGAGAAGACTGTGATTGATAGTTGTTTAAGAAACTAACAATTGGTGAAAGGCAAGCCTGCCAATTTTTATATAGATAGTAATAGTGATAACATTAATAATAATATGAAGGAACAGTTGAGGGCATAGTGAAAGCCAGGCATCTTCGCATGCATAACCCATTTAATTCTCAACTGAAACTCTAAAAAATAGTGTTATCTCCAGTTACCAAACCTCCCACTGAGGCTAATATATGCTGAGTATCTTGCCCAAGGTGACAGAAATTTCAAGAGCAGTAATGGACAGCAAACTCTCAGAGACCAAGACCTGAGTTCCCAATTGCTATGTAAAATTACATTCTTATTTTTTTAAGATTTTATTTATTTATTTGACAGAGATCACAAGTAAGCAGAGAGACAGGCAGAGAGAGAGGGGGAAGCAGGCTCCCTGCTGAGCAGAGAGCCCGATGTGAGGCTCCATCCCAGGACCCTGAGATCATGACCTGAGCCGAAGGCAGAGGCTTTAACCCACTGAGCCACCCAGGCGCCCCTACATTCTTATTTTTAATAGTCCTCTCATTCTATGAGGAAATAATACATGAATCCATCACCTAAGCAAGAGAGATTATTTCTATGTGGATGATTTCCAAAGTTGTCTCCAAATCCTAGCACTTTCCTAAGCTGCTGAACTGTGCTTCCCAAAGCCTAAACAGCTCTGACGTCACTGTTCCCCCTTTATACCAACACTGCCCCCACCTTCATCTACTCCCACGTGCTCCATCTTTTCTCCAAACCAATTCAGACTTCAAACAAAACTGATCATGGATCTTCCTCAAACCTCAGATGGAATTCTTTCTTTGATTTGACCAGCCACCATCAGAGGAGATGCAGTAGAAGTGGCAAAGGATGGCTTTGGAGGTCACAGTGGCAGCACTGTCGGGGCCTCTGTCGCCGGTCTCTGTTCTCACTCACTGTTGTGCTCTTCTCTCAGTTCCCAGCGTCTCCCAACGCATAGGTACTTGTACTCTGGTGTCTCATCCTTCTTTCCTCGTATAACGTGCTCTTGGTGAAAGATCCAAAGCAAATGAATGAACCAACAGCAGTCCAGATGCCTGCTCCCATTTACTTTTAGTCCGCTCCTTCTGTATTTGAATTATAAGAAAGGACTAAAAATATGCATCGAATGATAGATTTTTATTTATCACAATCCTGATGGGTAGAGGTTTCACTGAGTGAAGAGCCCTTTGCTTATCTTATTTTACACTTGGAACACATTGATAGATATTTCCTCTTTAGCACATTCTCCATAGAAGACTGAAGCAAGACTAGAAAAGAGATGGAGATGTGAGAAATCTCCAAGAGTTGGTTCTCTTTGTATTGTGTCTCCTACGCAGTGATGTTGGAGGTCATCTGAACAATAACTGAAAGAGACCCTACTGGGTTAAAAATGAGGCTCCTTGAGAATCTCCAAGTGGATGAATGCATTTTAAGTGGTTGGAGAAGAGGCAAATCAAAAAACAAATTGGATTTTAAAATCATTGAGCACCAGGAATGTTAAAGAGGCTGGGGATACAAATGTACATAATAAGAATTTTACATTTTTAATATTATCAGGCCTCCGCTCCTGAACATTTCTTGAGAAATTCTCCCAAATGTACAGATTTGTCTGGTCATAAATGTGTGGTTGTCAAATCAACTGGGGATTTAATGCTTCTTAATAATCTCTGACTTTCGGGGCACCTGGGTGGCCAGTGGGTTAAAGCCTCTGCCTTCGGCTCAGGTCATGATCCCAGAGTCCTGGGATCGAGCCCCGCATCGGGCTCTCTGATCAGTGGAGAGCCTGCTTCCCCCCTCTCTCTGCAGGCCTCTCTGCCTACTTGTAATCTCTGTCTGTCAAATAAATAAATAAAATCTTTAAAAAATAATAATAATCTCTGACTTTTCCTTAAGCAATTTTCTTTCTGTCTTCCTCAAAAATTATTTCAAACTTTAAAGTTTTCCTACAAGCTTTTCCTTCTCCTGTTCCCTATCAGTGCTCTTTGTAAAGGTATTGGGAAAGTTCTCAGCTTACATAATGTAAAGATGATGTTTGGGAAAGATATCTCTATGAAGTCACCCAGAAACACTTCACACAATGTGTATGACTCTTTATATTTATATTCATTAAAAAAAAATAGTGGCAAGACTGAAAATGAAGGGACTTGATGAAATTTGACTCTAATTCTCATATTCAGTTACTGAGACATTTTAGATGTTTTCCTTATTTCCTATTATTTCCTATTCTGTTTTCCTTAGTATCAGTTTTTAACATCTTTTCAGCTCAATTCTTTTAGAACTTATAAACCCTTACACAAAATTTAGTACCTGATGGTACACTATCAGATAGGATTCTCTGCTTATTTTCTGTTTGCAAACTTCACTCCTCAATGAGATTGCAACTTTTTGTATGTTTCTCAGAGTAGCTGGCATAGTGTTAAGCAGGTGGCCGTCAGGGCTGATTTAAGAAGTCTGTCTTTTGGGGTTCCTAGGTGACTCAGTCAGTTGAGTGACTGACTCTTGGTTTTGCCTCAGGTTGTGATCCTCAGGGTCATGAGATCGACTCAGAATCTGCTTGAGATTCTCTATCCCTCTCCCTCTGCCTTCCCACTCACGCTCTCTATCTCTAAAATAAATAAATAAATCTTAAAAAAGAAAGAGATCTGCCTTTATCTTAGCTTTATTTCTGTCATAATGTTAGCTGATAATCTGATGTGTAATGAGAACTCACTTGGTTAGATTTACAAGGGTAGAATTTCTGAAACAAAGCCAAACTTTTTGCATAAGTTGAAGGATTTGCCCTCTGAATTTCATGAATATCCTGTGACTTTAATGCTATATATTAACTGGTCTTTTTTATTATCTATTTGGATTACTGACTGCACTGCATAAATATATGTATGTGTTAAATAAATATATATATAAATAAATAAATATATATATTATATATATAATATAATGCTATATATTAACTGGTCTTTTTTATTATCTATTTGAATTACTGACTGCACTGCATAAATATATGTATGTGTTAAATAAATATATATATATTAAATAAGTAAATATATATATTTATTTAATTTCTACAATTCCAAGGAAAATTTCCTCTAAAGAATTCTACTTTTAAAAATTATTTAATTTCAAAGACTAGAAAAATAATTTAATGTAAACATGTAGTTCATGATCAATATGTGTGGAATATAAAAAGTCTGAAACATGATAAACACTGCACAGTAGATTTATATATTCATTTTTGTGGTTTATGGGTAGTTTATTATCTACTTTTTACTAACCTCAAAAGAAAACAGTGTCTTTAAGAAACATCAACTTTTTATATTAAATCAGAACAATAAACAACTCATGGAGATAAGGATAACTTCATTAATGATGATAGGAAGCTGGCTCGGATATAAGTAATTTCCAAGTCTTATCTTTTGTTTTTAGTCTCAACTTCAAAAGAGTAATGAGAATCAGCTTTTCCTTCTCCTGCTTCCTCTCAAGGCTCTTTGTATTGGGGAAGTTTTAGGTGCTGTGTAATGCTAAGATGATATTGGGAAAGAAATATATTACTATATTTTTAAACAGTATGTATTTCCATTATAGTCTATTGATAGTCCTACGAGGAAAAGTATTACCAGAAAAAGAAAGCCATGACCTGAGTCGCTGTTCAGCAATTAAAAATACAAATATGGGTTTGTGATTTTCTGTTGCTGTGATACATGTTTTAATCACAAGAATAAAGGGTACGAATACCCAGAACTTTAGTTATTAACTGTTGAGTATTAAGTGTGAAATATTTATTTCACAATATTGAGTGTGAAGTGATTTGTATGCCTTTGAGAATATAACCTAAAAGCCAAAAGCATAATAAAGCCAGGTGAATGTAATGTTAACAGAAGAATATTTTGCTGAAATTTAGTTAATGTGGAATGAAATTATAAAGATGAGTTCTGTTAGAGGGTTAAACTTACTTTTTTTTCCCCCTCCTCTCCTTTCTCTTTATTGGGTCTCCATCTCCTGTCTTCAATTTCTGACATTCCTTCCCACTCTAAAAATGTGGGAATGATCAGTGGGCTAGGGAACAGCAGAACCTACCCTCCCTCCAGATTCTAGTTCTCAGTCCTATTTACTTATATAATAAACTCTCCCTCCTCACTCTGTAACCCATGCCTCACCCTCGCTCATGCCATCCGAATACCACATACCCAGCACACTTCCAAGGCCCTCTTCCTCTAAGTTACTTTCCCCCAATAGCCCTTAAGACTACAGTTAGGTTCTCAAAGATCTTAGTCTTTTTTGTCTACAAGAAACATAACTCAGTGCTTTAACTACCAAAATTAGCATAAATAATTCAGTAAATTAGAGAAACTGTGACAGGTATTGAAAGAATAAATTGTCTTTTGTCTGAAAAGTAGAGGATTATGCCACGCACCTATCTATGCTTACATAAGCCTCATATGCCTGGGTATTTTGTGTGTAGAGAGGAGAATTGTTACTTCATACATAACAATTGTGGAATCTGAGACAAATATCTAAACAGAACCAATGGGAGTTTTACAATCCATTGTTCAATAAAGTTAGCCAAGATTTTCCAGATTTGACTTAGTCCAGTCAAACTGATGGGCAGCATTGCTGCAGAACTGGATGGCATCTGGAAAGATTAAGAGCAGGCCTCACAGTGGGTGCATGTCCACGAAAACACCCACAGAGGGCGCCTGGATGGTTCAGTCGGTTAAGTGTCTACTTTAGGCTCAGGTCATGATCCCAGGGTCCTGGGATTGAGTCCTGCACTGGGCTCCCTGCTCAGCCTGGAGTCTGCTTCTCCCTCTGCCCTTCCCCCTGCTCATGCTGTCTTTCTCTCTCTCTAACAAATTTATAAAATCTTAAAAATAAACAAACAAACAAACAAACAAAAAACACCCACAGAACTAGGGCAGAGAAGAAGATTTGACTTTGAAGTTGGGTGCATTCAGGTTCAAATTCCAGTTTGACCCCTTAGTATTGAGTAACCTCGAGCAAGCTTCCTAGCCTTTCTTGAACTCTTGTTTCCTTACTTGTAAATTGAAATAATAGTATTAACCTTTAAAAATTGTCATGAAAATAGAATGAGGCAACACATGCATTCCATGTACCAAAGTGTAAGAGCAGTTGTTATAATAAAAAATAGCTTTCACATAGTTGCAAACTGAGCTGTCAAAAGGAAAAAAAAAAAGACAAGAAAGAAAGAAAAAGAAAAAAGAAAAGAAAAGAAACACGCACAAACACAAATGCCATTCACAGCATAAAACATTTAAACTGATTATTTCTGGAGGAAAATAAAGGTTGAAAAAATTAAAGAAAAAAGGAAGACTTAGGTACATTAACTAATGAAAATATCCTCAGTAGGTGGTTAGAATTTTAATATGTAAAGTTGATGGGAAAGGAAATTTCAGACAGAGAGAACCAAAAAGTGCTAGAATATTTGGACACTTTAATACAAATAAGTGGTACTGTTTGATCAAAGTGGGTTTAGGTCTGGTCATAAAGAATCTTGACAACCACACTAGGAAATATAATTTGGTTCTTGATGCATTGAAGAGCAACTGACATGTTTTGAACAAGTAAATATCATCAAATAACATTTCTCCCTTTACCCAGGTTTATGTCTCCCTTATTTTGATTTTTAAAGCTAACGATCCTACTAATTTTACAGCTAATGATCCTCAATTTTCTCCTTAAATGTGTAAGTTAAGAAATCGTATATATTAAGAATTATCACAAATCCTTTATAGCATGACAAAATGTTTGTAAAAAGTATTTTTTTAATTTTATTTTTAATAAACATATAATATATTTTTATCCCCAGGGTTACGTAAAAAGTATTTTTATACCCTTAGCAATGCTATTTTAAGAATTTTGCCACAAACATTCTGATATTGAGAACTAGTGGTCATGACATATTTTTAGGTGCTTTGTAAAGAAACATCTTCCCGTATTTGAGAATGTGATATTATCAGATCCCCGCCCCTCCCCCCCAATTTCTCTGAACTCATGATGAACCATTCTTCCTCTCTCCTCCCTGGAGAGGCCTTGTAGGTTCTTTCAGAACAGATGAAACTTTCTTGCTACTGCATAATAAACACGCCGATCCCCTACCCAGTAAACATTCTTTGGAAAGAAAACAGCTGGTGTATGAAAGAGAAGCTTGCTCACACATTTCAAGATAACTTCCGATTAGATTTATCCTTAGATTATTCCAACCCACAATGTTTCTGGCTTGAATATAAAACATATTGAGTGTTTCAGGAAGAAATGTTTGTTTCTGAATACCAGGATCCGTGTTCAGCCTAGCAGAAAGGTCTCTTATCTCTTTGGGCTCCCACAGGCTTGTGGAATAAAAGTGAGTTGTGCATCGTTGGTTTGCTGTGGTCTCTGAAACCATATCAAACTGCCTGTGTCATGCTCTTCATTCAACAGATGGAAAATATTGCCTTACAGCTCAGTGCCAGGAAGAGAGGCTCATTGGGAGAGGTGAATAGGAGCCCAGAGAGGCGTACAGGCCATGTGCATTCCAGGGAGGGGTTAACGGTCAAGGGAAGTCGAAGTTCACTGAGGCAAGACAGAGAGAAATGGCCAAGCTGCTTTTGTGATTGATGATCAGTAGAATGCAAAGGAAGAAGAGAAAGTAAGCACAAAAAAGACATTTTAGTGTGGAACACAAGCATTAATAGTACCTATCACAACCGGCTCTGATAATGATTTATAGTGTGGCTCTGAGGCAAATCCACCCATCTGGAGTTGTTAATAATATGCAAACCAGGGGAAAAAAATCTCAAAAATAAAAGAGTACATTACAACCGCAGAAGTTCTTTTGGAATGTTACTTCTTCTTTCAGCATTGTATGTCCTCACTTAATATCTAAAATCATCCATCTAGATACAGTTGCACAGTGTCATGGAGAATTGTAGTTGTAATCATGATTCCCACCAAGCAGAATCATCTGTCCACTTCTCATTAACTTCCACGTGTCCTGGACTTGTATCTCTTTCTGAAGCTACCCCTTCAATCTGGCTGCTTTTGTATTTCCTGATTTTACTTTCCTCCCTCAATATTGCATGTGGTATCTGCTCTCCCCAAAACTGTATTGAGAAGTACAGACCTAAGGAAACGATTCTCTTGATATCTTGCAAATCCAGATGGTGGCAGTCAACAAACATACTCCACTCCACTGAGGGGAAAACTACAGGCTTTGCACAGGGAGAAGAAATTTGTAATTTACTCAGTTCATGACGACGCATTCCTATTTCTGTATGGCCTTCGCATTAAAGCATGCATAGACCATTTTCAGGGCAGAGTGTGGGACAGGTAGCATCAAATTCAAGTGGTCACCTGAAATTCCTGAGTACCCTAATAACTCTCGGAACACAGACATGTTTTTTTTCTTTTGGTAGAATGGCTTTGTCCACACTGAAGGCCTTTTGTAACAAGGTAGAAGGGAGATGGTTGATGACTAGATGATGATGATACAAAGGTAATAGGATACCTTTTCCCTCGTAATGCTGTTAATGGGTTAACATTTAGTAAGTGCTTACTCTGTACAAGATACTTCAGATTTCTATTCACCTCTTCCTCATCTCTATTGAATTGTATCTACTAAGCAGGCTCCATTATTGGCCATATGTTTTTTGATATGGAAATGGAGACACAGTTTCAAAGTCATACAGTCACTTTGTGGCAGAACCAGTGGACCAATTTAAGCAGAGGTCAAAAGCCCATGCCCTCAACTGCTCTACCACGCAGATGTCATGGGGGAAAGAGCTCAGAATATGAACTTTAAAGCCAATCACATTGGATGCTTGTGAAATGGGACAAGAAGGACCTTTTCCCCTCTTCCAACATGGAGAGAACATATTGTTGCGCCCCCTCCAGTGCTCAGAAGCTCAATACAATTATTTACAGACTGTGGCTCTACGACTGGGACAGAAGGGCATCGCGCCTGTTAGAGCTGCTCAAGTTACTCCACACTGTTTGACACACCCCTGCAATAACTACCCACTTCAAACTACCCAGTTTCATCTCTCCTCTTCAACCTTACTAGTCTTTTACTTTCTTGTGGGTTGTTAGTTGTTCACTTTTGATAATTCACCTCATAATCATTGTAAACATTTAATCTTTCATAATAAGATATTTCAGTCAAACTCTGAAAAGTTTATACAGAAACACCAGAGAATATTTACAAGACTGGTCCAGTGTTGTGATCACTAATCATCTTATTTTAGATTTGGAAACAATTTAAAATATATTCATAACTACAATTCTTAAAAATACTTGAATTTGTCTTTGGTAAACTAACTTACTGATATAATCTACCTTTCAGGGTAAAAATGTGCGCAAAAGCAGTATATTGACACTTTTTTTTTTTACAGCAACCATTGACAACAAAATAAATGAATATGGTGATCATCATGGTTGCAAGGAAGGGTCTCCATTATGTTACTGTAAGTAGCAGATGATTTTGCATCAGAATCTGTATGGATAGAAGAAAGACAGTGATCACTAACATGGGACCAGGTCTTACAGAAACTCAATGCTAAAGAACTATGATATATGGGAAAAAAACAAAGTAGAAGGGTTTAATCAGGATTTAAAGTGTCCTCTCCTTAGCTGGAGAACTTTTCTTGCTAAAAAGAGCAAGGAGTCGCTGAGGTCAACTGTTCCACCAATGGCAGATTGTCTCTGTCTTAATCTTGTTTACGCTTCTGTGCTTGAATATCACACTGCAACTTAAATGCAAATTCCTTTACTTTTGTGGTGTGTCTATTTAACACCAGGCTATTTTCATATTTTATAAGTAGATATCTTCTTTGGCCTTGTGTTATAGATTTTTAAAATGTAAGTATTATAAACTCTTATCTTTCTGAAATAAACTGGATCTCCCTTTCTGGCAAGCAGCAGAAGAGAATTGGCTTCTTAAAAATGCATTTAGGAGATAACAATTCACCTGGAGGTAGGCAACCACAGGAAAGCTAATTCAAAGCTTTGACCACATCTTGGCCCTTGCTTGATGTCATTATAATTCTCCCAGCTCTTCAAAGTGTCTTTCACAACAACCTACAAAGTAGGAAAAAGAAAAAGTCGCCTGAGAGTTAAGTATTCAAACCTCAGTGAGTGATATTTCAGACTATTACATAGAAGCAACAATAATCAAAATGCTTCCTACGTAGGCAGATTTTATTTTCTTAGCTTAATTTTGAAAAGGAATCCTATGCCTGGAGAGCTGCTCTATGAAAGGGCATCGAATTCCAAATCTCTTTCATTCATTCCAGGAAACTTCCTTATTAGGAAATAGTTAATCAAGTCATGAGTTAGGTAAAAATGATTCGCTATTTTTTTTCTTAGAAATATTTAACCTGGGAGCACCTGAACGGCACAGTTGGTTAAACATCTGACTTTTGGCTTCAGCTCAGATCGTGATCTAAGGGTTGTGAGATCAAGCCACGTGTCGGGCTCTGTGCTGAGCACAGCGTCTGCTTGGGTTTCTCTCTCTTCCTCTCCCTCTGCCCTCCACCCCTCCCTCTCTCTGAAATAAATAAAATTTAACCTGAAGATCATTCCTGTTTCTTTAAATCAGTTTTAACGTCTCCATCTGTTTGGATGTCTGGAAGCAGGAATGTGGGTGAAGCGAGAGAGAAATTCCATGATGTGAAAGTAACGAAATATTCCATTTACTAACAATATTCTTCATGCCTATTTTTTTTGGCTGAGAATACTTAAATATCTAATATCAAACCCTATTTTGTTATCCCCTTAAAGAATACAATTGTGAGATTAAAATGGTGCAGTAATTCCGTTTGTCAAAATTTGTTACCTGGATCCCATACGTATAATACTGATCTGTTATTTTTTCAGAAGAAAGGGAATCAAGCTTTGTAGTCTAATGAAGGAAAATAATAAGCATGAAGGAAATAAACCATAATATGACAATGGAGCATATTCACATTAAGTGTCAACACACAAGCATTAATATGTACTACTGATGAAAAATGATCATATGTTTTCAGGGCAGAGCTTACCATGAGACCAAGCTTCACTCATGAGCAATCCCTTCCTGACTTCCTTCCAACAGAATTTACCTCCCCACACATTCAAACACAAATGAACCCATGTGCACGCACATACACACACCTCTGTGATTAACTATGATTTCCCTCTCCCTGCTCATTTCTGTTTCGAATTGTTTCACTTAGAGAAATTTTCCAACCAGATAAGCTTAAAATATAAATCATTTGAGGGAGGAAATTACTACATAAGTTCATAGTCATAGTAGTGAAGAAATTTTTAAATTTATGGAAAAATTATTTGTAATCTCAAAGGACTGTCAGTTGATTCTTTTACATTCTGTTGTATATTATAGCAGGACTCTACCTACAATTTCTGACAGAACAGAACAGAAAAAAGTCTGAATGAGTGGAGGAAAGTGAGACGGGGGAACTAAGCTTGATAACTAAGCTTGACAACATTTCCAGAAGAAAATAAGAACAAACTCAACAATGATTCAGCCATTTTTGTTTTGTTTGTTTTGCTTTTACTTTTCATACTCCTACATTTGCCCTTTACCTCATGCTTTTTCTATAGTGTCTCCATTCTCTTTAACCCTTGGGGATACCCACACATGTAATATATGTACATATAAAATATAGGTATATGTGTGTGCATATATATAGTTATATGTAAGGGTGTGTGTGTTATTAAGCTAAAAATAAAAATCAGTTTGAAAATCTAAAAATAGATGCCACATCTATGTTTCTTTTTTTTTTTTTAAGATTTTATTTTTTTTTTATTTACATGGCAGAGAGAGGGAGATCACAAGTAGGCAGAGAGGCAGGCAGAGAGAGAGGGGGAAGCAGGCTCCCTGCTGAGCAGAGAGCCCAACTCGGGACTTGATCCCAGGACCCTGAGATCATGACCTGAGCCGAAGGCAGAGGTTTAACCCACTGAGCCACTCAGGTGCCCCACCACATCTATGTTTCCAAGCACATGTACTATTAGCATGAGTTTTCACATTGATGATATCTCTTTACTTGCCCGCTATTAATCCTTTCAGATTTTTTTAAAGACAAAAACCTTGTGTGTGTTATTTGTGTGTGTGCATAAATAGAAATCTAAAAAAAACAAATCAGTATCTATGTATGAATAATTATTGAAACTCGTATGTGGAATTTAAGAAACAAAACAAATGATCGTAGCAGGGGAAAAGGAGAGAGGCTAACCAAGAAACAGACTCTTAACTACGGAGAACAAAATGATGGTTAATTAGAGGGGAGGTGGGTGGGAGGATGGGTTAAACAGGTGATGGGGATTAAGGAATGCACTATTGTAATGAGCACTGGGTGATGTATGGATGTGTTGAATCACTGAATCGTACACCTGAAACTAATATTACACTGTATGTTAGCTAACTGGAATTTAAATAAAAACTTAAAAATAGAAAAGAAATAATAGCTAAAAACTGGAACTTTTCATCAACAGTAAAGATGGTGAGAATTAGAATTAATTACTATAAATTAGAAACTATGGGCACCATGATTATTACTTACTTTCCTCTGCCTCTTGATCTTAAAAAAAAAAAAAAATCAACAGAGAAATAGCCTCAAAGAAAACTATATAATTGGAGGCAGAATGAGGGGTAAAGCTCCGCACTAACAAATCGGTAGCAAGACCCACTGCCGCATTTTGTATGATGCTGAGTGGTTCCTTCACATCCTAAATCTCTAGGTCCTCCTCTTCCTTCTGCCAGTCTCTTTGCATAGAACAACATTAATAGGTTTTGATACATAAAATCTGATATTGACAATAGATTCAATACATCTCACCTCTGCTAAATTGAATTTGAAAAGTAAGTGGTTTAGGCAAGACTAACCCATATTCTGTGTCAAAATTAGAGTAACCTAGGATTACTATAAAGGTATGTGACAAAAGCATTTCTTTCTGAGAAAAAAAAGAAAAAGCAGAAAATAATCAATATAAAATGAAAGCATTAGAGACAAAGGTGGCCCTTACCACTTCCGATGAAAAGGAAATTAAACATGGTCAAATCTTGAAAACAGTAATTAATCTGTAAGAATACAAGCAGACAAACATTGTTTAAGAATGAAAGGCTTGAGTTTTCAGTCACATTCTTCCTTGTATAAATATAATCAGAATTATCTCTGATGTCAAAGAATAATAACAGGGACGCCTGGGTGGCTCAGTTGGTTGAGCAGCTGCCTTTGGCTCAGGTCATGATCCCAGCGTCCTGGGATCGAGTCCCACATCGGGCTCCTTGCTCATCAGGGAGCCTGCTTCTTCCTCTGCCTCTGCCTGCCATTCTGTCTGCCTGTGCTTGCTCTCTCCCTGACAAATAAAATCTTAAAAAAAAAAAAAAAAAAAAAGAATAATAACAATGACATTGATAGCAAACTTAGAAGGATTCAGAAAAATTCATTAATAAAAATTCTTTTTACAATGGTTTTTAGACATTCTAAGAGTCACTTAAAGAAAGTAATGTTGCTGGTGATGCATAACTAGGAAGAAAGATAAATTATTTGATAAAACATCAAGATAAAAGTAGAAATTGAAGGGAGTGTTACTATTAAATCTACAGGATATAAAATAATGACATATTTGATCATATCCACATTATTAAGAGCATTCTTTCACTTTTTGGTGGGGGGAATAAGGAAGAGGGAGAGAGAGAATTTTAAGCAGGCTCTATGCCGGCTCAGAGCCCAATGCAGGGTTCGATCTCACAACCTTGATCATGATTTGAGCTTAAATATAGAGTGGGATGCTTAACCGACTCAGGAGCCCCAAGATCATACTTTCATTTTTTATGCTATTATGATGACACATTGTTTAGGTAAGTGGTTGTATAGATAAGTTGTTTAGATAAGTGGTTCCCAAAGTGTAATCTTCAGACCAACAACATCAGCATCCTTTGGGAATTTGTTAGAAATGCCAGTTCCTAAGGCTCACCCAGACCCATTGGGAGGTGGGACCCCACAATCTGCATTTTACGAAGCCCTCAAGGTGATCCTCACTCAACGATAATTTATTCCATTGGTTTACATAAGGCACAAAGGAAATTAAATTATTATTTTCAAATTGTAAAAGAATACTAAAAAAGGGAAGGTATATTACAACAAAAACTGATTTTGTAAGCATATTTTCCCAGAGTTCATATAAGAATAAAGAGATACTGTGTTATATAAAAAAACACTGCCTTGAAACTAATATTACTCTATATGTAAACTAACTAGAATTCAAATAAAAATTTGAGGCATTTTAAAAAAGGATGTGAACTTTTCCAAACTGTATAATTGAAACATGAAAGAGTAAACATAAATCATATAACTAATTGTATTTTGTCAAAAAATAAGCTAAATTTCCTATATAAGAAAAATTATAAATACTAAAGAAAACCCTTTATGTTGATCAGTGTCCCACTTTTACTTTCCATGTTTACTAAATTTGAAGAGGAGATGCAGTGGTGACATGAAGAATGTCAAATAAGATTAAAATTACATGGTAAATAATGAACCACTTACAGCTTTTGATATCAATTGGAAAAATCAGTCATTTGCTATTCTCCATATGGTTATAGCATTATCTGGTTATTCTTACATGGTGGTAACAGTTGCTAATAGTCACCAGGATATGTACAGAAGTGTAAAATATTCCAATTTTTGCCAATTTGATACAAATATGTTTAAAATAAATGACAAAAGTACCAATTTTAGAAAATAAATAAAAATGCTGCCTTAATTTCAGGGCACTTTGAAGTATGTATAAAGCACTTTTTCATACATTATCATCCATACATACATTATTGCCTTGGTAACACACAGATTATTTGTCAAAATATATCTTTATAACAGATCAATTTTATAGAGATACTGAACTATAGAAAGGTCTGAATATCCATAAAATAATTTATATGGGTGAGTGAAAAATGACACTGCATCTAAGAAAATGTGGCAAATATGAAAAAATGGGTAAAAAGTAATGGTGTGTTTCAGGGATGGTCAGGTCTGCGTATAACTGTTGCTTTTTTTCTGTTCTTCTTCTTCTTCTTCTTTTTTCTTTCTTACTCTTCATATTGGATTACCTACAATTACACTCAGGGATACTTTCCAGAGTGTAATTTTTTGACAATGGGAAAAAATTATTGTAGCCATATTACTAATCTTATATGACCTACATCCTTCATAAGGAGCATTCTGAATGAAGCTTTAATGCTTATGAATACTTTTAGTTTCGTGGCCTATTCGTTATCCCTAGGAGGTGGGTATTTAATCTGTCAAACATTTGTAAAACACCAAAAGCAGTATGGCCTTTGACCTGGGTCACTAAAATTGTACCCCATTCTAGCGACTTTTTGATTTCACCCAGCAGGTCTCATACATTTGTACCGTGCCTTATGAAGCATTTAGGCAGAGTATGATCTTTGACTTCTGGCCACCTGTGTCCCATACTTTTTGTGTGAAAGAAATAAATGACAGGCTTGGAGATTAAGTCCAGCTCTCCTTTTTTTATTCAGGTGTGTTGCCAGCTGAGTTGAATGACCCATGGGTGCCTTAAGTTATAATATTTTTTTTTACTGTTATAACTTATAGCAATGCATGTGTTACTGACAAATTATCTTAACATTCTGTGTCACAAATGGGTTCTAGTCTTTAGTAAGCAGGTATATCAATCCAATAAAAAAAAATCTAACATTGCATGCACACATACATAGACATCCTTAATTACTGCATGTGTTTTCCATATTAATGTCATCATCGTTGTTTTTAAATCCAGGATCTTTGACATTTTGAAATGATTTCCATGAGCTTACAAGAGGATTTTATATATTACTATTCCAGAACCTGTCCTGGGGATAACATTTGGAGATTGTGTTGTGAGCAAGTCTCATTTTAACAATTCTGAAAAGTTCTATGAGAATCAACAACAAAAGGACTGCACTAATAAAGCATAAAATATAAATTACCCTTTAGTTTCCTGTCACTTTAACCCACCCCATCAAGAGATAAATATGGAATCTCTACTGCATATCAAGTACTGTGTCAGGCACTGTGGAAAATATAAAGATGGCTTTCTTCCTTCCAAGAGTCTGATAAAGGAGCTAAGACAGATGCACAAATAACTAGCATAGGATCAGATTGTCCACGTTCCAAACCAGGGTGCAAGCCACATTTTATGAGGGCTTGGCTAAAAAAAGATGAGGGGAGGCTTCATGGAAGAGGTGGCATTTATCCTAAGATTTGGATGGCGTATAGGATTTCAAAAAATACAAAGAAGAGAGAAAACAACCCAAGGGGAAGTGAATAGGATGAACCATTAAACAGAGAAAGAAAAGAACTGGGCCTTTTAAGGAAATGTCAAATAGTCCATATTATATTGATAATAAGACAAGTGAAGAAAATTAGTAAGACTTCAGTAGGAAAACATGGAGGGAGCTGGACAAAGGAGGATATTAAATGCCGTGCTCTCTCTGAGTGACTTATTTCGCTTAGCATAGTACTCTGTAGCTCCATCCATGTTGTTGAATCACTAAATTGTACAGCTGAAAGTAATATTACACTGTATGTTAGCTAACTGGAATTTAAATAAAAACTTTTTAAAAAATAAAAATAAATGTATGTTAAGGAGTTTTCATTTTATAGCAATAAGGAGTTGCGAGTCATCAGATTGTAATCGAAGGACTTAATTTTGACAAGAGATTTTGAAAATAAGATTGCACAAAAGGTTGCCACTGGAGTCGTATAAAGCTGATTTTTATTTCCAAATCTTAAACCTCTGAATGATATGAATAAGTATTCTTGTGCTTCAGTTGTCTCCCCTGAACAGTTAGGAAGAATTACTTTCCTGTCAGGGTCCCTGTGAGAATCTATTCAGGTAATATGTACAGTGCTTCCTAACAGAGTACCTGGGCTGTAGTAGGTGAACAAAAACTTTGCCTTTCACTGTTTTCCAAGGGTTTCATGAATGGGGAATTAAAGACTGGAAGTAAGAAAATAAAATGTAACTGTGAACCAAGGTGCTAATAGAATATCCATATTTTACTTTTAAGAGAGGCTCATATAAAATATAATAGGTTTTCAATATAGATTTACCTACATGTTTATAATCCATACAGTATAACAATATTTAGCTGGTCTAATTTACCCCTACTTCATTTCAACATCAAGGATGAAAAGTTGAAGGTTACGGTTTAATTTCAAGTCATAAACCTTAATCATGTAGATAATGTGTTCCTGTATTTGGTTACCCACGTTGAGTGTATCTGCGCATTAATTACTTATTTTAAGTCTCTCGATTACGTTAGACAACAGACTATTCTACTTTGGCAAAATTCTACACAGTGTTTTAATCTTTAAAAAAAAAAATCTTTAAAAAATTTTTTTCTTAATCTTTAAAAAAAATACTACCCCCCCGACTTGCACATACGTAGAAAGATAGGATTTTACATAATCTTTACATGTACATATGAAATAGCATGGCCAATTAAATCAATTTGTTAATTTAAGAGATTGTTAAATTAATTTGTAACAGACATTTAACTGTTTTGTTTTGTTAATTTTCTCTCAAATAAACAGTTTGAAATATGTACACATTTTTTTGTACTATGTCTCAGTTCAAGGAATACATAAAAAAATCAAAATGGGTCACTGTGAAGGAATAAATGTCTCCCGTCAGCATCCGATGTAGCATCCATTTAAGAGATCCCCACGAAAACTCTTTAGTGAACTGAACTGCCTTTCTAAAAATGAAGTCATTAATAAATAATGTCACATTAATAAATAATGTGACTTCAGAGTCTCCTGATTTGGCCGTTTGAAGAGGCCAACAACAGTCAGAAAGTGTCATCTGAAGTTTGTTATGGGAAGATGACGGGTGCTGAGATAAAAAATGTAAATGAATAAAGCTAATAAAATTTAAAACACGTATGTCCTGGACTGTCAAATCTGACTTTCAAATTTTGCCTTCTTAAACCAGTCCCCCACCCATAGCTCTCTCCACCATGTTCAGATCTTCTCTTGTGAATGTCCAAGATTGTAAAACGAAGCTGGCAAGGTCCTGAAGCTGGAAGCCTGATTGACAGGCTTGGAGAGCAGGGGGCGGGGCTCCGGGCACCGCTGAGGGACTGCAGGGCTGCGGAGAGAACCTCCACACACAGGCGAGGCACTTCCTCTCTAGAGAAACATCACCTCTCCTGGGCCCTCAGAGTAATGGCGCTCACGTTTGAGCTCTGTATGTAAGCATTCCTGCATCGTGCAGTCTCAGGGATACCCGGTAGGTCTCTGCTTACCCTACACAAGACTTATTCGAGATTTGAATTTGGGGTTATTCCTATATTTAAAAAGACTTTTCCCACTTTATTGAGGCATAACTGACATACGAAAAGCTGTACATATTTAATGTATAGAATTTGATGAGTTTGGAGATAAGCTTTATACTTAAGAAACCATCACCATCATCTATGCCATAAACATATTCATCACCTCCAAAAATTTCCTCCTGCCATTTTTATTTATCTTTTTTTAGTGATAAGAACAGTTAATATGAAATTCACCCTTTTATCAAACTTTTGATATTGTTTACTGTGGGCACTAGGCTCTATAGTAGATATTTAGGACTTATTCTTCTCACATAACTGAAATGGTGTGTGTACCCT
Organism: Enhydra lutris kenyoni; assembly: GCF_002288905.1. NCBI lineage: Eukaryota > Metazoa > Chordata > Mammalia > Carnivora > Mustelidae > Enhydra > Enhydra lutris. The sequence goes on along the minus strand of NW_019154099.1, from coordinate 35,577,731 downwards.
TTGGCTAACCTCTTCCAGGTCCTCCTCCTCTCAGCCCCTAACAACTACCATTCCAAGCTCTGCTTCCATCACATTCACTTAACATGGGTTATTTCTGTAAGTTTCTGTAAATGTAGCAGTACTTGTGCTCCTATCTGCTGAACCCTAGGATGAATTTGTTGCCAAAGAAAACCCGTTCATTTCTGAGCGACCAACATGCCCTTACTGCAACAACAGATTTTTTTTTTTTTTTTTTAACTTTAAGAAAATAGGGGATGCAGGGTGCCTGGGTGGCTCAGTTGGTTAAGCATCTGCCTTTGGCTTGTGTCATCATCCCAGGTTCCTGGGATAGTGCCCCGCATCGGGCTCCCTGTCTGCTTCTCCCTTTCCTCCCCATTCCTGCTCTCTCTCTCAAACAAATAAAGTCTTCTAAAAAAAAAGAAAATAGGTGATGCATCAACTTTCACCAGGGAGAATTTACACAGTATAAATCCCACATGTAAACATATTCTAGAAATATAACAATCCAAATAAGTGTATAACCATATGGTCATATTTTACTGAAAATAGATGGACAGAGGATGACCATGGACAAGGGGGTATATGCGGTCTTGAATTTCCTTCCTTCCTTATCACCTCCCTTTGCACCCTTCACACTTTTTCTTTGTTCTCCTTCTTTTCTAATGATTGAGAATGGAAATTGCTACAAGTGCCACTAAATTTAAATCAGAGAAAACTAGACTAAGGACAAAATCTGGTTTACATCCTCGATGCAGCCTTGATCTCCTAGATGCTGGCAACGATCTTCAGTGACACATAAGTAGAGGCCAGAGATCTAGATAGCACAGCAGAATCAGGGAGATGTACATCCATTACCTGGAAATCATGATTTTACTCCTTGTGTAATGACTCAAGTTGCCCAAACTTTAGAATCACTGGTTTAGTAATCAGAAAAGGAACCTGAAGAGTCAGTTAAAGCTGGTGCAGTTCATTGCTCGCTGTGTGATCTTAGATTAAACACCTTAAACTCAGTTTCTTCGACTGTGAAATGGATAGGGTTGTTGTGGAAATATCATAATGCAAAGTGTTTACCACTGAATTCTTAATAAAGAGTAACTATTCTTATTTATACTTTCATACCATTTAACTACAACCACTTCATTACTAGGACATTTGCTAGATAAACACAAACTGGCAAAATTATAAAAATAATATTTTAGATAGACTGTAAGGGTTAGCTTTGAAAAATGAGAAAAATAAGTAATAGTGGCCTCCAACAGACTTATACAGATTTTTAGCATTCCAAAACAAAACAGCACGTTATTAGATTTTTATCGACATTGTTTAATGGTTTTACCTAATGGCTTTTTTTTTTTTTTTAATGGGCAGAAAACTCAACAGAGAAGACCTGTACCTCCTGGGGAAGTAACTAAAGGGTGTGACAAAAATATGGTACCACAGTAGGGGAGTGTGTAATCATCTGTGATCTCTACTTACTGCATCCTAACACAGAACTGGTTGAGAATTAGCTTATGATAGGAAGCAAAGTTTAAAAATTTAAAACTTAGGTGATTGAAATCTTCATATTCTCAAATATTAGATTGATCAGTGTGAGATTGCAAATAGTTGCTTCCAGATGAATGAATGAATGGAATGATTGTAGGAGTGCTTTTATTATAATGCACAAATAATTTGTTTGCCATATTGAGGGAGAAAAATAAACTCTGCTAACTCATCCTCTATATAAAGAATACTTCCTTGGATAGTTATTTCTGCTTCCATTATTTTTAGCTTAAAAATAAGAGAGAATTGTGTAGAAAGTAGATTTGATTCATGATAATATTTTTATATAGCTTGAGACATAATCCTGATTAATGTCTACAATCATTGGCAAGAAGTAAAAGGAAGAGGAAATGAAGATATTTTTCATAAAATAACTTATTTGGTACATGAAATAGAATTCTACATCCTTTAGATTAAACACATTATTGAAATTGATATAAAATATATTCAAAAAGAGAGCTGACTCAGACTCTGTTTAAGGCAATGTGGTAAATCAGAGGTAAACTAGTGGGGGAGAAGATAGACTTTGAAATCAGACAAAACTAGGCTTAAACAGAATTCAGAAGTTTACTTAATTTCTCTGATTCTTGTTTTTATCATCTGTAAAATGGGGATAACAATGCCCATTTCACATGGTTTTCTGAGGGAAAATGAGATGTAAAATATGTAAAAATGATCATTACAACACTTGCTAGCATTCATTATTTCTTATGATGGGTATTGTACTAAATGTCTTATATGTTTTACCTTAGCCCTTTAAATCTCAATAACCAATGAGGTGAGTGCTGTTATTTTCCTATTTTACATATGAGAATATAGGAACATAGAAGGGTTAAGTATCTTTATCAAGGACAGCAGCCTTTTCAGTGCAGAGATATGGATATAAGTCTAGTCCATTAAGCTCTGGAGCCAAAACTATATCCTATAAATATAGAAAAGAAGATAAAAAATTATGAAGCAACTACTAAACAAACATTTAATAGCGCATAGGATCTGGAAAACTCAGTGTGGTCATCTTCCATTTTTATGATCTCATTTCTTTCAGTTATGAACAAAAATAAAATGTTATTATTTAAAATGGGTACTTGGGCATAAATAGACACCATCACCCAGTTATCAATGCTAAAAAAAAAAAACCTACCACATTAATACAAGATTGTTGGAAGCACCAACACTAAATTTTCAATGTAAATCTTTCCTACTCCTACTTTTAAAGAAAGTACACAAGAATGCTAAATATTAGTCCAGATGAAGTTATTTTTAAATATTATAATATTTAATTATAGGGTATAATATTTAGGGTATTTAGGTATAATATATAAGGTATTATATACATAATATATCTGTATATATTATATAAAATATATTTAGGTATATATATAGGGTATAATATTTAATTATATGCTTTTATAGGGAAAGTAGTGTGACTCATTATTATATTAAATACCACAATTCCCTTTACTAATAGAGAGGAAAAAAGGTAATTTTTTATAAAATTAAAATTAATCTCCATTTACTCTATTCTCCATTCACACTTTTTTATTAACCTATAATCTGTTTGGATTTTTTTTTCAGCTTTATTGAAGCATAATTGACAAAATTGTAGGATATTTAAGGTGTATAATGTGACAATTTGATATACATATATGTTGTGAAAGAATTCCTGCAAAAATGTTGATTAACATATCCATCACCTCACCTAATTATCTTTGGAGATGAGGAGGATGAGAACATTTAAACTCTACTCTCTTAACAAATTTCAATTATACAATACAGTGTTATCAACTCTGGTTACCATGTTGTACATTAGATCCTCAGATCTGATTCATCTTGTAACTGTAAGTTTTTACCATTTTACCAACCACTCTATTACTCCCATTCCATCTCCCCGCCCCTGCCCTGGGTCCTGGCAACTACTTTCCTACTCTGTTTCTAGAAGTTTAACTTTCCCTATACTTTATTTATCTCAAAATCCTTTAGTGTCATTCATGTAAGACTTCATATGAAGCATAAAAATCAACATAATAGGAAGGAAAGATGAACTTGACCACTCTTTGGGTATGCACTCTGACTTTGTATGTTTAATATTAACCAATGGAATATTGAAATCTTAGAGAGGTAATGAGCATGTTTTCTATATAAGGGAAAATGAGAGAAACTGAGGTTGAGAAGGACCATCAAAGCAAGTTGTCATGGCTGCAACATATCACTGCAAATTAATTTGCTGTATTGTATTATACCTCTCTCTTCAGTCCTTAGTTCATGACATGATATGATGAAAATATATCTTTCACCTGTGTCAGAAACTTCAGAGCTGACAGCCATACCATGGACCTCTATAACTTCATTTGGCTGACAAATGTCACCTAGGAGACCTCTTGAGAAGTAATTCTGGTATACATTGCCCACAAGGGATATCTGGACATTCATAATAAGCATGCTTTGTTTTTCATAATTATATCTGGGCTTACTTTGACATATATTTGTCATTAATCAGTATATATCTATGAGGAAGTATATTATATTGATACCACTTATTATGTATGTGTTAAATTATTAAGGCCATAATGAGAAAATAGAATTTATTGACAAAACATACTATTAATAGCTCACTGTAAAAAAAAAGCTGAGAAAATCTTTACAAAATACCTTTAAAACTTGTACTTCAAAAAACAAAGAGAAACTTTTTAGCAAAATTTTTATTATTTTATTTACAGTAATAGTGTCTACCATATAAATTTCTGTGCATATTTTTTGCAGTTACAAAGGAGTATTTAGTTGCTTCCATAACATGAGACAGTTGTGGGTGCTATGGAGAATACTTAAAAAAATGATGCAGTCCAGTGTGGGAGATGGAGCATGATAAAAAGTAATCATTGTCATACCAGTTAGGATAAATTACTAGGAGGAAAGAGATTAAATCCAGATGGGCTCAGGAAAGGTTTCCAAATGGAGATGGAGTTTAGACCAGTCTTTAATGCGTGGCCATTGTCTTCCACGCCACATTCTTACATCTATCTGTATCATACATCTGATTAAAAATTACTGTACTTTGTCATAGTTAATATATCTGAACTCTACTTTTTAGCACCCCCAATTCTGCCTAGTTTAGTCAGCTTCATTTTGTGAGGTCAACTATATAATGGAATTTCTTTCTATCTCTTTGCTGACCAGAATCAACAGATATTCACAGATGTCTGTCTTGCCTCTCTAAAGAAAGAGTAACATCTTCCATTAAATGAATATTAAAGGCTACTACCAGTGTCTGATTTTTAAAAATCTGTTTAATAACACAACTAAATATTAATTGATCAATACTTATGTTACAATAATGACAGCTTAAATTTTACAATTCAAATTTCGTGTTTATTGAACTCCTTGAATGAGTTGGAAATTAACTTGGTAGTATAACTTTTCATGTGTGTCCTATTAAATTAGTAGTTAAGTTCATAGCACAGTTCCTACCATAAGGTAAGCATCTCATCATTACCTGTCAGATTAATTTAAAAATCACTTAGGAGTTCCTGGGTGGCACAATTGGTTAAATGTCCAATTCTTGATTTTGGCTAAGGTCATAATCTCAGGGTCCTGAGATCAAGCCGCACATCAGGCTCCACACTCAGCGAGAAGTCTGATTGTCCTCTCCCTCTGCTCCTCCCCTGCTTATGCCCTCTCTTTCTCTCTCATAAATATATTAAATCTTTAAATAAATAAATAAATAAAACTTAATTCCACATTTAATTAGCCTCTTCTTGGAGCCATTTTCTTCACACAGCAGCATATATAAGAACAGTACAAGACTTGAGTAAAACACTCCTGTATAAGGTCATTGGACTAAATGAAAGAACTACAGGTGTCAAAATTATCCCTGATCTTCTTGTTCTAACAAGTGTTGATATTCACTGAAATCCAGAAGAGAGAATCAAGAGCAGGTAGATGGGAGAAGATAAATGTGAGTCTGAAAATGTTTGAATATGAGATATTGATAGGCCATGAAAATATGAAATAATTATCTGGAATTTATAGAAAGATTCATTCTTTCTATAATGTTGTCAATATACTCATGAAAGCTGAAGCAACAGTGAAGACTGAAAATTCTTAAGTATGTCGGGTAAGAAGAGAGGTCATCAGTAGAGAGCCAGAGTTGTCTAACACAGATAACTGTGGTAGAGCATGTTTTTCGATGCAACTCAGATCCTACTCTTTTCTTGCATCTGATTGGCTGACTGGGATGGAAGTTGGAGGGGCTTGGTTTAAGCTGCTTACTTAATGTCTCTCTCAGCTTGACTAAACTGTAGACAAGCAAACAAAACCACCTGCCTAGAGGCAGCACAGCCCTCCTCCATGGGAACAGAAGCTCTTACACTCAAGACCATCTGGATCTTCCCCTTTATACTTATTTGCCTATTCATTTGTAAAATTTTTTTTAATGTGAAGACTCTACCACACCTTGAACTTTCATAATCTATATTAAATATCCGTGCATACCTTTGCCACTGAACCCACATATTTTGATAAATATGTGAGCTTTTGTTTACATCTGCTTTAAACTGTGCTTCCCTTTCAAAAGTCTGGAACATAGTTTATATTTAATTAATTCTTGTCTTTACACATTAAAAATGCAGATATATATCTACAGTAAAGGACTATGCTAAGGATAAAATGGGATAATGTATATAAAAACATTTTTTTTTAAATCTAAGTTTTGGGTATTTTGTATGTTGTATGTGTGTGACTAAAGGAAGTTTTTCCATTCCCAAATCTTCCTGGAGTATATCAAATTACCACCGCCACACATCCCAGAGTTTGAGCCAACTATGAGACAACAATATAAAAAAATATACAAAAAGGAATGCAGCTCAAAAATAAAGAAATATGGAGACACTTTCATTACAGCATATATTGTAAAAGCAAATATGCTAAGAAGATGCCCATCTTAGAAGAATATGTCTTCTTGTCTTGTACATGCTTCAAACACAGGACCCAAAATGACCTCTCTGCCACATTTACCCTCATGTACCATCTGAGGTGGAGCTAAATGGACTGAATGAAGAACAACTTCAGGCTGTTAAGGGGGGAAGCAGTACAGCCCCAAAGGAATGAAGCATGGCAGTTAAAAGGAGGAGAGGATGTAGATAAAAACGAGTGAAGTGTGGTTTCCTTCCTATAAGAAGAGTGGGCGGGCAGAGTGTGAGAGCTGAGATCAAAGCTCCACACTTTTGAGAAGCTAAGACGATACATTGAAAAAGGGTATGAGCAAGCTCCAGACACCACTCATGACAGATGTTGTTTAGGTCAGAAGATCTGACTAAGTTTCCATGAGTTTGCTGAATTAGCTCCGTATAACAAATTCAATGGTCAATCCACATTTATCCTCTTAAGTAACATCTAGGTAGTGTTTGACACCACTGTTTACTCCCTCCTTTTTGAAACAACACCCTGTCAGGATCCTTGTCTACCTCACTGGCTGCTCCTCTTTTGACATTGTGGATACCCTTCACTGCAATTCTGTGAGATTTTAAAGATTTTATTTATTTATTTGTCAGAGAGAGAGAGGGAGAGAGAGCAAGCACAGACAGACAGAATGGCAGGCAGAGGCAGAGGGAGAAGCAGGCTCCCTGATGAGCAAGGACCCCGATGTGGGACTCGATCCCAGGACGCTGGGATCATGACCTGAGCCGAAGGCAGCTGCTTAACCAACTGAGCCACCCAGGCGTCCCCAATTCTGTGAGATTTTAATGCACACATTGGCTTTTTGGTTTATTACTGAGCCGATGACAAGTTGTACTACCATAAAATAATAGACAAAAACCTAACGCACAAATTACATATTTTTGTTAAGTAATATTTAAATGGCATTGAGCATTGTAATATGTTTCAAAAATTCAAAAGAAATTTGAAGAAGGAGTATGACAATTTACTCATTACTAATCACACACTATTTTAGGTAGGTCAAATTTAAAATACCCACATTGGAGGAGTCAACATTTCATTTAGCTATACTCTGCAATTTGTAGTACCACACTATTATCATGAGTATACCAAATTAATGTTGACAGTTTCAACTTTCTGCTTTTATCATTTTGTTTTACTTAATTTTTAAATTTTAGTTCTATTGGTGTTAAAAGCATAAGAAAATTTTATACCCAACTTTATGTTTATCTAAATTTAAAAAGTAATTTAAAATTATATAAGGTGATGCTTGTGTTTCATAATAATCTTTCTGTCATGTTGCTCATATTTTAAAAATACTGTATAGAAAAACTGTTATTCAAATTAGTTCATGTTATAGGGAATGAAAATTCCTATAAGTGGTGACACTATAAAAACTGATTGCTATATCATAGCATATGAACTCTGATGAATAAATCAATAATTTTGATTTTAGTAATGATTTTAGTATTATACTTTGAACTAAAATTTTCAATAATTAATATCATATGAAAAGTTTTTTTCTCATTATTGTGTTATGAATCACAGAAAAAATGTCAAAAATCTATAAAAAGAAAAAATATCCTTGGATTTTGTGATTTGGTGTTGCAAAATATCAGAATTTCTAAGACTACTCCCAGTAGTGGTTTTATTATGTCTATACAATACAAAGAGGGTGGCCATTTGGTCACAATTTATTATATACCACTTTCAGGCACTTTAACAAATGGTTACAAGCAGATTGAATCCTCTAATAAGGCAAACATAACTGATTTTGTTGGCATAATTTGAGGATGATAATTGGTGACAAACTCAGATGCTTTGTTAATGGAACTGGCATGGGCCACACCATTGCAGTAACTTTAAGGGAGATCTCCATGGAATAACAGGGTTCTTACTTGGAGCTTTGAGGCCAGCTTCTTGAATTTTTCAATTGATTGCCTTCTTTCTACTTCTACAGTGATCAAGTACCTTTTCTTATCTGTATAAATGTTTGTTTTATCCACCTGTATGTGCATCATTGAACATAGTGGATATCCTTAAATCTTATATAATACCCAACACAATGCCTTACACATATTAGGCACTTGAGAATTATTTTCAAAAATCACTTAGTGAGGGGTGCCTGTGTGGCTCAGTGGGTTAAAGCCGCTGCCTTCAGCTCAGGTCGTGATTCCAGGGTCCTGGGATCAAGCCCCACATCCGGCTCTCTGCTCAGCAGGGAGCCTGCTTCCTCCTCTCTCTCTGCCTACTTGCGATCTCTATCTGTCAAATAAAAAAAAAAAAAAATCACTTAGTGAATTTTAGTTGTTTTATTTTAACATCTATATTAAGTATATGTATTTTTTTTTTCCTAGCTTTTAAGGTGCAAGGGAGAAAAGAAGTCATTTATGTATGATTGGTAGGGATTGTCCTGCCAGTTTATTTGTATTCACCAAGCCAGAAGAAGAAGAAAGAACTCAACTATGACCGTATCTCAGATACATTAGAATTGGCCTACGCAATTCTGTATGATTGCAATAGTGACCTGTCTGAGCTCTCCTAGTGTTGAGATTCCCACAATTTACCCTGCTTATTTGTCCTTAGACACTTCCTTGGGAAACTGACTCTTGATGAAGATGAAGATATACAATTCTCACTCTGTATCTATCCATCTAAAAACTCTTGTTTTGAGCCAGCATTTGGATGATGAATTCAGCTTCATTAATTTTACCTTGCATGCTGTGCTATTTTTGCTTTCCTAATTTAAAATTTTTATTTTGATTCTGTACCTGCTCTTGTTAATAACCTGAAAATTCTTCATAAACTTTCACAACCTCCTGATTGGGGACTCTTTTCTCCTTCTGAAACAGATCCCTATGTTTTCATCCCTTACACATAGGCCTGTTTGAGAAGTTCTTCTATAACCTCCATTACATCCTCACTCCCAACATTGTTTTGATTGGAGATTAAAGAGGAAACAAAGCTAACTGTTCTAAAATCTCATCTTCACCCATCTGGACATTTTAAAATTAGCATATTAACCCATCCAGTAACTATTAAGAGTTGAGCATTTTATAACTATTGTAACTATTCCAGTAATATAAAAACATAAAGTGCAACAGGTAAAGTGAAAACTCTTCTAAGATACAGAAATAATTGTCTTGTGTCTATAATCTACTTTGAATAATTTTACTTCTGATGGTTATGAAGACACTCCCACAAAATAAATGAATGAATACCAAAATCTATCCCTGCTCCATAGTGATGCTACTTATCATAAAACAATTGTTTTGCTCACTTTCATAGTTGATAAAAATCTTGTTCAACACAAATTTACTAGACAATTCTTTCACTGTATCATTCATTAATCATAATCATTCCTGATTTCCTTTCTTTGGTTCAGATGAAGCACTGAAAGAAAGGCCACAAACTCAAAAATTGCCCAAATAACAGGCAGCATGAGTTGGGTTCAACAACTTTTTCCATGAGACAGGAAGCAATTGAATGTCTCCATAGCTTTATTGAAAGTTTTTATAAGTCTAGACAAAAACCTACACGGAAACTGCCTGTAACCTTGTAACTACAGAACAAATGTGTGCAGAATGACTCTCCATGGAGAGTCAATAAATCCAATTAGACTCCTGATCTCTAGGAGTAGACCATTTATTTGTTTGTAACTTAGTTACAATTCCAAATATTTTTAGGTCTTGATTTAAACCTCCCAAAAGTGGAGATTTCATAAATGAGTTTAAAAAAAAAAAAAAAAAAACCTTTGCAGATTAACATTATTGATGTTTTCATGTTTTGTTTTCTTTACTTACATTAAAACAGATTTTATTAACGTTTAAATAGAATAATTATTGCATGGAAATGCATGGGTATTCAAAGTGCTTTTCATAAGATTAGAATATTTATTTTAATATTATATTTATTATACAAAGACAAGGACAAAGTGTTAACCAAAAACCAGATGTCTTTGTAAACCATCAGTACTATTATTATAATTAATTGTCCATTTTTACTTTGAAATTCTCTTTTAAAGAAAAAGAGTAATAAATTAACTATATTTGGCTTTTAGTAAAGTTTGGTTTAATCCTGTGTGCTGTATCTATCATTACACCAGTATTGCTAGACCTAATAACATTTAAATGGGCTATCAGAGGAATGGAAAATTACGTACTAGGACAAGCAACAGAAACCAGTGAGAGCTAGCTTAGGTAGAAACTCATAATTCCACATAAGGACACAAAAATTTTCTTGGAATAAGTCAATACCTCTGAAGTTTCTACAAACAGAAGATGACAAAGTGGCCAGACTCCTCACTACCCCTGCATATCTGCTATATGACATCTGCTGTAATACCTTCCCTTTAAGCAAATGTACTTTCTTTGTTTCTCTCATCTAGAGGGCAAATGGATCATGATCTTGCACGTTGTACATCCAGCCTTGGTCTTAATTCCAAATATTGGGGAGGGACTATTCTTAACTCTTTAGTACTCCCTCCTGATCCAGTTATTTACAAAGAGAGACCAAGGCCATGTTCTGCCCAAAGATAATGGACAGTGTGATGTGAAATACGCTGTCCATATGGATTGGAGGTAGTTTTTGGAAAAAGCAGAATCGTGGTGAACTAGGAAGGCACGTGATACAAAATTGAGTTAGTATTATTATCAGATTTGATTATCTCATTAATGAAAGGATTTTCATAAGTATTTTGAAAAGAGTTCATATACAAAGAGCTTTCTGCAGCTAGAGGAATATAAAGATTAGGTAAATATGGTTCCTGCTCTCAAAGTGCTTACAGTTGGATGTTTGCAGTACTTGAGAATTTCTCTTATGACCTCACCGTCTGCTTTGAGATTATCATGTATTAGTGGTACAAAATAAATACTAACTGAAAAACTAAATACATATTTCATTTTTAAGTATATATATATATATGTGTGTATATTTATATATAAAATGCACACATAGGTATATATGTATCTTTGCTAATAATGGTCTCAGTAGACCAAGAAAACAGCAATGAGGGGTAAAATATTTAAGAAGTCAAGGAACCGTTAACTTAGAGTGTGGTGTGAGTCCTATTTTACACATCTGGGAGATCTGTAAGATACAGAAAAGCTGATCCCATAACTCTCCTAAAAGGTCAAGAAGGCCAGCTTTTGGTAGTCCATCAACTATTTTGTCTTAATTGTGTTCTACAACTAATAGGAAATAACATCTACAGCAAGTGTTAATGCGTGGGGAAAGTCACCTGTGCCAAGGCGTCAGCCTCCCTTTTATACCCTGACTCTCCTCCTTGGAGGCTTACACGAATCATACCACTCTTCAGCCCAAAACCATCCAAGGCTTCATAACTCAGAGTGAAAGACAAAATCTTCCCAATGGTCCCAAGATCCCACAAAATCTGTTGCTCCCTCTGGACTTTCTGGAATGGTCTAGAACCCTCCTTGCCCATTCTGCTCCCCACACTGTGCCTGCTCTTCTCACTGTCCTTCACACACTGCTGGAGCTTTCACTTGCTGTTCTGTCTACCAGGAGTGCTCTTTCTCCAGATCTTTGCATGGTGCTTTCCTTCACTTTCTTCAGGCTAAAACAACACTTCAACATCCTGGCCTTTTCTATCCCATTTGCTTTATTTGTCTCTGTATCTGGCAAACTGTATAGTCACTGGAACAGAAGCATGAGGGATTTAGTTTAATCTAATTACAATTTTTGTCATAGAGTTTGGAGGCATTTTATAAAAACACAGAACCTGTGGACCCTGGGATCCCAGGACCCTGGGATCATGACCTGAACCGAAGGCAGAGACTTTAACCCACTGAGCCACCCAGGTGCTCCTGAAATATAAATAATTTTTTAAAAAGATTATGCAACCTGGTGTGAATAAAAACACTTGTCAACATACTGATAGGTACAAATATAATCACAATAGAATTGTGAAAATAAAGAAAAAATAATAATAGTAAAATTTATATAGAATTATTATGTGCCAGCTACTGAACTAAGAACTTTACAGCATTATCTTTTGAATCATTACAGCAATCCTCTGGGGCAAGTGACTCTTATGCCAGTTTTACAAATGAGAAAACTGAAAGAACAAATCTAGTACGGGCTTCAGTGATGACTGGAATTGGTAAGTTCATTATCACTTATTATTTTACCCACTCTTGTGATCTTGTTGATCTCAATCTAGAATTACATGTGCCCTTCATATAGCCAATATCTATTTCCTCTTTGACAGTGGAAATATTAAAGGTAGGAAAAATTAATAATATTTGCTATGATTCAAAAATAAATATACAAGTTCCTCCTCATATGAAAAAAAGCCATTGCAGTGAGTGAGAGAAGTGTGAAGCCAGGGTGTTTGTATAAATTTGAAATAACTATATACAATAGGATACATCCTCAGTGGCATTTGTAAATTTTATTACAGGATGTGCATCTTAAGGAACTAGCAAATAAAAGTCTTCAACAGTTCCAGGCCAGCTGTCCCTTCCAGAGCATAATGGCTCCTGGGCCCTCTGCCCCACCAGAGGTCACTGCACCACGTGCCAGACAAGGCTGCCAGGTGTGGAGGGCAGGTCCTCCCTCCCCCCGTGGTGACCTCCTTGCACACAGTGCCTTCCTTCCATGGGTCCTAAGGGAGGATGGTCATCAATATAAGTGAGCTTTCTGCTGCCGTAGAATCCGTAGAACAGGCAGGAGGTGATTAATTGCCCAAGTCCTAGAAATTATAATACAACTCCTCTCATGCTCAATTATGTGAAAGAGCAATAAAAATTACTGACCAACTATGCTTTAAATGTGGTTGAAAGAAAGAAACCCAATGTCCAGAATATAACAGAATTGCCAGCATCTTTGATTTCTTTCATCATCTGAAAGATTAACTCCGCTATGAAAAATTTTTAGGTATTACACACATAGTTGTGTTTCTTCCACGATGTGATTTTTTATTTCAACATTGCTGACAAGAAAGAGTAAAATGGTTTGAGGGGGGTGAAAAAAACATATTTTCTGGGGAAACAGCCATCTGATTGTGACCTAGCTCTTGCATATTAAACAGGGCAGATTTGCTTCTTGTCTCTTAACCTTGGAATAACAGGAAGGTTTTGGAAAGGAAATTATGGTTGAGAAGAGGTGAGCGTGGGGAGGTCTGGTTTGTCTGTGTGACACACTTCTTACTGGCACTGTGCCCAGAAATTTTCTTATGCCCCTTTGAAATACAGAGGCTGTATAAAAAGCTCTAAAGAAGTCAATTTTCCTGAGAAAAGATGCAAGTCAGGACAGTCAGGGTAAGCCAGGCCAGTGCTTGTCACAAGATCAGACCGGACTGGGTGCAGGATCATGGTTGGTGCTATGAGAAAGGCCAGGAAGAACAGTGAGATGAGATGCCCAGAGAAGTCACTGGCCCTAAGGTCCTTGGGGGGTTGGGTGTTGGGGGCAAGTAGAAAAGGCAATTTGGGGATGTGGAGTCAGAAAGAGCAATAGAAGAAAACACCTGTTATTTTAAGTCAGAGATTAATGAGCACAAGGATTTGGAGACTGGGAGATTAAAAAGAAATATGGGGATTTACCCTAAGGAAACAACAGAATGTACACAAATACTTATGTGCAAGGGAATTTGTTGCAGCATCAGGTGTAATATTGAAATTTTTAAAGTGATCTGTATATCTATATACATACGTAGGATATAGGAAATACATATACGTATATATATATGATATGTGTGTGAAGAAGTATATGTCAGAACAATGTATAGTCATTAATATTTCTTTTCTTACAGTATTTTAAATCTGAAAAATTAAATTTAAAAATCATAAAGCAGCATTTATTCTTATATATTTACATACATAAATATGTCATACATATATATATATACACATATGTGAGAAGAGAATGAACACATCAAGTTGTCAAAAGTGCTTTTCTCTGAGTAATGGAATTATATATGATTTTAATTTACCTTCTCTATGCTTTTTGGTGTTTTTTAGATTTTCTTATATTACTAGAGTTCTCCTTTATATTTTCTATTTTCTTCATTTGAAATGTCATTCACGAACATTTTCCAAAGTCTTCAGTACTACTGAATACTATTAAATAAAGCACAAAGATCCCCCGCTCCATTTCCTCTCAAGCCTCCATAACCCTCTGAGTCACAATCTCTTGGTAACACCCTATTTATACCTGTTTGTTTTTATTTATTTTGTTAGTTACTATGTGAATTCCAAATAGTATGTTTATATTATATGCTAGTTATTCTGCAATTATTGATCCTTTTCCTACACTTTGTTGCTCTTCTCTGTACCCTCTGAGGTAAATTTCCTTGGGATGTATTTTTTAAAACTAATTGCCAGGTTAATTCTGGTTGAATTTGACCAATAAGAAGGATAACCTGGAGATCGGTGGTGGGAAAAAGAGAGAGGCTGACTTTATTCTCTCCACATGTTCCTCTGAATTGATCCAGAATCTAACTGACTGGTAGCCAGCCCATCCTTAACATTTACAGCTTTCCGTAAATTCCACTGACGATTTTCTTTCTCCTGATCCCTTCATCTATCCATCTATCCACAGCTTTCTGATATTCTATTCTCTCAGTGCTTTGTCCCTTAACACAGCCCATTCAAAACATCTGGAATGAATTCTCTTTTCTGTTGGGTCCCGGAATGGCATAGTATTTGGTATCGGGAGGGCCCTAGGAATGAATCAAAATCTTAAAAAAGCGATTAAAGGATAAGGTTGTTGTGAACACAAGGATGGCCCCCTTGTCCCACAGAAATGCATCGTGAGAAATCTCTGCTGTGAAAGCACTGTGATTACTTGGAAATCACCACAGTGGTGTGGGATAAAATACCAGTGGAGGGCAAGGCTTTAGGTGACCAACTGGTGGATGCTTATTACCACTATGACGCCAACAGTCATGACAGAGGTTGTGAGGGAGAGGAAATAGGCTCTTGTATGGAACAGTAAAGAAGGCAAAATGAAAGTGATAACCTCAGAGACTTCAACCACCAACTCAAGGTACTTGTGGGAAGGCAGGAAGGTTTCTATGATAACTTGAAAGTAATTCTTGCAGGGAAGCATGGCGGTATTTAGTTCCCCTTTACTTTCATAACAAATTGCCACAAGTTTAATAGCTTGAAACATGATTTTTTTTTTCTTTTATCTTACAGATCTAAAGATCAGATGTCTGGAATGGGCCAGATTGTCCCAAGATCAAGGGGTGTCAGCAGGGCCATATCCTTTTTGGAAACTCCAGGGAGAATATATCCCTTTGCCTTCTCTAGCTTCTAGAGCCCACCTAGAAGATTTCTGGTGAGTAACCACTTCCTTTCTTTTTTAAAGTCAGCCAGTCACATATTAAAACCCTCTTTCTAACTCTGTCTTTGACTTTCATGCTTCCTTCTTTCACTTATAAGGACTCCTGTGATTCCAATGGGGAAGTGTTGATAATCCTGGATAATTTCTACATCTCAATACCATTACTCAGTCATATCTGCAAAGTCCTTTTGCCATGTAAGGTAACAAATTCACAAGTTCTCGGTAGTAGGACATGAACATCTTTGAGGGTCATTGTTCTATCTGCATAGTGGCTCAGGATAAAGCCCCAAATCTAATTATGTAATTTGCAAAATTACAAGGTCATTAAATGCCTGACTCACCAAGTCTTCCATATCAAGGATGGGCACTGGTTTAAAAGGAATGTGGCCCCTATTCTTGGAATGGGAACATTTGGGCAGACAGAGATAGGTCTGAGAAACATTTTCTCCCAAACCCATCTAAGCCATCCTTGTCAGAAGCAGCTACCTCCTCATGTGTCTAAGTACACTGCTTTCTTTCATTAAAAACTTTCATTAGTTGTGCCCCCAAGAAGTCCTCTTATCCTTACTTCTTTTTCAGGTTCTACCACTCCTCACTGCTTCCAGACTCATTAAAAAAAAAAAAAAAAAAAAAGACAGCTTCTAGAATGTCCCGGTGAGGGAAAGGATTTGGTACATATGCTATCCCGTAAAAGATAATGAATATACCAAGAGCTTCTAAGACCTCATTAATATGTATCAATAAAAGCCTAGGGAATATGTGTATGAATGATTTCTGAAAATTATAGTCAAATGAGATGAAACATAAGGTTAGATTTGTTTGAATAAAACCATAGGTGCTCTCATTGTGATTCTAGATTTAATGTGTAAATTTTGAGTAGCAATTAGTGACAGTTTGGTTGGTTAATTGACACTTAGTTTCAATAACAGTCTCTATTCAATGTGTCTGAGACCCTGGAACTTCCCTGGCATCCTGTACAGGAGAAAATCCAAAGGCTCAGGGAAATGGGAGTGTCGAGGTAGATCTACAATTTGTGCAGCATACTCGACTGCCATTAACCATATCCATCTGGGAGGATTCAGAGGGGCCTTCCTTTATGAAGACATTGGATTGGGGCGTCAGCCTTTTTGTAAAGCTCAGTGGTGAGTGTTTTCTGCAGATTGGTGATGATAGCCAGGAGATGCTGCCATGGAATTGGGCTCACTGTTTGCATTGTAAGTGAGAGAATCCCACAGAAGGAGAGACCAGAGATCACATCTAACCTTCAGATACAGGATGGGAACAATTACTATAACAGACAAAAGAAACAGAGTTTCTGATCTGGAAGGATCTGTAGTTGTGGCTGATTAATGACTGTGCCCCTAAGAATGAAATATACGAGAAAATGCATAACATGTATCCTGACGAATAGGATCAAAAACAAAACAAAACGAAACTCTGGGTCTGGCAAGTCGAAAAGTGACCTGTGTCACGATACTGGAAATTCATAGCTTCAGACCCACTTTCTAATCATATTGCTAGTTTGTAGATTCTGTACATGTTAATTGATGGGAAATATGGGTCCCCTGGAATAAGGACCTGAATTAGGACCACAAATTATGTAATTTCCTTGTATTCTTCAGGGAGCTTCTTAGGATTTATTTGCATGGCCACCTGCTTTGGTAATGTTTTCTTATTTTAGGATTTCTTTTTGATATTTATGCAGTAACTACACTAGTCATTTTTTCAGAAAGAGTAAAAGGCAGCATGTCTTATCTTGCATATCTGAATGTGTGTAAAACCTGCTGTCACACTGCTAGTCTCGCCGAATATAAAACTTTGGATCAAAATATTTTTCCTTATGAGGCTTATTCTTCCTCAAGAAGTTTTGAAGACACAAGAATTGTGTTTTTTAGTTGGATGCAGATCTGTTTCTTATTAAATTATAGGTAACATGGTGGTTCTGTCTTCTTGCATTGAGATTTTTTGGAGGGCTTGGTTGGCACACAAAGGCTATCACTTAAGAGTTCACCAAGAAGAGAAACTAGCATAAATGTGTACAGCATAAGAAATTAAATATTATAGTATCTTACAGAGTTGTGGTAAAATTAATTGGCTCATGAGATTTCAAATGTTAGTGAAATTTTTGTTTATTTGCTACTTGATATTATGATCTGTTGTTACTGTAATAGTAATCCATAATCAACTAGAGACTTTGCCTACAATGCATGTGCATGCCCTGAATTTGCCTTCTGTTCTCCCCCAAAAAAGTCTAGTATAGTAAGTCTGGAACATGTATTTGCATGTTTACCATGCATCCTGGGGAATTTTGACCATCCTCAAAGTTTAAGGAACATTTTTCGCATATTTGTCTCAGACAATCTGCCATGTAAGAGGCACTTAGTAAATATTTTTGAATGGGTGGTCAAATGAAAGAGAACAAATGAATAAAAGCACATTTAAAGGGAACCAAAGTCTGAGACCCATTGTGAGTAACACTTTATTTATAGATCTGCAGATTTGATGAATCAACAGAGTATCACAAACAGTGCATTGTAGCAGTGTAGGGGTAAAGATGTATCAATCCTTCTGAATCTCTTTCATTAACAAAATGGTAGCCCTGCTCACCAGGTTCTTCCAAGGACTGATTTCATTACTATGTCAGTTTCCCAAGAAGAAACTTTAAATAAACGATGACTCTTATTCCATAAAGTACTTTAATCTTACATCTTAGACATACAATTCAGTGTATAGTACTTACTTGATATTGTTGAGCAGTACGTCCATACATCTTTTCTTTCCATCCCCATGTGAAAGTTGAAGTCATAAAATGAATTTGTACTCATGCTTACTTCAGCATATTATTTTCAATGGCATTATTTTTCTTTACTACAACAGTGCTTCTTGGATGCTAGCTGACCCACAAAAAGCAAGAAGTAGGGTTTTTTTTAAGGAAAAAAATAATAAAGACATACCCTAGTGAGATTTAGCTCTCTTTCCCCCACCCATATTTTCTACAGTGAGCATTTATTAATTCTGATGAGAAAAAAGTGTTTCTAAAACACTTAGAAGACTCAGCTTAAATGTAATCTCCACTCAGAATGTTTCTCCCAACTTTCCAACTTGTACCCAAATAATCTCACATATTTCCTCAAGACTTGGGAGCATCTCTGGTAACACTTAGTCCTCTTCAACCCTGCATTTTCTTCCAACTCCACAGGGCCCACCCCAAGCCCCAGGATGAAAAATCCAGTCCAGTAAGTATGCATGAAGAACAGAGTACAGTCACCTAGTTTTAGAATGCCCAAGATGCCTGGCCCTGAATTTTAAGCGACATGTGTGACCTAGTTCATTCTGATTCCAAGTTCAAAGATAACAGACCGTCCTGTGAGTAAGCAGTTAGCGTAGTTTTTGTTTGTTTGTTTGTTTTTGTTGTTGTTGTTGTTTTTAAAGATTTTATTTATTTGACAGAGAGAGATCACAATTAGGCAGAGAGGCTGGCAGAGAGAGAGAGAGAGGAAGGGAAACAGACACCCTGATGAGCAGGACCCGAGATCATGACCTGAGCCAAAGGCAGAGGCCTAACCCACTGAGCCACCCAGGCGCCCCAGCATAGTTTTTAAGAACTGCTTGATCCCTTCAAGCATGAAAGTCCCACATTTTGGGGGATGTTTAGCTCTGTCTTTGGGTTTTCTAGCAGTGTCTCACTAACAGGCATGATCTCAGTCCCTGCTTGATATAGGTCCCCAGGAGCTCCACGGGAAATTTTGAGTTAAGCTCCAGAATCTGAGTAAGCGATGGGAAGGCACAGTGTTTGGAACTGGAACTAGCTGGATTCTAGTAAATTGAGACTAAATATCAGGATGTGATATCAAATCAGATGCTTTAGGTGATGACAAGTGGAGAAAATCAGCTTGAAAGACTGGCCTGTCTCCTCCTTTGGTTTATCATCTACTCACTAGTCGTCATAAACTACTGGGCAGATACTCATGGGCTCAGACATTTGGCAACTTGGAGGCATAGTTTCCCGTAGTCAAATCAAAAAACTGAAAGATGCAACATAATCCTCATAAGAGAATGGGTCTTGAAGGTCAGATTTTGCTGGAAAAGAGAAATATGCAAATCTCACCTAGTTTATGATCTATAAATTACCTGGAGAAACACATGAAAAAATTCATAGGACTAACTTTCACAGGCATGAAGTTACTTGTTCTGATGATTTTTTTTTATATTTTTGTTTCACAAAAGACAGTATTAGACAAGCACATCTTACTAGTTCTAAAATAATGTGTGATCCCAGCTTTATTGTTCCTTCAATATGTGTGGTAGGAGGACATAAAACATCAAAATAAAGTCTGGATTGTTAAAGAACTGGTGTACATAAGGGATGCAAATGTCCACAGGACAGCAAGTTTGGGGGCCCCTTTAGTCCGTGATGAGGGGGCTGCTTCAGGCTGTGTTGACACCTTATATCTAAAATATGAACAAATCTGTGGAAGAATGGAAAAATCATATGCTTCTCTGTGTGATTTTTCTAAGCTGATGAAGTCTAAAAAATCCCCCAAGTATAGGGGGAATAGAAAGATTGGAAACTGATGATTTAGCCTGTTCTAAATTTAAGCTTCGAAGAGATTTAAGAGAGAACTTGAGCTAATTTTTTCAGGGTGCTGGAGTATGAGGGCACTCGCCAAACCCCAAAGCTTCCAAATTTCCATGTGGTTTACCACAGAACAGATAACATGGCCTGGGCTGGTTTTCTACTGCAAAGGCAGAGTAGCCTGCAGGGGAATGCTTGCTATAAAGTGAGAGGAAGCTTCTGACCTTGAGTGGCATTAACTGTAGGACCAGGGAGGGCCAAGATTAGGGCAGAGAAGAGCACACAAGAAAGGGAGCAGAGCCCCTTGCAAGCGCCCCTGCAAGGCAGAATATCCTGGACAGAAAGACTTGAAGAAGCAAGTCTTCAGAGTTTAAGATAACTAGTTCACTCGCTGCTAACATTACTCTGACCTTGTGCCCAAGCTAGCAATTACAAGGCTGTGGAGAGAAGCATTTTATTCAGAAAACATTGCCTCTGGAAACCCTTCGATTTGCCAACCGGGACTCAAAATTATGAGACTTAATGCGCCTACAGATTGAAGTTCTTGGTTCTGATTCACAGGAAAGCTTCAAGCGTGTGTTTAAGGCTCACGCTTTCACCGTGGATATGTGTCTCACAGGCATATATTCTATTAAGTGTTGGTTAGCTGCCCTGCCGACTCTAAGTTCGAAGGCCTGAGAAAAGCAATATAGATACCGGTACCTGGTTCGTGGGTCCCAGGTTTCCCACAGAGTGGATAATATAAACTGTAATCAATGAGAGAATTGAATTTAATGGCATAATAGAAAGTGAAAAAATAATCTGGAACATTTTGCAAAGGCTGTACCACTATTGACAGCAAACTAGTCCTCTGGGCTCTATTGAACGAAGTCAGTTAATGCATGAAACGGAGGTGCAGGCAGCTCTGCTATTTCATAGAAGAGAAAATCTCAAAGAGTAGAGAGTAACCAACAAAAGTAACATTATTCTTAGAAGACTGACAGAAATGACAAATGGAACCAGGGTAAATTTCCTTAAATCGGTGAATGCTACTCCGGAGCTTCAGTTCCCTACTTATGAGAGTTCTTTACTGTAACCTTGATTGCTCCCCCTGGACTCTGGATCGTGCGTCCAACATAACCTACAGATCACCCCAAATAGCATATATGAATAAAATATGAAAGCATTTTCCAAATACCTGCAATTAACATATTAGCAGAATAGTCAGTTCATCTGGCAAACATGATATGTAGCAAAATTTTATTAGACAAGAGTGACAAAAATGTAACCAAAATTTCAAAAAAAAAAAAAAAAAAGAAAGGCTAAAGAAGGAAGGAAAGGAAGAAAGAAGGAAAAAAAGAAAAGAAATGGTTTTCTCATTAAATTGAAAACTCTAGGGATAACGTCTTTTTCCTCTGCATTGGCTCCATTCTCGGGCAGATTTTAACGACGACAAATGCCTGCCAGCCATTCCAGAAACTCTAGTCATAAGCATGATCTCTTTCTCAAGGGCTCGAATGAACATTCTGGAATTGAGACTCATTGGCTTCATCAAGTCCCACCATCTCTGAACCGCTGTGGCCGAAGGCATGGACTACTCTGATGGTCTCGTCCATCTGCACACAAAGGGGCAAGGTTAACATAAAATTAGAGAAAGTAAGGAAAATTAAAGAACTGTAATAAAACAGGGGATGTTGTACTGGCAAAAAGAGTTTTCTGCTAAAATGTGCATAGATTTCATCCCTCAACAAGGGTACAGAAATAGCATGAACACAGCATCGTAGCCTTGGCCTTTTAGGGGAAACTGAGACTCCTGTCCTATTCCTTTACACATCTACCAACCAAATGGGACCTGCTCCTGCCACCTCCCCCCTCATCCTTCTTCCATCAAGAATGGGCCATTGTCAAAGGCAAGAAATGTTATTTGGCCTCAGTGCTGATGGGTAGAGAGTTTTTGGTGTGAAGTGAAGCCCCGAGTCAGTAGCGGTGGGATCTGCTCCCACACATTTGACAGAAGAGACCAGTCTGGGGCCAGTTCCCTTGGGCAAGTACCTACGGAGGTGACCTGACATTGGGACCCAGGGCAAAAGCCACATCATGATGAAGACTATGCACCAGCCTGGCCTTGTCCTTTGTGCACATCTCAGGCACATGACATGTGGGGCAGTTGGCTTGAAGGAAGGACTCAACTGGGTGATCTCCTGAGTCCTGGCCCAAACGCCATCTCTTTTCACCCTTCAACGTGATTTCCATTTGGCCGGGTTTCCGCAGATCCTGTATGTGCAGAGAACTTGGAAATGAGGAGACCAGCTCTCCAGAAGAAAGAGTGGCCTCGGATGTTTATGGAAAGCTGCGAGCACAGCTGGGCCTGCTGAGAGCTGTCCCACGTGCAGTATGCAGGTCTGCTGTTAGTGGGGAGAGGGATTTATTTCTCCTTCCAGACAGGCTCTCCTGGGAACTCTAAATGGTAAAAGCAGTGAACTTCCATATGGGCCAGGGTAGGCCCTAAGTACTCGCTGCAGATGGGATTTTTTGGCCGTGAGCCTCCTCACCTTACTTTGAACCCTGTATTTCCTCTCCTTTGCCAGCTGTAGCCTGCATCCAGGATCAATGATGGATTTGTAGTAGGACTAAACTGGGGGGATTCTCGGAGCCTGCTTGAAATATCTGCGAAGCACCCGTTCCATCCCGGGCCAGTCCGTTAGAGAGGCCTTCGTTTCTGAACTCTTACAGAGGATGGACAGAGAGTCCCGTGAAAAGAAAACATTCTGTTAATATGCATGACTTGACCACAGAATATCAAAAGCCAAGCCTGCTTCATTCTTTTCTGTTAGAGATTTGTACATACGCTGCATTCAGTAATCCCTTAGCTCGGTGGCAGGTCTCAGACACCTCTTTTGTGGGTCAGCCTCACGGAGTAAAGGATTTCCTCCCTTGAAACAGGTTTCTTCTTCTCAGATTTAGGAAGATGAATAGAAGCTGTTGGGGGCATGGGGCTGGGAAGGAAAAATCAGTAATAATTAATTTAGACTGCATTTAATAAATAAAAACCATGTGGGGCACCTGGGTGGCTCAGTTGTTAAGTGGCTGCCTTTAGCTCTGGTCATGATCCCAGGGATCGAGCCCCACATTGGGGTCCCTGCTCAGTGGGAAGCCGGCTTCTCCCTTTCCCACTTCCCCTCTTGTGTTCCCTCTCTCGCTGTCTCTTTCTGTCAAATAATAATTAATTAATTAATTAATTTTAAAAATCGGTGTATATGTGTTGCTTACATACAACCTTCCCCAGGAACATAGTCTATGGCAGGTTTGGCGCCCAGATTTCTTCTCTTTCTCATCTGTCATCCCACAGCAGAACACTTGTACTTGAGACTCACTTCTCGGATTAAAAGGCCACTGGAGCTCTAAGAATTGATTCGACATTTCCAACAGCAAGAGAGAGGAAGAATTGAAAACTAAAAATGCCCACCTTTGAGCGATCAGTTCCTGGGAAGTGCCTTATCTACTTTTTTTTTTTTTTAAGATTTTACTTATTTATTTGAGAGAGAGCATGAGAGGGGAGAAGGTCAGAGGGAGAAGCAGACTCCCCGTGGAGCTGGGAGCCCAATGTGGGACTCGATTCTGGGACTCCAGGATCATGACCTGAGCCAAAGGCAGTTGCTTAACCAACTGAGCCACCCAGGCTCCCCACTTTTCCTACTTTTGTTGGTGAGCTAATCATACAGCCTCCACTCGCCGCAGCCAGCTGAATGTATCTTCCAGCTACGTGCAGTTTCAATCTGAATAAAACGGGTTCAAACCAACAGTCTCTGCTACAGGATGCAATCCCCCATCTCTTTAAGCCCTGGTCTTCTAGGTTTCTGATATTTTTCTCCCTTAAGAGCAAAATCAGCATTCCTAGGTAACTAAGGCATGATTATTAAGACCATTGGATTAAAAGAGAAACAAAGGCTGGGAAAGATACTGGCTTCCAAAAGAAGTCAAAGACATCATTCTACTTCCTCCTTCTCCTTCCAGTACTCCTTTTCCCTTCTCCAGTTATTCATCAAAATCAAGGGCAAAGAGTTTAGTGGGCCACAGTGCTGGCACTGGCTCTTTCACTTTGACAAAGGGAAGGATGAGTCTTTCAGACATAAGGAGTGCACACTTTCTCTGCAATTTCTTGCCAAAAATCAGCCCACTCAACCGAATATCCTAGGCTATTGCGCCTGTCAACAATGTGCTTTCAGATTCGCACTACCTCTCCCCTGCTTTGCTGTATATTGTGGGAACTCCATTCCTCCGCTCCCTTTTCTTGTCAATTCTTGATAGGAGCAGCCAGTAGGAAGTCCTGGCGAAAGGCCAGGGAAGAGAAGGGAGAATGGTGGATAGTCTATGGCCTTTGCTCTCTGTTGCATTTGTTTCTAGTTCCCAGCAGATAGTCTGACCTCTCCTGTTCCAGTTTCTATCAGACAGGCCTCACTGTGGTTCTAGCTCTCATTGTATGGCCTTGGCATCTGGGTTTATATCATTTTCTCCCATTGTTCCTCCATTCCAAGCGTAGCAGCTTCTAGTAGCTAATCTCTGGGTTGCCTTATTGTCTTTGGTTTGCTTTCTCTACTCTTCTGTCATCTGTGCAATTGATTTTCTTCATTAAATGCACTCAATTTGAGTAATCAAAACTACTTTCTGGCTGTATTAATCAACAAGTTCAGTAATGTTAATTTATAGACTTAATCAATTTTGAAATATGTTACAAATCATAATGTTATATGCAAAGCATTATGAGACAAGAGTGGGGCATGGACTTCTACTGAAAGTCTTCATGTCTATGCTACCCTAGTAGATACAGGTTTCTGTTGAGTTTCAATCAAGTGGTGCCATCCTGACCTCCCCTGCCCACGTTTCCTTCCCATTCTCTGCTCACTGTTCTTTCCCATTCTCTGCTGTCTCATGTAGACATGAGTCTGCTCTCACTTCAATTCATTTTCTGTTGAAAGAGTCATAGCCTCTCTTTCCAATGCTTTTCCAGATTGAGAGTGGCCTTGGAATGAGGAAAATCTTTCAATACAATTGCTTATTTAAAAACCAATATTTTTGACTGGGGTTGGGGTGAGAGTGGGGATTAACAGTAAAAGGAGTTGAGGGATCTTATTGGGGTGATGAAAATGTTCTCAAACTGGACATGGTGAGGATTGCATACTTTGGTAAATTTACTAAAAATCATTATTGTATAATTAAGTGGATGAATTCATGGTGTGTAAATTATACTTCAATAAACTTGTTTTTTAAAAAGAAGGGAAACCTAACAGAAATAAAGATTCCTCAATTTATCTGAAAATTTGAGAATCAAATGAGAGGCAGGGATTTACAAATTGATAATTTTTTTTTTCAAAATTCTGATTCTCTTTCAAAGCAGATTTGTTTTAAAAAGAAAAACTGCTTTTCAATAAATATCAAACTATGGGCAAAAAGTTCAGTATTTATTTGTGAATATATTTAAAGTGTTTATTTCAATTTCTGAAATTTTCAAATGTGTCACTTATTATTTACTGCAATGATAAAGCTTACTTTTTTAGATTAAAAATTTATTTTAGTGCCTTAAAATATTGTGAATAATTGTTTATTTAAATCCCAGAGTTCATTTTCTTCTTGAGCCAGGCATCACTCACCTATTACCTGACAGGGGTTGATGAGCATCTCTTGAAAGAATATAACAGCAATCGAGTGACCACTTGTCAAAGCCTGTTCTTACTTTATACGTGTGTAACACTCATCATTTTATATAGTGCTGAATTTAACCTTTACAGCAACCTTATGAAGCTCCTTTATTAGAGTATTCATAGTTTAAAGATAAGGAAATAGACAGTCAAAGGACAGTGGTTCAAAATTACATTCTGGAACGTCTGGATGGTGTAGTCAGTTGAGTGACCAACTCGTGGTGTCAGCTCAGATCATGATCTCAGGGTCGTGGGATGGAGCCCGGCATCAGGCTCTGTGCTTGGCACAGAGTCTGTTTCAGATTCTCTCTCCCTCTCCCTCTGCCCCCTTCTACCTGTTCTCTTGCTCTCTAAAATAAATAAATAAATAAATAAATAAATAAATAAATAAATCTTTTTTTAAAAAGTAAGTTCTGAAAATCACACAGTAATTGCCAAAACTGAGAATCAGTCCCAGGCATCATGATCTAATGTCCATACTTTATCCATTAGTCTGTATTATTTTCTTTAGTAGTGAATTGTAGGCGACAGATTGTCGCATCTGCCTTATAGTCAACTATAGATACATAACAGCCATATTTCTGAGAAGTTGCATTAAGAATAATGAGTTTGTATCTTTTACCTAATTAGATTGCATCATTGTGGCCTTAGAAAATTTGAAGGTGAGATTGATAAACTGCTGGTAGGAATCCTTCAGAGATAATAAGAAATAGACATGGCACTAAAAGATAGGATGATCATATAATTGAGTATACAAACTAGGACTCTTAATAATTTTTCTAGGATAAGAAGCATAAACCAAGACTATCTTGAGCAAACTGGGAATATGGTCACCTTTCCCAAAACTGGAGATATAAACCTATCACATGTAGAAAAGAGTAATGATATTATGTCTCAAACTATAACCCAGGAAATTTTGATATGAAACTTCCAGAAAATAAATACAGAAAATATTATTAAATAGATTATTGGTAAGGATAAGCATAAGTTCCCAAAAGTCAGGTTGTGCAATTCCAAATGTAACTCCAGTATCAGCTGAGTTTACAATGTCCTCTTAATGTAAGATCCATGTCTTATGGAAATTCTCACTCAACAAGTTTTCTAAGAATTCCAGAGAAATTTACACTTTCTTGGACATCTCTGGTTTAAAGGGTCTGAATCCAATTTCTGCCTGCTGAGATCCTTTTTCTTTCTTTACCTCTGAAAGCAATTCTTTATCTCTGCATTAGAATCCATGCAATTAGAGAACTCAACCTTTTTCATTAGTCTTAGCTAAAATTAGCTAACAAGCACCACTGCTACTAGTAGTTGTTGTTGTTTGTGTGTAGAACATACACTAAAGGCAGGAGAGCTGGAAGGAATTTACAGAAGAATATGAAGAAAAGAATGGGAGAAGAATGCGAATTAGGCTGAGTTGTGCCTCTTACTGCTTAGATGATCTTGGTCACATACTTATCAAATGATAGCGCCACCTCAAATAATTGGAATGAGTAGTTAATGAGATAAGGTGTGTTACATTAGCACAATAATTGGGCACAAAGTAAAAGTCCAATAAACATTAGTTGTTAATATTATTCCATTCTTCAGTTAAGAAAGTAAACAAATTAAAATTTAGTCTCTATTTATAGAAGTTCTTTAGCCTGTTTGTAATGATATTTGGACCATCTTTTCTCTTTTCTCTATCTGCTCTAATCTCTCTCTTCTTTCCCTTCCCTGTACACACGCTCGCGCGCATTGAACAATTCTATCTTCTTTGACATCTACCGACAAACCAAATTCTGAAATTTCTTTGTTCATTCTAAGATCTAACCAAGACTAAGAATGTCATAAATACTTGGGAGGACCTGATTAAGTGAGCTGATGGAAAACCATCCTGGTCTAGCTGTACAAGAAGTAGAAAAGGCATCTTTCTTCCAGCTACAGAATCTCATTTCCTTCCTAACCAAGATTCCTGAATTGATGTGAGAGGACTTAAGTTCACATAAAGATTCCAAAGTCAACTATTTCAAGAGCTCTTTCTATAATCAGGCATAAAAAGGAAAAGGGCAACCAAGAAATATTATACTTTGGTAAATTTGCATTTAGGGCAAGAATTGGAGAAGCTTAGTCAAGGCAGGAAAGAAGAGTTATTCAGAACAAATCTGAGTCCAAACTAGATATGGATAAACACATTCAGCTAGCAGGTCTGGGAAACTTAAGGGTCTGAAGCCAGGCAGAATATGAAGAAGTAGATGTATATGGAAACCAAAAGTTAGGATGAGAAGGTGGTTTTGGCAAAGCAAACAAAGAATTAAAAAAAAAAAAAAAAGCCAAAGTCAAAGCAAATAGAAGAATAGATTTAACAAAAATTATCTCAATTTCTAAACAATCCTTCAATCAGAGAGAACAATCTTCAGTCAGAGTTGTTATGTGCTCCTCGGTGAAGCTGTGGAAAGCCTAGACTCGGCAGTAAAGTATCAGGACTGAGAAGAAGGCAAGGGAAAGAAATGATAACAAAGCCACATCAGCACCCAGGATGGTGACTGATGCTGTGAAGGCAGCAAGCTCTCCTTTTAATAAAAACTAGAGAGCATTCCAGCAACTTATCTCTTGCCTTAAAGTGGTTTCTCAAAAACTCTATACCCTTAAAGACAATTATTTCATTCACCTTCTTTCTTTACGATCAGTTCAGAATATCAATGCTGAGAAGATCATTCCATTTATCTTTTTCATCAATGCTTAGAATGAACAGGACACATCTTTTGACTTTCAAAATTGTGTGTGATAATACAGAGTAGGACGTACATCCAGAATCTGACAAAATGTTATGCTTACTTCAATCAGAATGTATCATATTTGCTCTAGCACTCCACAAAGATATTTGGATAATTTTCATATATTTTGAAAGTACAAAAGCATGAAAGAATAGGTCAACTGACAACTAGTTTATTCATCTTAGAATATCATTTTTATAGAAAGGAAATAATAAAGTATATAATTCAGTTTGACAATTTATACTCATTGCCTTCATTATTTTTTTTTCTGACCATTGTCTCACTAATTTCTCAGAGAACTCGTCTCTTCCATCTGCAGTGTCCTATAATGTAAACCCCAGGTCTTGAAAAGAAGTCAGGAGAACTGCCTTAAAATCCCAGTTTTATCATTTGTTGACAAATGACTACAGAAATTTCACTTAACCTCTATGCTTCTCGGTTTTTCAACTCTAAAATAAGGGAAAACCATTCTGTTAATTATTTTAGATCCTTTCTAGCTAAAATAAACAAAGGAAGGAAAGGAGGAGGAGAAGGAGCAGGAAAAGGGGGATAGAGGAAGGAGAAGAAGAAAGAAAAACTTGGAGAATATTTTCTAAATTATTTAATTGACTATTTACTGAAGCATACTCAGAGTTAAAATTTTGTGACCACATTTTCTTTTTCTCCTGAAGGGAATTTTTGTTTTCTGATATACACAACTACCTCTTTTTCCAAGTTTTCTTGTCTGAAAAGCCATGATTCTCATTTTATGGCTGATAAAACTGAGCTTGAGATATAAAATAATTCACCAAAGATAGCAGCATTAAATCCTACCAGTGATGATACATATATGTATCACTATTACAAATGTTCACCTCAAGACATTTAATATTTTTAATAAAAGATATTTAAAAACAGGTAATTCCACATATTTCAATGTAGTTTCAAAACGGTCTATGTATTATGTTAAAGAAAGCACTCAGATGGCTAGCATTTGTTATGGCAGGATTTTCTCTGTACAGTCAGAAGATCCAATGCAGGAAATAAGTTATCAACCTGTTAGTGTGTATTTTATTTTTCCAAGTCTTACTCATAACTTCCCTAGCTGTCATTTCCTATAACCATACTTTACCTGGAAATTAAGCTGCCCTTTTATCAAACTCAGCTGGGGGTTATATTATATCAGCTTTAATGCCTCTCTAAAAATGGTACTACACGTGGGTTTGTATCACAAATGGAAAATCTGAGAAAGAAGGACCTTTTTCCATGTGGCAGGCTCATAAAACTATCACTTTTAACAAACAACTTGAATTCAAGAGAAATTTGCAGAAATCTTTTAAGCACATTCATGGTCTTAGAAGGAAGTGCTAATACGGAGGGTGTCTGCTCCGCTGCAGCTGCTAGATGTATGAAAGCATCAACAACCCTGACTCACTCTGGGGAAGTTATAATTACCATATGGAGTGTTAAATGTACAGACACTTCGTAAGGACCACTGCAGTAGCTTAAATTACAGTCATTATGCTATCCCCACTCCCAAATCTTGCTTTAACGCCTGCTAAGGGAGAAGAAATTAAAAAAAAAAAAAGGCCCTTACTCACTACCTTTCACAATCAACTCCGTTGTATCTCGCAAATAAATATACATGAGGCCACTCTGATAGAAGAGGCAAGTAAAAAGTGATTAGCAAGGTGACCTAAATGGCTACTTCCTCCAATATTTAGTAATGCCTTTCTGGGCACACTTATCCTAGGCTGTGTGTCATGCTACCCAGTAGGGTTGCAGGCCCTGTAAGGCTGCACAGCATAGTGGGAGAGACAGACAACTGAATGGTTGAAATAACTGTGATGTAAGCACTGGAAACATGTTTCAGTGAAATTATGATAAGTACAGAGTTCCTAATGAAATCCGTAATAAACCACTACTATGCAGATAATGAGAGGAAAACAAAAACTAGCAAGCAAGCTTTTCCTTCTCTTCCAAAGATTTATTAGCATTGTACCTTTCCATCAGCTGTCCAGCCCACCACTTAAAAAGGCATCTTACAAGGCAGTTAGCCTTTAGTCAGCATCTCCTCTCATCCAGACTCTCTACGTTGGAGCACAATATCTGAACAAATCTCAGAGAATCTTGGCTCTTCCGGGAAGGTGTCCTGGAACCAATGGGAATGCATTGCTAGTTTTTAAACAATATCAGAAAAGACTTATCTGCTATTCAGTGTGGGTAGGCACCATGCTAAATATTCTAAATATAACAATGTAGTTCACCCTAACAGACTCTATGAGAGACACCATTACTTTTCCTGTTTTGCAGTTGGAAAAGCTGAGGCACAGAGAGCTTAGGTAACTTGCAATGGAGTTACATGTAGTGGAGTCAGAACTTAAGCACCCAGACTCTCGGGTTTGTACTACTGTAATTCTCAAATGGTAAGATGATATCAGCACTGAACTTTGAGAGGTCCGTGGCATCCATGTACCATATATATCTAATAGGGACACAACCAGAGGACTGCTAATCAGAAAATTAGTAGCCATATTCCACCCATATTCCTGGAAAGCAATGCATGTAAGAAAGAATGTGAAAGTGATTTCAAAAAGAATGTGGTGGCAAACTGGACATGGAAAACAGAGGAGAAAGAATTTAAGTATCACTAAGGATTTGTGCTTTGGAAACTGGAACGATGTCGTAATGGCAATAGAGATGACTAAAGGAAGGTGAGAGGGGAGGGAAGACCGGATCATATTCAAACTTCCTGTCGCCAGGGAGGAGCTGTGTAGCATGTCCACGTTGTGGATGCTATAGACATGAGCTCTCTTTCTAGATTCTATCTCTTAGGTTAGCCGGGCATGCGTCAGAGACAAACTTCACAAAGTGTTTTCAGAGATAGCCTGTGCCTTTGCAATATTTTCCAGTTGCATCTGTAAATATGTATTTAACCTTGCAGAACTCTCCTGACATTCAATGTATTTAAGTCTTCAGACTAAGTGTTTAATGGAGAAGGGTCCCCATGGCTTGTTATCCTGTGACATAATCCATCTCTTCCCTCTTTAATTCCTCTGCACAAAGTCAATTGTTTTTGGCTGTTGGAAATTCTTACAGAACTGAACAAGAAACAAGGCTAAGTGAATCACAAAGGTGGAGAAACCAGCCAGGGGAGTGCGAGAGCCTGCGCAGGTAGGCAGGTGGTCTGCAAATGCCTGCTAGCAGTTTTTCTTCCAGTTGGCATAGAACATCTGTTTCTACAGTGAAAGGGTGTGAAGAAAATGACTCAAGTGGTAAGCACTGACATATGCAGGGGAAAGGAAGTGATTTATTTTATATTAAGATTGTTACTGTTGCAAAAATAAAAGCACAACCTGAATATGTCTCTGTAACACTTGTATAATATGCATGTGTGTTTAAGAGAAAGATTGTATATTTTTATGAAATCATAACACAATAATACAGGGCTCTGAAAATCTAATTAGCACAATGACTAAAAACAGGAGGCCTGTAAAAAATGATTTTCTGAAATAAGGGTAGAATTCTACCAAGAGTTTAGAACTAAGAAGAGGGGCAAGGGAACTTAGGAAAGTAGGAATTATTCATTTCCATCAGCTAGAAATGTTTACGAAGAATGTTTACTAGGAAAAATATCAAATAGAAATATTTTAAAAGAAATGCTGATTAAAAATCCTCACTATATTAATTTAAGTACTCACTGATAAAGTTAGTTTTACATATTTAACTATTGGAATTACTGAAAGTGAAAACATTTCTGACTGAACTCAGTATCATTATTTTAGCCTCACAGAATTAGTGTATAAAAAAACAAGGCAGGTAATGGAGGATAAAGATTGGTCTTTCTAGATGTCAAGTACAAACCATTTTTACAAATAAAAAATGCAAGTGCCATAAAGTGAAGTGGCTTTCCCAAGATCACGGAGCTAGAAATATCATAAAGGAAGGTTGGTTTGTGGGATTTTTAGCAATAGTAAATGGAGAACTTTCTGTGGAACTGCGATGAGAAGTAAGAGAGGAGCCATATTGTCACAGTCCCAGAAGAAAGGGAACTGGATGAAGAATGAGGCCTGAGGATGGGGATGGGGTGAATTATCAATTCACATTAAAGGTATGGCAGAAAATAAGAAAGGACCAGAGAACAAATTTGCAATAAATCAACAAAAAGCAAATGTGATGTGAATTAATCATTTATTAAAATCCCTCTAATGAGAAACGAGCTTTCTGAAATCTGAGGAAACATCATACTTATTAATGCAATTTAATTGGGTAGACACAAAGCAGGTAACCTTGTAGGTAAAGATAACAATGGGAGATATTGAACATCTGATATAAAACATTGTTGGTATATTACTTTTAAATATTTGGCAAAAATATTTATCTACCAGAAGTGGGTGAGAGGCAGAGAGAAAGGAAAACTAAACTATTTTTAAAAAACATTGAAATGAAGAGAAATAGTATGTGAAAAAAAAAAAAGCTATCCAAATTGTTTTTTCTTACATAATTTCTCAGATATTTATAGAGTAAAACATGGAACAAAAACTTTATTGCTACATTTTAGAAAATGGAACATTTTGGATGGCCACTCTGACCTCCAGAATCTCCTCCAACCACGAGGGCGTCACGTGGTTTCTGTACAACAGTGCTCCTCCCGCCCTGTTTCTGTCCCTCCACACAGTTGATTCCACTGCCCCCAACAACACTACATCTCTTGTTATCAGGGTACGTCGCTTATAGTGAGTATCTCACATTATATAAAATTATTAAGCTTACAAGTGCTTTTCCTGTCATGAGAATAATGCTGGTGTATAATAACGTACAGTAATAATAGTCGCACACATTTGTGACAAATGGGATGAAGTTGTACAGTCATACAGACAGATGCAACAGGGGAAGGTTTTTCAAGTACTATCTTCCGAAATAATGTTACCAGGGCTTACGCGAGTGCTTTCGAGGTGGGGAAAGTAAATGAAAAGCAGATTTTTCTCCCTAACAAAATTGCCAGTGGGTAAGGCAAAGGTTCAGGAAAACAGGAGGTTTCTAATATATTAACCACCCATTCCATGTCTGGCAGCAATTAGGAAAATAAACAGGACTCTGAGTTGAATTAACAGCACCAATTAAACTTTCCTGCAAACGCATTTATGCTGATAACTAGTGGGACAACATCTGGAAAATTATTCGCAAAAATGCCTGATATTTTTGATATTCTCAAAGAAAACAAACAAAAAATTAAAAATAACAGATGTGTAGGTGGTATGAGCTTTGTACCAAAAGGTAATTAATTCTGACTTTTGTCACAATTTTAGACAAAAGTCAGAGCATACTTTTTAAATGTTTAAAAGGTACAATTGCCTTTTTAGCCTATTTTTGTAGGGAAAGCACTATTTCTAAATATAAGCTAAGATGCAGAAATTCAAAAAATTATATTTAAGCTAGATACTTAGAACCTTACAAAACTGAAAGTGAGGTAGGGATATTACACTTAACAATGCACATTTGAAAAACTTGACAGAAACAGTATTTTTGAAATCACATAAAATCCTTCATATTTAAATATTTAAATATTTTTAAAATAAAGACTCCACTGCATAAAATAATTCTTCTTTTATGTATCTCAGCTGCATGTTAGGAATCCAGGTTGTGAATATGTTGTGTTAAAAAGTTTACCGTAAATTTTTTTTGAAGTTTAGAAAACATTTCTCTATGGAAATCACAGTAATGGTAATTTGCTTTTTGGAGACCTTGATAGTCTCTTTAATCTATGTGCCCAGAAATATAGTATCAATTTCATCGTTTCAACTATGCCTCACCAATTTTCTTTAATCAAAAAATACATTCCAAATTCTAATTTAGAAGGTAAGGAACCATCAGAAGTCTGATAGTGTTTGTTTGGGGCAGTGAAGCGACGGGAGGTAGGCTTCAAGAAAAGTACTCTAAAAGTCCAAACACAATGAATTGCAAAGGAAGTTGGTGGTCACCAGGAGAAATTGATGTTGGGAAACCAGTCCTAAAATATGGAAACAATAAAGGCCAAATAAGATTGCACGGCATTGGAGTTTGGAGCTGAGAAGTATTTAAGAAACCTAAAAATACCTAGTCATGTGAAAATTTATAGTGGAGAGCCAAACAGCAAAAAGTTAAATAAGGCTCTCGAGTTGAGCATGGATAAATAGAAGAATGGAGATAGAAAGAGTTGGTTTGGCTGGGAAAATGAGGAATTTAATATTTCATTTAACATATTTCGTTTGAGATGCTAGTAAAATAAAATTGATGATAATTACAGGAGTTTTAGTTTTATCCTAATTCTGAATGAGATAATGGGAGAGAAGAGAATTTGGAGAAATGGATGTATTTAAAGGGTTATGGAAATGAGTGGTGAAAATGAATTCAAAGAAAAACTTGAAGAGTGTTCCTTCTGAGAAAAGGTTCAGGAAAAGGTCCAAGGAAAAGTGCGTGTCACAGAAGGGCTTGGTCAATAAATAAAATACCTCAGAATGGTAGGTGAAGATGAGAAATGAAAAAGAACCAGTAGAATCTTCAGACACTACCCATTCTTATGCCATTTATTATTCCCCAACTTGTCTGCATCTAGGTTTTTTTTTTTTTTAATAGGGTTTATTTTTACCATCTGCTTCGCAAGAAGATACCAGTTTTATCTTGGTGAAATAATATTTCCGTTATTATAAGTCAGCTTTTATTTCATTAGACTCTACTTCTAGGCTGTGCAAGTTTGTCCAGGAAATTATGCAGTATCTGGGATAATGACTGGCTTGTAGAAATCACTGAATAATGGTATATTGAATAAAAGTCTGATATTGGTATAGAGGATATGAAGGAATGATTGGGAGTAAAAATGAAAGGGGTTTGGGGAATATTGAGACAGTAAAGTAAGAACTCTCCCTGATCAGTCTGATCTGTCTATAGGTATAAGGTAAGGTGGGGCTTTGGAAAGATGTGTCACAGGTTTGCTCAATTTTACCTCAAAATTCATTAGATTCCTTTGCACTTCTTTAAATCTTTCACTGTTAGGTATGTTCACCTTGTCTTCACTTCACAAATTTTTCTGAAGTTCAGAATTCCATTTTGTCCAAGTATCAGTTTAAAAAGTCAATAATTCCCTTAAATATTACTTTGTTTTCAAATATAACTTGAAACTTTAAAAGCCTTTAGCTAATGAAAAGCCACATACAGTACTTTTGAAATCCTACCAAAAAAATCTATGCCAATATATGCAAAATATTCCCGCAGGTTACTAAAGCCACATTTAATAAAAATGTAAATCCAGTAAAAAGTTTCTAATAATTCTGCTTAATTAAAATTTTACCCATGTATAATGAATTATTAGGAAATATTCCCTTATTTCTTCTTACCAACACCTAGATGGCATGGCTCTCCCCTCACCTCTGCCCCACTGTTACCTTCTTAATAAGTTATTTGTGTTTCTGACAAGGTAAATTAAAGCCAAGTTTTTGTGTTATTCTGCCCTCCTTCTCACCCTTAACCTGAACTTGGCATTATGACAGTTTGGAAAGAGAGCGATGACGTCAACTCTTCTTTGAGCTTTTGAGTCCCTTCCTTTCAATTTCCTCCAGTTTTTCATCCATCTTTGGTTACTTTCTTTGGCTCTTGATGGAAGGTAACCAGCATGATAGAATAAATGAATTATATAAGGGGTTTAACTTTGAATCATTAAAACCTATGCTTGTGCTCCTAAAGTGACTTTCAGAGCCACATGGGGACTTACAGTGCTCAGCACCTGGGATTTTGGTGTCAGGAGCAAAGACATTACAAACTTGGGATCTGCATTGCTCTTTCTTTCTTTTCTTTTCCTTCCTTCCTTCCTTCCTTCCTCTCTTTCTCTCTTTCTCTTTCAAGTTCATCTTCTTTCCATATATCTGCCAATCTGGAGAATCCCCTTGAACAGATATTTAAAGGAAATTTGCATTACAACCTTCAGTTGTTGGCTGTATTTCCCAAGACAGTTGTCCACATCCTCTGTGGATCAACACGGGTCAATTGTGCTTTTCCCAAAAAATCTTTTATTTTCTCAAATTTGAGTATTTTAAGTCTTGGGTAACTGTTGTAATTTAATGGCAAATATTCTTCTATGCAAGCCATATCCTTATATTAGAAAAGCTTGACTGTTCTCCCTTTGAGAGT
The DNA here is from genome assembly GCF_002288905.1 of Enhydra lutris kenyoni. NCBI lineage: Eukaryota > Metazoa > Chordata > Mammalia > Carnivora > Mustelidae > Enhydra > Enhydra lutris. The sequence goes on along the minus strand of NW_019154099.1, from coordinate 35,540,805 downwards.
CTTCCAACCTCTTTAAATGGGTCCTATTTGTAGACTTCAACATAGCTTTTACCTCAGTCCTGTTCTCCTTTACCTAAAGGACAAATATACCTGGGCATTGATCTATTTTGTTGTTGTTTCACATGGGTCATCATTCAATTGCTACATCAAATCCTGTGTGTAAAGATGCTTCTGTGCCTCACTGAGTTTTTTCCCAATTTCCAAAACTTTAGCAGTAGTTTTTCATTCACAAAGTTGTGAAGTTTATTTCCTAACTGTAGTTTTCCTTCTTAACTCTTATTAAACCTGACTCCCAGATTGGGCTGCTTCCATGAAGATGAGCCTTTGTTTTTGGTGATACACTTAAGTTTTTCCTTCAGCTGATAGAAAGTCTTCCATGTAATATGTGTCTGAGTTTCCCTTCATATTTGTTAACTAATTCTGCTCACTTCCTGTGGTTAATTCATATGATACAGCTAAAATCTTAATATTTACTACCTAATATCCATTGGGGGGTCCTGAGTGAGCACAGATCACGACAGGGGGGAAAAAATGCTTTTCTGGATGTTCGAGCCAAGAGAATTACCATGGCTACAGTTTTCATTTTTCTACATTTATCTTCTCTCTCACCTTCTCCTCATCCAATCCCCGAAACTCACAAAAAAACAAACAAGACCTTATTTGAGAGCACATTGTGGGGTTGGTTCTCAAAGAAGTGCCACACTGAAGCTTAAAGTTGATCCTGACAAAGTTGCCTCTTTGTTTCTGTAAGGTAGTGAAGATACTGATGAGGAGGGAGAAGATACTGAAATGAAACAAAATTAAAATCACAAGGGATAGAATCTAGGCAGCCAGTTTTGTACCAATCAGATCTGTCTGGTACCACCATTCTGAAAGCCAAAAATTTACGCACTTTGGCTATGCCTATTTTAATGTGAATTTGTCTTAGCCCTAGGAACAAATCTATTATCACCAAAACTAGATTATCATTAATTAGACACCCTGAATTTAATTTGTTCCTAATACAAAGACCTAATTTCTCATAGGTAAAATATTGGTTGGAGACCACAGAGCAAGTCTGTTTCATAAACCTCGTTGAGGAAGACAAAAGAAAGATGGCCAGCATCGTAAATCCTGAAGTCCTCTATATCTCCTCCTGATTCACGTGTGAAAACACAGTAGACAGTCCAGGAAAATCACTATTGTTAGTTTTAGGACACACAATGAATAGCACAAAATGTTCCATACCATCATTGCCTTGGATTCCATGTATTTCCAGTCCTTGACCCCAAATAAGACAATAGGAGAGAAGAGATAAAGCAATTTTTAAAATTAAATCCCAACTAACCTCACCACACTGTTAGACACGTAAGATAGAATAGGGGCATCTGGGTAGCTCAGTCAGCTAAGCATCTGACTTTGGCTCAAGTTATGATCTCATGGTCCTGAGATCCAGCCTGCACTGAGCTCCGTGCTCAGCGGGGAGCCTGCTTCTCCCTCTCTCTCTGCCCCTCCCCCTGCTCATGCATGTGCATGCACACTCGCTTTCTCTCTCTCTTTCAATCTCTCCCTCCCTCTCTCTTGAATAAATAAATAAATAAAGTCTTTCTAAAAGGAGAGAGCTACGGGGCGCCTGGGTGGCTCAGTGGGTTAAAGCCTCTGCCTTTGGCTCAGGTCATGGTCCCAGGGTCCTGGGATCGAGCCCTGCACTGGGCTCTCTGCTCAACTGGGAGCCTGCTTCCCCCTCTCTCTCTGCCTGCCTCTCTGCCTACTTGTGATCTCTGTCTGTCAAATTAAAAAAAAACAAAAAAAAAACAAAAAAAAACTTTAAAAAGAAAGAGCTAGAATGGAGGGGGAAAGAATCATAAATATTTTTATACAAAATAATGAATTTTGTTTCTCCTTAAATTTTGATAACTCATTCAAAGTAATGTTTCTTTTTGGATATTGTGAATATCTATGAAATAAAATAATTTAAATAAATATTTCAAATAAAAAGAATTCTATTCTGTTTCTCAATGTGGTAAGATCAATAGCCTGACAAATTTTTTTACCCATGGCAAAAATGGATAACAGGAAATAACAGGAAAGGGGGATTCATGGACAGGTGAGATCTTTCTCAAGAATCATGAAAACTGGTAGCAAGAGTATACAACTATTTGATCAAAGTAGGATCAACACTAGATATGAAATTAGAAGATTATGCTCTTCAACCCCATTTTATAATAGGAAAAACAAGGCCCAAAGTAATAAAATTAACTAGGCATAGTGAAAAACTGACCACCAGGTGTGAAGAGTAAGTCTGTTGACTTCCACTACAGTATTTTTTCCATTGCATTGTAAGAGCTGCAGTGGTGGTTTTTGATCACCTTGGGCTGCATTTGTTGTGTCTGGGGAATCCTCCACCTGGTATGACAAAACATCTCCCATAATTGAAAGTTGAAAATGCCAATATTTTTGTAAGCTCCCATGCAGCTTAGGTATGGATGCATGGAATCAGCAGTCAATCAGATGCTCTCAGTGTAGACTTCAAAATAGAAACAAGAAAAGCAAGGGTTTGCAGACCTGAATCTGGTAAGAGCAGTGGCAGCAGAAGCAGAGTCTTGATGGAACTCTCACGTGATTCTGGAAGTACTGCCCAGAGGCTGTCCAGTGACCCCGGGTTCATAGCGAAAGCTGTGGGACTTTTGTCCTCTTGTGGTGGCAGTGGTGTCTTCATGGCCAACTCAGAGACATTGTTTTGGAGTGTAAGATACAGAACAAACAGCAAAGCTGAGAGGTGCCTGAGAAAAAATAAGTCACATAGATAATGCAGCTTTCTGCCTTAGCCCAGATGGCAGTGCTTTTTCCTTGTCCAGCAGGCCGATGAGCTGTAGATCTGGCTGAAGTGTGGTATGAACAGCCATTGACTCCAGCAGACCTTACTATATGGGGCTTGATAACAAGGAATAAAGTTAATTAGTTGGTCATGTTTTTCTTATTTCAGTCTCCATGTTTATTTTCTTTTTAAATATATGTTAGAAATTAGAAATAGATGATGTCAAAGTGAAAAAATAGCAAAAGGAAAAATTAATTTATTAATATATGATTGTACAGATACAGTCAACCTGCAGGGAGGGGACAAGGAGTACCAAACTACCTTAAGAAATGTCATAATTCATAGTCCAGCCACTGAAATTAAACAACTCAAATGTGGACTGATCATTTGGTTGCCAATTACAGAACTATTCTAAACAAATGACTGTCATGAATCCAGCTTGCTTAAAATAGAAGTTTGAAAGATGTTGTTGACACAAGCTCCCAGCATTTTTTTGTTGTGTTTTGTTGCTGTGCACTGGTGTAAACAGTGCCCATGTTTCATGGAAGGTATTGATGCAACATCGAGTGAGAATTAAGGCCATCCTCTCTAACAGTAATTTCTGTAGCTTCCAAAATAACACCACTGTCTCCAGCCTCTCTGAGCTTTCTGAAAAAGTGATCTGTGATAGTGTGATTTAAAATTAAAAATATATGTAATTAACCCTAGAACAGCATGGATTCAAGAGTCATGGATCCACTTTTCTGGATTTTTTCTTTTTATTCAGTATGGTACTGTACATGTGTTTTCTCCTCCTTAAAATTTTCTTAGTGGAGTTTTCTTTTCTCTACCTTTATTGCAAGAATACAGCATATAACAGATATACAAGTACATGTTAATCAACTGTTTATGTTATCTGTAAGGCTTCCAGTCAACATTAGATTATTAGGAGTTAAGTTTTGGGGAAGTCAAAAATTATACCTAGGTTTTTGACTGCTTGGGGGTTGGCACCCCTAACCTCGGCATTGTTCAAAGGTCAACTGTATTTGTTCTTCATCCCCTTCCGGGCAGAGAGCTCCTCAAACCCTTGGAATTTCCTAAGGGAAGAGAGCCATTAAGATTTCTTTTGTTATGTTAATAAGAGATGACTTTTGGACTGCACCTAGGGATGGGAAGTTGGTTGCCCAGGAGAACCAACAATGTGATTAAAGGTTCCTAACTTTCAGTTCCACCCCTCTGACCTTTGGGGAGGAGAAAGGGTGGAGATTGAGTTCAATCAGTCACCAAGGCCAATGATTCAATCAATCATTCCTTTGTATTGAAGTTTCCATAAGAACTCAAAAGAACTGAATTTGGATTGCTTCTGAGTTTGTAAACATGTGGAGGTGCTGGGAGATAGCACACCTGGAAAAAGCATGGAAGCTCTGGACCCTTTACCAATACCTTGCCCTTAAACATCTCTTCCACCTGGCTACTCCTGACTTACATACTTTTATAATAAATTGGTAATCAAGTATGTGGAATGTTCCTATGAGCTCATGAGCCACTCTAGCAAAGAAATCCAACTTAAGCTGGGGAATAATGGAACCTCCAATCTATAACCAGTTGGTCAGAGGGTCAGAAGGAGAGGAGACAACCTAGGCTTGCAACTAACAGCTGAAAGGGGGCAGATACTTTCATAGGACTGAACCCTTAACCTGTGGAATCTGTTGCTATCTCCAGGAAGGAAAAATGCTTCTTGGTGTGGGGAGCCCCACCCCCATATTGGAATTAGGCACAGAAACTTATAGATATTTTATCTGTAATATGTAGCTTTCCTGCTCCAGAAAATGAGACACTGATAAACTTCCCTATTTACAATAACCTTGCATACTGGCCTTAGCAAATCATATCTCTAGGAACACAAAACAAAAGAAAAATTGGTAGAAGCAAAAACTACATTTAATACATACGTGATTATAATTGCCTCATGGTCTTGCAAACCTGGTATCTTTCCCTTCATCCTTGATTTTTGCTGATTTCAGTATTGAAGAATGCCTTAGATATTTTTTTTAAAATATCTTCCACAATTCCTAATGTAGTATCTTGCATGTAGGTGTCTAATTATTAAGCTAGTGTCAATCAAATCTTGGTGTAAAATATCAATCCATTATCAAAATTATATTCAACTATTCTTTCAACTTAACAGATTTCCATTTATAAAATGCCAAAACAAGGAATATAATCAATGTGTGACAAATTACATATCCAAATTCTCTATATTAGCAAGTCTAGAATGTAACATGGAACAAATCATGAATATTTGCCATTTTTTTTGTTCAAAAAGAATGTCATCTGGAACTACCTTGCATAAATTCTATGTAGTTTATTGCTCATTCTAGCAAATTCATCTTTATCTTAATTTTCTGGCTTTATTTCACCTACATACAAATTTCAGTACAGTAGTGTTTTCTGTTGGATAAAGCCAAGCAAAATATGAATTGGAAATAATTTAATAATACCGAAGAGTATGTTTCATTAAGTATATTAAGAATTTTAGCTATCTTGATGTCATATTATACTTAGCATTGTAGAAAGTGGTTGATTAATATTGTCGAATAAAAAAATAAAATTTTATTAAGTTAGTTATTAAACAAAAATAAAAATTTAAAGAGCATCATTTATTTTTGTAGCCGTTATTTCAAGGCAGTTTCCTTATATCATCCAATCATTTTTATGAGTTGGATATTAGCTTTATTTTATACAAGAGACATTGCCAATGTAGAAGATTAAAACTTACAAAGTAAAGAATTAAGCAAATATTCAAATACTCATGCTTTTTCACCCAACTGTGACTTAGTGACTGTCTTGTAGAATTTAATGAATATTACATATGGACAATATATATAAAAGTTATTTATTTTCATCCCATAAATAATTCTACCACTTTGGGGACACATAGGTGGGTCAGTTAGTTGAGCAGCTGACTCTTGGTTTTGGCTGAAGTCATGATCTCAGAGTCCTGGGATTGAGCCCTGCCTCAGGCTCCAGGCTTAGTGCAGGGTCTGCTTGTCCTTCTCCCTCCCCCACTTCCTTCTCTGACCCCCATTCTGTTCCTCCCCCCAACCATATCCTTGTTCTCTCTTTCTCTCAAATAAATAAAATATTTTCTTTAAAAAAAAAGGAAATTCCACTACTTTGAATTATGTGAATTATGCTTAGTAAAATAGTTTATCTCACCCCCAGTCCTTAGAGAGATTAAAGGAAATTATCTGTGCCCACAAGGGGGAAGTGATGTGAATTCCAATGAACAATATTCTATACCTGAAATTTTTCAGGAATAAAGATTCATCAAGAGAACAGTTTCTTTAGCCTAATGTCCTCCAGGTTCATCCATAAGCCAGTCAGAGAGGAAACAAATACTATATGATTCCACTTACACAAGGTATCTATAATAGTCGCACTCACAGAAACGGGATCAATGGTAGTTGCCAAGGCTGGCAGGAGCAGGTATTGAAATAACTGAGGAGTTTTCAGTGAATATCAGGTATCAAATTTCTGGAGTTCTGCTGTGGAACATACTGCCTATCACATATGTGCACAATGTCGAACAAGTCTATCAGCGCCATTTTTCCAACACCATTTGCTCATTTCATGTCTCTGTGTCACATTTTGGTACTTCTCACAATATTTCAAACTTTTTCATTATTATTATAATTTGTTTTGGTGATCTGTGACCCTTGATATTTGCTATTACCAAAGTGATTGTTTAGGGTCACCATGAACCACACCTATATCATAGGGCAAAATTAATAAATGTTCTATGTGTTCTGCTTTACCAGCCATCCATTCCCTATGTCTCTTCCTTTACTTGTTTTTTCTCTATTCCCTGAGATACAACAGTATTGAAATTAGGTCACTTAATAACCCTAGGTTATGGTATCTAAATGTCCATGTGAAAGGAAGAATCACATATCTCTCACTTTATTTTTTTTTTAAGATTTTATTTATTTATTTGACAGACGGAGATCACAAGCAGGCAGAGAAGCAGGCAGAGAGAGAGGAGGAAGCAGGCTCCCTGCTGAGCAGAGAGCCCGATGCGGGGCTCAATCCCAGGACCCTGGGATCACGACCCGAGCCGAAGGCAGAGGCTCTAACCCACTGAGCCACCCAGGTGCCCCGACATGTCTCTCACTTTAAATCAAAGCTAGAAATAATTGAGCTTAGTAAGGAAAGTACGTCAAAAAAGCGCAGATAGGCCAAAAGCTAGGCCTTTTGTGCAGTTAGCCAAGTTGTGAATGCAAATGAAAACTTCCTGAAGGAAATTAGTAGTGCTATCCAGTGAACAAATGAATGATGAGAAAGCAAAATAGCCTTATTAATGATGTAGAGAAAGTTTCAGTGGTCTGGATAGAAGATCAAACCAGCTACAACATTACCTTAAGCCAAAGCCTAATCCAGAAAAAGGTCTCTCTTCAATTCTGTGAAGTTTTAGAGAGATAAAGAACCTGTAGAAGAAAAGTTTGAAGCTAACAGAGGTTGGTTCATGAGGTTTAAGGAAAGAAGCCAGCACCATAATGTAAAAGTGCAAGGTCAAGCAGCAAGTGCTGATGTAGAAATTACAGCAAGTTATCCAGAAAATCTAGCTAGGGTAATTAATGAGAGTGACTACACCGAAGAAAGACTTTCAGTGAAACAGCCTTTTATTGGAAGAAGATGACAACTAGGACTTTTCCAGCTAGAGAAGAGAAGTTAATGTCTGCATTCAAATCTTCAAAGTATAGGCTGACTCTTTTGTTAGGGGCTGTTTCAACTTAAAACTAAAGCCAATGCTCATTGACTATTCTGAAAATCATAGGTCCCTTAAAAAAAAAAATAAGGGATTCCTTTCAAAATATTATTGCTCACTGACAATACACTTGGTCACCCAAGAGCTATGATAAAGAAAAACAGTGAAAAAAGTGTTTCCATGCCTCCTAACATGACACCATTCTGCAGTCCATGGATCAAGAAGTATTGTTGATTTTCTGGTCTTATTATGATTTTCAAGTCTTATTATTTAAGAAATCCATTTTGTAAAACTGTCTATAGCTTAGATAGTTTTCTTCTAATGGATCTGGGAAAAGTAAGCTGAAAATATCTTGGAAAGGATTCTCCACTCAAGATGACATTAAGATCATTCATGATTCATTAAAAGAGGTCAAAATATCAATATGAACCAGGGTTTGGAAGAGGTTGATTCCAACCCTCATGGATGACTTTGAAGGATTCAGACTTCTGCAGAGGAAGTAACTGCAGATGTGGAAAATAGCAAGAGAACTAGAATTAGAAGTGAAGGCTAAGATGCGACTGATTTGCTGGAATCTCATGACAAATTTAACAGATGAAGAGTTGTTTCTTACAGATAAGCAAAGAAAAGTGGTCTCCAGATGGAATCTACTTCTGGTGAAGATACTGTGAAGCTTATTTAAATGATAACAAAGAATTTAGAATATTACATAAAATTAGTTCATAAAACAGCAACAGGGTTGGAGAGGATTTACTCCAATTTGAAAGAAGTTCTACTGTGGGTGAAATGCTATTAAGCAGAATTGCATGCTACAGAGAAATTTGTTTTTGAATGGAAAACCAATCAATGCAGGAAACTTCACGGTTGTCTTATTTTTAATAACTGGCATAGCCACCCCAACCTTTAGCAGCCACCACCCTGATCACTCAGCAGCCATGAACATCAAGACAGCAGCCTCCACCAGCAATAAGACTATGACTAATTGAGAGCTCAGCTCAAATGGTGATTGGCATTTTTTAGAAATGAAGTGTTTTTAATTAAGGTATGTACATTATTTTTTAGACATCATGTCACTGCAATCTTAATAGGCTACAGTATAGTGTAAACCTAATTTTCATATGGACTGGGAAACCAAAAAACTCATTTGACTTGCTTTATGCCCATATTTGTTTTACTGTGGTGGTCTGGAACTGAACCTGCAATATCTTCAAAGTATGTCTGTAGAATATTTTAGAGAATTGTCTTTCCAACCTTTCAGGCTACATTTGCATATAGTCTGAGCAGACTCCTGCAGACAACTTCTGAGAAGAACCTGAGAAGGAAAATTAGAAAGATATTTGATAAACATTTGAGTTGGAAAGCTGTCAATAAATAGGGAGTTTTCCCCTTTGCTATAGCTCAAATTAGTGGACCTACTGATAAAACATGGGGTATCAAAAGCGCAGCTACAGTTTCTCAAAAATGATCTTCAGATATCCTATACATTTAGTTAGTGCTTTCTATGTACCAGGTACCAAGCCATTGTTCCTGTTTTTTCTTTCACTTCCAACATATTTTGAGATGTTTATGTATAAATATGTTTTCACGATATAAAAATGCAAGTAAACTCCATGTAACATTTATGAAGTCCTTTTAAAAAAAATCAATTCTACTAAACTATATTGATTGCCTGAATTATTTCCTTTTCAGCCAGTTGTTGTGCATTGTAGTTCACAGCCAGAGGTTGAGAAATTGAATATAGCCTACTAAAACATCTGGCCTGAGCTTGGTCTATAAAACTCCATAGGATATTATGTTGCTGGTGTTATTGAATAGTTCAAATGCTTGGATTAGATTCTTATCAAGTAATGTCAGCCAATCTGTTATTTAATCATTGCTCAATACTCTTTGTAAAATTCAGAAAATATTAGTGATATATATTAATTTCTGTCCAGATTAACCACATCCTTCCTTTGTTAACAGAAATTTGAAGCTCTACATTCTTTGTTTTATTCTGCATGAGTAAAATAAACCACAATCTAGGAATTAGGAACTACTGAAATTGGATTAAATTGTTCTTGGTTCTAATTACTTTGATTAGAGAAAAATAATATGCATTGGGGTCCTGAAAAAATATCCTATGCAATGACAGACGTATAAATAGCAATGGCATAATTGGCTCACAACATCCTGTGATATCAAAAGATTTCATCTTAAACTTCAAAGAATCATGCTTTCTTTTGTAATTCCAGAACTGTCTGTGATTACTTTCTTTGAGCAGTTAGTGTTTATTAGCAAGGAAGTGAAGTTAGATTGACATCACATGCCTTCCTATACAAAATGTGGGCCTCCGGACCAGCTGCATGGACATGACCTGAGAGGCTGTTAGAAATAGAGACATTCAGGCTACTCCCCAGATATACTGAATCACGTTCTGCAATCCTTGAAGATCCTCATGTAATTCATAATCACTTAGCTTTTGAGAAACACAGCTCTAAATGCCAGGGGTGTTTTGTTTTGTTTTAATTGAAGGTATATCTTATTTGTGGACTCACGGATGAATAATGATGATGTTCTGTGCTTTACACCAGTTTGGCCACGGGCTTTTTTTCCCCTGGCTTGCACAACTGAGAAACAAGCCTACGGGGCAGCTACCCAATGACTATTCCCAGCTTCCTCCCTTATACCTTTATTCCTACCCCTTTGATAAGGCCAAGGTCTTGATAAACAATGAGAATATTCAGTCACATGGAGTGAACCAGGACTATCTTAAACCAATTTCATTTTTTCCTTTAAGATTGGTTTAGGCTTAGCCCGTAACAATATTCTAAGCAGATTTATATTAATCTTGCATTGTGTGAATGCTGTAGAAGGTATCTGTACAGAAGTAGAGTTCAAAGTAATTAAAAGAAATCAGTAAAGACTAAAAAAAATTGTGTGTCAGAATTTGGTGGGGGGAGAAATATAATTCAACTATGAAGTAGTGATATGTTTTTCTCTATTTTTAATGTGTATTGCTATTCTTTTCATTTAACAATGCTTCCTGCTAATGATCTTATTATCCGTAGACAAAAATGCGTGCTGAGGAAATCAGTGTATCACAATCTTAAACTTAAGAGGTCAACTATGTTGGAAAAAATACGTCTTCTCTCATGTGAACTTTTGTATTTTGGAAACTTTGATGAGATCTGGAGTTGGCTAAATGAGTAATGTTGACCTTAAATTTAAGGAAGTCAGAAGGCTCTGTGTTTGACAGGGGACCTCAGGAAAGTCACAGAGCTAAAACCACGCTGCTTTTTTGTGGATCTGGGCAAAACAAACAAACAAACAAAACAAAACACCAACTTTCTCAAGGGATCTCCTTTCCCCTACTGGCATAACCTCGGAAAATGGTTCTACCAATGGTCCTACCTCTGCAACTTTCTAGCTAAAATATCTGGAAACCCTAGGCTTTCAATCTCCAAAAGAAATATCTTTCTCAAAATCAGATCCCTAAATATCAAATAAGCGCTCATGGATTTAGCAGGGAAAAACAACACGGTATTTTTAAAGTTGGACATTAATTTTCACTTAGTCTCAGAGAAAATAATGGGCTATATTAAGATTTGTTCTTTTAAAATTTAGGAAAGTTTCTAGTCTGTGAGAACTAGTAGTTATTTTGTGAAGAAATTGAAATCAGAGAGTTTAAGTGGTTTTCCCAAAACCACAAATTGAGAATATAGTCCTAATTTAAAAACAAATACTCACCTAATTAGTGCCCAGATCATGACTAGACCCCATGTTTACCTTAGTCTTATGCTTCCCCCTGCCTCTTACTTTCACAATCATCGATATCTCTAATAAATCATTTCATGGCTCACAACATATTATTCATTGTGTATTAGTTCTATGAAAATGTATGCTCGATTTCAGACTCTGGACATATGTAAAGAAACTCGCTGATATCCTATGGTTGCTTTTTAACAACAGGAGAAGAAATATCAAATTTCTAATTGTGTACCTTCTTGTTGACTAAAGAAGTTTATTACCAAAGTTTTTGATTGGTCATAGAGTGAATATAATGATTATGTATGTTGCTGTTAGATGAGTTGCTGAGCCTTGTTCCTCTAAATAGCTAAAAATTTCAGTTATTCTTTTATGTTGTACATGTTTAAGTACTTCCCAGTAAGTACTCTCATCCTCCTCCAAATGCCAGTTGGTTACTGTGGAGACATAAATGTAAGCCAGAAAGCAATCAGGCCACTAATTGATACAGACAGTCAATTAGGGCTTCAAAGGAGCTGGCCCAGTGTTTTACACATGGAGAACATGGGAGAAAGCTTATAGTTTGTTATGGCGTAATCTCTGTTGCTTCCTTGTGGGCTGGAGTTATACATGCTTCTGGATGGTTTCTACAGAAACTAAGCAAGTTTCTCACTGTTTGCTAATGGGCTGGTAGCATTACGGGAAACAATGATATTGTGTGATTTGAACCCATTAGCTTTCCCTTTCTAAAGTTCCAGACTGAACCAATTCCGACTCTGTTCAGGTCAAAAGTCTTCTTAATCTCTGTGTTATGCTGATCAAACCTCAAACTGTCGGGTCAAATTATTTCCATTGGGCCAGTTCTATTTGTGATTAATTAAAATTTCTTCTTGATTGCATACACTTCTTTTAAATGTATAATCCCTTTATTGTGTAGCGAATTGAGAATATGGTCCTAATTTAAAAACAAATACTCTTGTGGGCCTCTCAGAATGATGTAAGCCACCAATTTCAATAAAGTGAAGAAAGAAAAATAAAACATTTTATTATTTTTGCATGAGCATATGAGTGCAAGAGAAAATTATACCTGACTTGCCTATCATTGGCAATTATAAGAATTGATTAAAGGGGAAAAATGCTTTATATAAATAAAATATATATGCAGAAAGCCTTGATTCTGCATTTTTATCCAGCAATATTTTAGTTTTAGAAAAATAATTATGGGAAATTTTTAAAGGTGGCAAGCCTCCTCATTAGACTATAGCAATTTAAAAATTCAGGTAAATTTTTCTTAAGGTATAATGCAAATGAAGAATTGATCTGAAGTTTCATTCTGTTTGTATGCGTGTAAATCTGTAGGGGTTAAACACATGATCATTTATGTTCTGTTTATTATAAGAAACAAGTATCTTTTTATTATTTTATTTGTTTTTTACCTGCCAGGAAAACATATCGATTTTGTGTGAGTTAAAACCATGCATGCAAATGTATTATCCAGAAGGTTAGTTAAACATCACCCTTTCCAAAAATAAAGTCAATTTTCTCACCGTCAGTGGCTTTCCCAAAAATATGAATATAAGGTAAAGCAGGTGAACTTTACAGTGGCGAGAGCTAGAGTATTGCTGAGAACAGCAAAGGCAGCAATGGACCAGGTTTCAGGCACCTTGGAGTCCCTTGCAATAATGGACAGTGAGGAAACAGGTGAAAAGGGGGAAAAGCAAAGAAGCAGGAAGAGGTGGGCAAGAGATTCAGAGAGGGATTAGCAGACAGTCAAGGTGGGTGGGAGAAAAGGAGGGCTCATGAAAAGCTGACAAACTCTAAGATGAAAGAGGACGGAGGGTTCTGCGAGGCTGACGCATTAGCCAACCACCTGCGGGTGGCTAGGTGTCCCAGGTGCAGAGCAGAGGTCACATGTTCGTTGGCAGATGCCCAGCCCCGGCTGCCTCAACTTGGTCACTGGTCTGAGTTGGGAGTAAGGGGATGAGAGTATATGAAAGGAATGCACAGTGCATTTGCAGTAGACATATCATAGAAAACAGTGTGGCAAGCAATTAATTCTTAGGTAGCTTCTAACTGAGCGGAGTGGTCTGGAAGCCAACAAATAAAGGAGACTTGAGTCAAGAAGAATCTGCTTAAAATCTTTGTATTGAAACATTACCGTGGCTCCATAATGTACACTGTACTATTTAAGAAATGGGAAGCGAGGGGTTCCTGAGTGGCTCAGTCATTAAGCCTCTGCCTTCAGCTCAGGTCATGATCCCAGAGTCCTGGAATCGAGCCCTGCATTGGGCTTCCTGCTCAGCGGGAGGCCTGCTTCTGCCTCTTCTACTCCCCTTGCTTGTGTTCCCTCTCTCACTGTCTCTCTCTGTGTCAAATAAATAAAATCTTAAAAAAAAAAAAAAAAAAGAAACGGAGGCATTATTGCTTGGCTAGAGCATTTATTCATAATGGAGCCAAAGAGGACTCTGCTACCTGTTAGGTGTGAGACCTTGGGGGAAGTTACTTAACCTCTCTGTGCTCTCATAGCCTCATCTGTAAAACCTGTATGTAATAGTTCCTACCAATTATTAAGATGATTGAATGAGTTAATATGTGTAAACCGTTTAGAGAAGAGTATGGCACACAGTTTATCATACAAACTCTTACTCAATTCCGTTAAATAACAAAGTTACATTTTGCATAGAATTAGCTTCCTTCCATTTCTCTATCCTTTACACAACTGGGCAACCAGATCCATTTCCTTGCTTGTGTTTCTTTCTGCCATTCAAATTCTTATGCAAAGGGACTTCCAGGCTCCACTACATGACATTCCACCATACCCTTCCTTAAAAGGGAAAAATCCTTAAACAGAAAAACTTTCCAAAACAACATCTTAAGTAACTGCCCTGTACTGCAGACTTCCGCCTGATATCAGACTGAAGACACGTTAAAATAATGGCATTCTTTCTTCCAAATCTGAACTCTTCTACAGGATTTCCTTGCTCTTGGCGACTTTCTGATGCCTTTCAGTAGTTTTCAAAATATTTTGTCTAGAGTTTATGGTTATTTTATCAGTGAAGGTTGATCCACTAGGAACTTATTGAACCTCAATTGGAAGCAGAGCCTTTACGTGCTGCCTTTAGCTCTGGTCATGATCCCAGGGATCGAGCCCCACATTGGGGTCCCTGCTCAGTGGGAAGCCGGCTTCTCCCTTTCCCACTTCCCCTCTTGTGTTCCCTCTCTCGCTGTCTCTTTCTGTCAAATAATAATTAATTAATTAATTAATTTTAAAAATCGGTGTATATGTGTTGCTTACATACAACCTTCCCCAGGAACATAGTCTATGGCAGGTTTGGCGCCCAGATTTCTTCTCTTTCTCATCTGTCATCCCACAGCAGAACACTTGTACTTGAGACTCACTTCTCGGATTAAAAGGCCACTGGAGCTCTAAGAATTGATTCGACATTTCCAACAGCAAGAGAGAGGAAGAATTGAAAACTAAAAATGCCCACCTTTGAGCGATCAGTTCCTGGGAAGTGCCTTATCTACTTTTTTTTTTTTTTAAGATTTTACTTATTTATTTGAGAGAGAGCATGAGAGGGGAGAAGGTCAGAGGGAGAAGCAGACTCCCCGTGGAGCTGGGAGCCCAATGTGGGACTCGATTCTGGGACTCCAGGATCATGACCTGAGCCAAAGGCAGTTGCTTAACCAACTGAGCCACCCAGGCTCCCCACTTTTCCTACTTTTGTTGGTGAGCTAATCACACAGCCTCCACTCGCCGCAGCCAGCTGAATGTATCTTCCAGCTACGTGCAGTTTCAATCTGAATAAAACGGGTTCAAACCAACAGTCTCTGCTACAGGATGCAATCCCCCATCTCTTTAAGCCCTGGTCTTCTAGGTTTCTGATATTTTTCTCCCTTAAGAGCAAAATCAGCATTCCTAGGTAACTAAGGCATGATTATTAAGACCATTGGATTAAAAGAGAAACAAAGGCTGGGAAAGATACTGGCTTCCAAAAGAAGTCAAAGACATCATTCTACTTCCTCCTTCTCCTTCCAGTACTCCTTTTCCCTTCTCCAGTTATTCATCAAAATCAAGGGCAAAGAGTTTAGTGGGCCACAGTGCTGGCACTGGCTCTTTCACTTTGACAAAGGGAAGGATGAGTCTTTCAGACATAAGGAGTGCACACTTTCTCTGCAATTTCTTGCCAAAAATCAGCCCACTCAACCGAATATCCTAGGCTATTGCGCCTGTCAACAATGTGCTTTCAGATTCGCACTACCTCTCCCCTGCTTTGCTGTATATTGTGGGAACTCCATTCCTCCGCTCCCTTTTCTTGTCAATTCTTGATAGGAGCAGCCAGTAGGAAGTCCTGGCGAAAGGCCAGGGAAGAGAAGGGAGAATGGTGGATAGTCTATGGCCTTTGCTCTCTGTTGCATTTGTTTCTAGTTCCCAGCAGATAGTCTGACCTCTCCTGTTCCAGTTTCTATCAGACAGGCCTCACTGTGGTTCTAGCTCTCATTGTATGGCCTTGGCATCTGGGTTTATATCATTTTCTCCCATTGTTCCTCCATTCCAAGCGTAGCAGCTTCTAGTAGCTAATCTCTGGGTTGCCTTATTGTCTTTGGTTTGCTTTCTCTACTCTTCTGTCATCTGTGCAATTGATTTTCTTCATTAAATGCACTCAATTTGAGTAATCAAAACTACTTTCTGGCTGTATTAATCAACAAGTTCAGTAATGTTAATTTATAGACTTAATCAATTTTGAAATATGTTACAAATCATAATGTTATATGCAAAGCATTATGAGACAAGAGTGGGGCATGGACTTCTACTGAAAGTCTTCATGTCTATGCTACCCTAGTAGATACAGGTTTCTGTTGAGTTTCAATCAAGTGGTGCCATCCTGACCTCCCCTGCCCACGTTTCCTTCCCATTCTCTGCTCACTGTTCTTTCCCATTCTCTGCTGTCTCATGTAGACATGAGTCTGCTCTCACTTCAATTCATTTTCTGTTGAAAGAGTCATAGCCTCTCTTTCCAATGCTTTTCCAGATTGAGAGTGGCCTTGGAATGAGGAAAATCTTTCAATACAATTGCTTATTTAAAAACCAATATTTTTGACTGGGGTTGGGGTGAGAGTGGGGATTAACAGTAAAAGGAGTTGAGGGATCTTATTGGGGTGATGAAAATGTTCTCAAACTGGACATGGTGAGGATTGCATACTTTGGTAAATTTACTAAAAATCATTATTGTATAATTAAGTGGATGAATTCATGGTGTGTAAATTATCCTTCAATAAACTTGTTTTTTAAAAAGAAGGGAAACCTAACAGAAATAAAGATTCCTCAATTTATCTGAAAATTTGAGAATCAAATGAGAGGCAGGGATTTACAAATTGATAATTTTTTTTTTCAAAATTCTGATTCTCTTTCAAAGCAGATTTGTTTTAAAAAGAAAAACTGCTTTTCAATAAATATCAAACTATGGGCAAAAAGTTCAGTATTTATTTGTGAATATATTTAAAGTGTTTATTTCAATTTCTGAAATTTTCAAATGTGTCACTTATTATTTACTGCAATGATAAAGCTTACTTTTTTAGATTAAAAATTTATTTTAGTGCCTTAAAATATTGTGAATAATTGTTTATTTAAATCCCAGAGTTCATTTTCTTCTTGAGCCAGGCATCACTCACCTATTACCTGACAGGGGTTGATGAGCATCTCTTGAAAGAATATAACAGCAATCGAGTGACCACTTGTCAAAGCCTGTTCTTACTTTATACGTGTGTAACACTCATCATTTTATATAGTGCTGAATTTAACCTTTACAGCAACCTTATGAAGCTCCTTTATTAGAGTATTCATAGTTTAAAGATAAGGAAATAGACAGTCAAAGGACAGTGGTTCAAAATTACATTCTGGAACGTCTGGATGGTGTAGTCAGTTGAGTGACCAACTCGTGGTGTCAGCTCAGATCATGATCTCAGGGTCGTGGGATGGAGCCCGGCATCAGGCTCTGTGCTTGGCACAGAGTCTGTTTCAGATTCTCTCTCCCTCTCCCTCTGCCCCCTTCTACCTGTTCTCTTGCTCTCTAAAATAAATAAATAAATAAATAAATAAATAAATAAATAAATCTTTTTTTAAAAAGTAAGTTCTGAAAATCACACAGTAATTGCCAAAACTGAGAATCAGTCCCAGGCATCATGATCTAATGTCCATACTTTATCCATTAGTCTGTATTATTTTCTTTAGTAGTGAATTGTAGGCGACAGATTGTCGCATCTGCCTTATAGTCAACTATAGATACATAACAGCCATATTTCTGAGAAGTTGCATTAAGAATAATGAGTTTGTATCTTTTACCTAATTAGATTGCATCATTGTGGCCTTAGAAAATTTGAAGGTGAGATTGATAAACTGCTGGTAGGAATCCTTCAGAGATAATAAGAAATAGACATGGCACTAAAAGATAGGATGATCATATAATTGAGTATACAAACTAGGACTCTTAATAATTTTTCTAGGATAAGAAGCATAAACCAAGACTATCTTGAGCAAACTGGGAATATGGTCACCTTTCCCAAAACTGGAGATATAAACCTATCACATGTAGAAAAGAGTAATGATATTATGTCTCAAACTATAACCCAGGAAATTTTGATATGAAACTTCCAGAAAATAAATACAGAAAAGATTATTAAATAGATTATTGGTAAGGATAAGCATAAGTTCCCAAAAGTCAGGTTGTGCAATTCCAAATGTAACTCCAGTATCAGCTGAGTTTACAATGTCCTCTTAATGTAAGATCCATGTCTTATGGAAATTCTCACTCAACAAGTTTTCTAAGAATTCCAGAGAAATTTACACTTTCTTGGACATCTCTGGTTTAAAGGGTCTGAATCCAATTTCTGCCTGCTGAGATCCTTTTTCTTTCTTTACCTCTGAAAGCAATTCTTTATCTCTGCATTAGAATCCATGCAATTAGAGAACTCAACCTTTTTCATTAGTCTTAGCTAAAATTAGCTAACAAGCACCACTGCTACTAGTAGTTGTTGTTGTTTGTGTGTAGAACATACACTAAAGGCAGGAGAGCTGGAAGGAATTTACAGAAGAATATGAAGAAAAGAATGGGAGAAGAATGCGAATTAGGCTGAGTTGTGCCTCTTACTGCTTAGATGATCTTGGTCACATACTTATCAAATGATAGCGCCACCTCAAATAATTGGAATGAGTAGTTAATGAGATAAGGTGTGTTACATTAGCACAATAATTGGGCACAAAGTAAAAGTCCAATAAACATTAGTTGTTAATATTATTCCATTCTTCAGTTAAGAAAGTAAACAAATTAAAATTTAGTCTCTATTTATAGAAGTTCTTTAGCCTGTTTGTAATGATATTTGGACCATCTTTTCTCTTTTCTCTATCTGCTCTAATCTCTCTCTTCTTTCCCTTCCCTGTACACACGCTCGCGCGCATTGAACAATTCTATCTTCTTTGACATCTACCGACAAACCAAATTCTGAAATTTCTTTGTTCATTCTAAGATCTAACCAAGACTAAGAATGTCATAAATACTTGGGAGGACCTGATTAAGTGAGCTGATGGAAAACCATCCTGGTCTAGCTGTACAAGAAGTAGAAAAGGCATCTTTCTTCCAGCTACAGAATCTCATTTCCTTCCTAACCAAGATTCCTGAATTGATGTGAGAGGACTTAAGTTCACATAAAGATTCCAAAGTCAACTATTTCAAGAGCTCTTTCTATAATCAGGCATAAAAAGGAAAAGGGCAACCAAGAAATATTATACTTTGGTAAATTTGCATTTAGGGCAAGAATTGGAGAAGCTTAGTCAAGGCAGGAAAGAAGAGTTATTCAGAACAAATCTGAGTCCAAACTAGATATGGATAAACACATTCAGCTAGCAGGTCTGGGAAACTTAAGGGTCTGAAGCCAGGCAGAATATGAAGAAGTAGATGTATATGGAAACCAAAAGTTAGGATGAGAAGGTGGTTTTGGCAAAGCAAACAAAGAATTAAAAAAAAAAAAAAAAGCCAAAGTCAAAGCAAATAGAAGAATAGATTTAACAAAAATTATCTCAATTTCTAAACAATCCTTCAATCAGAGAGAACAATCTTCAGTCAGAGTTGTTATGTGCTCCTCGGTGAAGCTGTGGAAAGCCTAGACTCGGCAGTAAAGTATCAGGACTGAGAAGAAGGCAAGGGAAAGAAATGATAACAAAGCCACATCAGCACCCAGGATGGTGACTGATGCTGTGAAGGCAGCAAGCTCTCCTTTTAATAAAAACTAGAGAGCATTCCAGCAACTTATCTCTTGCCTTAAAGTGGTTTCTCAAAAACTCTATACCCTTAAAGACAATTATTTCATTCACCTTCTTTCTTTACGATCAGTTCAGAATATCAATGCTGAGAAGATCATTCCATTTATCTTTTTCATCAATGCTTAGAATGAACAGGACACATCTTTTGACTTTCAAAATTGTGTGTGATAATACAGAGTAGGACGTACATCCAGAATCTGACAAAATGTTATGCTTACTTCAATCAGAATGTATCATATTTGCTCTAGCACTCCACAAAGATATTTGGATAATTTTCATATATTTTGAAAGTACAAAAGCATGAAAGAATAGGTCAACTGACAACTAGTTTATTCATCTTAGAATATCATTTTTATAGAAAGGAAATAATAAAGTATATAATTCAGTTTGACAATTTATACTCATTGCCTTCATTATTTTTTTTTCTGACCATTGTCTCACTAATTTCTCAGAGAACTCGTCTCTTCCATCTGCAGTGTCCTATAATGTAAACCCCAGGTCTTGAAAAGAAGTCAGGAGAACTGCCTTAAAATCCCAGTTTTATCATTTGTTGACAAATGACTACAGAAATTTCACTTAACCTCTATGCTTCTCGGTTTTTCAACTCTAAAATAAGGGAAAACCATTCTGTTAATTATTTTAGATCCTTTCTAGCTAAAATAAACAAAGGAAGGAAAGGAGGAGGAGAAGGAGCAGGAAAAGGGGGATAGAGGAAGGAGAAGAAGAAAGAAAAACTTGGAGAATATTTTCTAAATTATTTAATTGACTATTTACTGAAGCATACTCAGAGTTAAAATTTTGTGACCACATTTTCTTTTTCTCCTGAAGGGAATTTTTGTTTTCTGATATACACAACTACCTCTTTTTCCAAGTTTTCTTGTCTGAAAAGCCATGATTCTCATTTTATGGCTGATAAAACTGAGCTTGAGATATAAAATAATTCACCAAAGATAGCAGCATTAAATCCTACCAGTGATGATACATATATGTATCACTATTACAAATGTTCACCTCAAGACATTTAATATTTTTAATAAAAGATATTTAAAAACAGGTAATTCCACATATTTCAATGTAGTTTCAAAACGGTCTATGTATTATGTTAAAGAAAGCACTCAGATGGCTAGCATTTGTTATGGCAGGATTTTCTCTGTACAGTCAGAAGATCCAATGCAGGAAATAAGTTATCAACCTGTTAGTGTGTATTTTATTTTTCCAAGTCTTACTCATAACTTCCCTAGCTGTCATTTCCTATAACCATACTTTACCTGGAAATTAAGCTGCCCTTTTATCAAACTCAGCTGGGGGTTATATTATATCAGCTTTAATGCCTCTCTAAAAATGGTACTACACGTGGGTTTGTATCACAAATGGAAAATCTGAGAAAGAAGGACCTTTTTCCATGTGGCAGGCTCATAAAACTATCACTTTTAACAAACAACTTGAATTCAAGAGAAATTTGCAGAAATCTTTTAAGCACATTCATGGTCTTAGAAGGAAGTGCTAATACGGAGGGTGTCTGCTCCGCTGCAGCTGCTAGATGTATGAAAGCATCAACAACCCTGACTCACTCTGGGGAAGTTATAATTACCATATGGAGTGTTAAATGTACAGACACTTCGTAAGGACCACTGCAGTAGCTTAAATTACAGTCATTATGCTATCCCCACTCCCAAATCTTGCTTTAACGCCTGCTAAGGGAGAAGAAATTAAAAAAAAAAAAAGGCCCTTACTCACTACCTTTCACAATCAACTCCGTTGTATCTCGCAAATAAATATACATGAGGCCACTCTGATAGAAGAGGCAAGTAAAAAGTGATTAGCAAGGTGACCTAAATGGCTACTTCCTCCAATATTTAGTAATGCCTTTCTGGGCACACTTATCCTAGGCTGTGTGTCATGCTACCCAGTAGGGTTGCAGGCCCTGTAAGGCTGCACAGCATAGTGGGAGAGACAGACAACTGAATGGTTGAAATAACTGTGATGTAAGCACTGGAAACATGTTTCAGTGAAATTATGATAAGTACAGAGTTCCTAATGAAATCCGTAATAAACCACTACTATGCAGATAATGAGAGGAAAACAAAAACTAGCAAGCAAGCTTTTCCTTCTCTTCCAAAGATTTATTAGCATTGTACCTTTCCATCAGCTGTCCAGCCCACCACTTAAAAAGGCATCTTACAAGGCAGTTAGCCTTTAGTCAGCATCTCCTCTCATCCAGACTCTCTACGTTGGAGCACAATATCTGAACAAATCTCAGAGAATCTTGGCTCTTCCGGGAAGGTGTCCTGGAACCAATGGGAATGCATTGCTAGTTTTTAAACAATATCAGAAAAGACTTATCTGCTATTCAGTGTGGGTAGGCACCATGCTAAATATTCTAAATATAACAATGTAGTTCACCCTAACAGACTCTATGAGAGACACCATTACTTTTCCTGTTTTGCAGTTGGAAAAGCTGAGGCACAGAGAGCTTAGGTAACTTGCAATGGAGTTACATGTAGTGGAGTCAGAACTTAAGCACCCAGACTCTCGGGTTTGTACTACTGTAATTCTCAAATGGTAAGATGATATCAGCACTGAACTTTGAGAGGTCCGTGGCATCCATGTACCATATATATCTAATAGGGACACAACCAGAGGACTGCTAATCAGAAAATTAGTAGCCATATTCCACCCATATTCCTGGAAAGCAATGCATGTAAGAAAGAATGTGAAAGTGATTTCAAAAAGAATGTGGTGGCAAACTGGACATGGAAAACAGAGGAGAAAGAATTTAAGTATCACTAAGGATTTGTGCTTTGGAAACTGGAACGATGTCGTAATGGCAATAGAGATGACTAAAGGAAGGTGAGAGGGGAGGGAAGACCGGATCATATTCAAACTTCCTGTCGCCAGGGAGGAGCTGTGTAGCATGTCCACGTTGTGGATGCTATAGACATGAGCTCTCTTTCTAGATTCTATCTCTTAGGTTAGCCGGGCATGCGTCAGAGACAAACTTCACAAAGTGTTTTCAGAGATAGCCTGTGCCTTTGCAATATTTTCCAGTTGCATCTGTAAATATGTATTTAACCTTGCAGAACTCTCCTGACATTCAATGTATTTAAGTCTTCAGACTAAGTGTTTAATGGAGAAGGGTCCCCATGGCTTGTTATCCTGTGACATAATCCATCTCTTCCCTCTTTAATTCCTCTGCACAAAGTCAATTGTTTTTGGCTGTTGGAAATTCTTACAGAACTGAACAAGAAACAAGGCTAAGTGAATCACAAAGGTGGAGAAACCAGCCAGGGGAGTGCGAGAGCCTGCGCAGGTAGGCAGGTGGTCTGCAAATGCCTGCTAGCAGTTTTTCTTCCAGTTGGCATAGAACATCTGTTTCTACAGTGAAAGGGTGTGAAGAAAATGACTCAAGTGGTAAGCACTGACATATGCAGGGGAAAGGAAGTGATTTATTTTATATTAAGATTGTTACTGTTGCAAAAATAAAAGCACAACCTGAATATGTCTCTGTAACACTTGTATAATATGCATGTGTGTTTAAGAGAAAGATTGTATATTTTTATGAAATCATAACACAATAATACAGGGCTCTGAAAATCTAATTAGCACAATGACTAAAAACAGGAGGCCTGTAAAAAATGATTTTCTGAAATAAGGGTAGAATTCTACCAAGAGTTTAGAACTAAGAAGAGGGGCAAGGGAACTTAGGAAAGTAGGAATTATTCATTTCCATCAGCTAGAAATGTTTACGAAGAATGTTTACTAGGAAAAATATCAAATAGAAATATTTTAAAAGAAATGCTGATTAAAAATCCTCACTATATTAATTTAAGTACTCACTGATAAAGTTAGTTTTACATATTTAACTATTGGAATTACTGAAAGTGAAAACATTTCTGACTGAAGTCAGTATCATTATTTTAGCCTCACAGAATTAGTGTATAAAAAAACAAGGCAGGTAATGGAGGATAAAGATTGGTCTTTCTAGATGTCAAGTACAAACCATTTTTACAAATAAAAAATGCAAGTGCCATAAAGTGAAGTGGCTTTCCCAAGATCACGGAGCTAGAAATATCATAAAGGAAGGTTGGTTTGTGGGATTTTTAGCAATAGTAAATGGAGAACTTTCTGTGGAACTGCGATGAGAAGTAAGAGAGGAGCCATATTGTCACAGTCCCAGAAGAAAGGGAACTGGATGAAGAATGAGGCCTGAGGATGGGGATGGGGTGAATTATCAATTCACATTAAAGGTATGGCAGAAAATAAGAAAGGACCAGAGAACAAATTTGCAATAAATCAACAAAAAGCAAATGTGATGTGAATTAATCATTTATTAAAATCCCTCTAATGAGAAACGAGCTTTCTGAAATCTGAGGAAACATCATACTTATTAATGCAATTTAATTGGGTAGACACAAAGCAGGTAACCTTGTAGGTAAAGATAACAATGGGAGATATTGAACATCTGATATAAAACATTGTTGGTATATTACTTTTAAATATTTGGCAAAAATATTTATCTACCAGAAGTGGGTGAGAGGCAGAGAGAAAGGAAAACTAAACTATTTTTAAAAAACATTGAAATGAAGAGAAATAGTATGTGAAAAAAAAAAAAGCTATCCAAATTGTTTTTTCTTACATAATTTCTCAGATATTTATAGAGTAAAACATGGAACAAAAACTTTATTGCTACATTTTAGAAAATGGAACATTTTGGATGGCCACTCTGACCTCCAGAATCTCCTCCAACCACGAGGGCGTCACGTGGTTTCTGTACAACAGTGCTCCTCCCGCCCTGTTTCTGTCCCTCCACACAGTTGATTCCACTGCCCCCAACAACACTACATCTCTTGTTATCAGGGTACGTCGCTTATAGTGAGTATCTCACATTATATAAAATTATTAAGCTTACAAGTGCTTTTCCTGTCATGAGAATAATGCTGGTGTATAATAACGTACAGTAATAATAGTCGCACACATTTGTGACAAATGGGATGAAGTTGTACAGTCATACAGACAGATGCAACAGGGGAAGGTTTTTCAAGTACTATCTTCCGAAATAATGTTACCAGGGCTTACGCGAGTGCTTTCGAGGTGGGGAAAGTAAATGAAAAGCAGATTTTTCTCCCTAACAAAATTGCCAGTGGGTAAGGCAAAGGTTCAGGAAAACAGGAGGTTTCTAATATATTAACCACCCATTCCATGTCTGGCAGCAATTAGGAAAATAAACAGGACTCTGAGTTGAATTAACAGCACCAATTAAACTTTCCTGCAAACGCATTTATGCTGATAACTAGTGGGACAACATCTGGAAAATTATTCGCAAAAATGCCTGATATTTTTGATATTCTCAAAGAAAACAAACAAAAAATTAAAAATAACAGATGTGTAGGTGGTATGAGCTTTGTACCAAAAGGTAATTAATTCTGACTTTTGTCACAATTTTAGACAAAAGTCAGAGCATACTTTTTAAATGTTTAAAAGGTACAATTGCCTTTTTAGCCTATTTTTGTAGGGAAAGCACTATTTCTAAATATAAGCTAAGATGCAGAAATTCAAAAAATTATATTTAAGCTAGATACTTAGAACCTTACAAAACTGAAAGTGAGGTAGGGATATTACACTTAACAATGCACATTTGAAAAACTTGACAGAAACAGTATTTTTGAAATCACATAAAATCCTTCATATTTAAATATTTAAATATTTTTAAAATAAAGACTCCACTGCATAAAATAATTCTTCTTTTATGTATCTCAGCTGCATGTTAGGAATCCAGGTTGTGAATATGTTGTGTTAAAAAGTTTACCGTAAATTTTTTTTGAAGTTTAGAAAACATTTCTCTATGGAAATCACAGTAATGGTAATTTGCTTTTTGGAGACCTTGATAGTCTCTTTAATCTATGTGCCCAGAAATATAGTATCAATTTCATCGTTTCAACTATGCCTCACCAATTTTCTTTAATCAAAAAATACATTCCAAATTCTAATTTAGAAGGTAAGGAACCATCAGAAGTCTGATAGTGTTTGTTTGGGGCAGTGAAGCGACGGGAGGTAGGCTTCAAGAAAAGTACTCTAAAAGTCCAAACACAATGAATTGCAAAGGAAGTTGGTGGTCACCAGGAGAAATTGATGTTGGGAAACCAGTCCTAAAATATGGAAACAATAAAGGCCAAATAAGATTGCACGGCATTGGAGTTTGGAGCTGAGAAGTATTTAAGAAACCTAAAAATACCTAGTCATGTGAAAATTTATAGTGGAGAGCCAAACAGCAAAAAGTTAAATAAGGCTCTCGAGTTGAGCATGGATAAATAGAAGAATGGAGATAGAAAGAGTTGGTTTGGCTGGGAAAATGAGGAATTTAATATTTCATTTAACATATTTCGTTTGAGATGCTAGTAAAATAAAATTGATGATAATTACAGGAGTTTTAGTTTTATCCTAATTCTGAATGAGATAATGGGAGAGAAGAGAATTTGGAGAAATGGATGTATTTAAAGGGTTATGGAAATGAGTGGTGAAAATGAATTCAAAGAAAAACTTGAAGAGTGTTCCTTCTGAGAAAAGGTTCAGGAAAAGGTCCAAGGAAAAGTGCGTGTCACAGAAGGGCTTGGTCAATAAATAAAATACCTCAGAATGGTAGGTGAAGATGAGAAATGAAAAAGAACCAGTAGAATCTTCAGACACTACCCATTCTTATGCCATTTATTATTCCCCAACTTGTCTGCATCTAGGTTTTTTTTTTTTTTAATAGGGTTTATTTTTACCATCTGCTTCGCAAGAAGATACCAGTTTTATCTTGGTGAAATAATATTTCCGTTATTATAAGTCAGCTTTTATTTCATTAGACTCTACTTCTAGGCTGTGCAAGTTTGTCCAGGAAATTATGCAGTATCTGGGATAATGACTGGCTTGTAGAAATCACTGAATAATGGTATATTGAATAAAAGTCTGATATTGGTATAGAGGATATGAAGGAATGATTGGGAGTAAAAATGAAAGGGGTTTGGGGAATATTGAGACAGTAAAGTAAGAACTCTCCCTGATCAGTCTGATCTGTCTATAGGTATAAGGTAAGGTGGGGCTTTGGAAAGATGTGTCACAGGTTTGCTCAATTTTACCTCAAAATTCATTAGATTCCTTTGCACTTCTTTAAATCTTTCACTGTTAGGTATGTTCACCTTGTCTTCACTTCACAAATTTTTCTGAAGTTCAGAATTCCATTTTGTCCAAGTATCAGTTTAAAAAGTCAATAATTCCCTTAAATATTACTTTGTTTTCAAATATAACTTGAAACTTTAAAAGCCTTTAGCTAATGAAAAGCCACATACAGTACTTTTGAAATCCTACCAAAAAAATCTATGCCAATATATGCAAAATATTCCCGCAGGTTACTAAAGCCACATTTAATAAAAATGTAAATCCAGTAAAAAGTTTCTAATAATTCTGCTTAATTAAAATTTTACCCATGTATAATGAATTATTAGGAAATATTCCCTTATTTCTTCTTACCAACACCTAGATGGCATGGCTCTCCCCTCACCTCTGCCCCACTGTTACCTTCTTAATAAGTTATTTGTGTTTCTGACAAGGTAAATTAAAGCCAAGTTTTTGTGTTATTCTGCCCTCCTTCTCACCCTTAACCTGAACTTGGCATTATGACAGTTTGGAAAGAGAGCGATGACGTCAACTCTTCTTTGAGCTTTTGAGTCCCTTCCTTTCAATTTCCTCCAGTTTTTCATCCATCTTTGGTTACTTTCTTTGGCTCTTGATGGAAGGTAACCAGCATGATAGAATAAATGAATTATATAAGGGGTTTAACTTTGAATCATTAAAACCTATGCTTGTGCTCCTAAAGTGACTTTCAGAGCCACATGGGGACTTACAGTGCTCAGCACCTGGGATTTTGGTGTCAGGAGCAAAGACATTACAAACTTGGGATCTGCATTGCTCTTTCTTTCTTTTCTTTTCCTTCCTTCCTTCCTTCCTTCCTCTCTTTCTCTCTTTCTCTTTCAAGTTCATCTTCTTTCCATATATCTGCCAATCTGGAGAATCCCCTTGAACAGATATTTAAAGGAAATTTGCATTACAACCTTCAGTTGTTGGCTGTATTTCCCAAGACAGTTGTCCACATCCTCTGTGGATCAACACGGGTCAATTGTGCTTTTCCCAAAAAATCTTTTATTTTCTCAAATTTGAGTATTTTAAGTCTTGGGTAACTGTTGTAATTTAATGGCAAATATTCTTCTATGCAAGCCATATCCTTATATTAGAAAAGCTTGACTGTTCTCCCTTTGAGAGTCTTCCAACCTCTTTAAATGGGTCCTATTTGTAGACTTCAACATAGCTTTTACCTCAGTCCTGTTCTCCTTTACCTAAAGGACAAATATACCTGGGCATTGATCTATTTTGTTGTTGTTTCACATGGGTCATCATTCAATTGCTACATCAAATCCTGTGTGTAAAGATGCTTCTGTGCCTCACTGAGTTTTTTCCCAATTTCCAAAACTTTAGCAGTAGTTTTTCATTCACAAAGTTGTGAAGTTTATTTCCTAACTGTAGTTTTCCTTCTTAACTCTTATTAAACCTGACTCCCAGATTGGGCTGCTTCCATGAAGATGAGCCTTTGTTTTTGGTGATACACTTAAGTTTTTCCTTCAGCTGATAGAAAGTCTTCCATGTAATATGTGTCTGAGTTTCCCTTCATATTTGTTAACTAATTCTGCTCACTTCCTGTGGTTAATTCATATGATACAGCTAAAATCTTAATATTTACTACCTAATATCCATTGGGGGGTCCTGAGTGAGCACAGATCACGACAGGGGGGAAAAAATGCTTTTCTGGATGTTCGAGCCAAGAGAATTACCATGGCTACAGTTTTCATTTTTCTACATTTATCTTCTCTCTCACCTTCTCCTCATCCAATCCCCGAAACTCACAAAAAAACAAACAAGACCTTATTTGAGAGCACATTGTGGGGTTGGTTCTCAAAGAAGTGCCACACTGAAGCTTAAAGTTGATCCTGACAAAGTTGCCTCTTTGTTTCTGTAAGGTAGTGAAGATACTGATGAGGAGGGAGAAGATACTGAAATGAAACAAAATTAAAATCACAAGGGATAGAATCTAGGCAGCCAGTTTTGTACCAATCAGATCTGTCTGGTACCACCATTCTGAAAGCCAAAAATTTACGCACTTTGGCTATGCCTATTTTAATGTGAATTTGTCTTAGCCCTAGGAACAAATCTATTATCACCAAAACTAGATTATCATTAATTAGACACCCTGAATTTAATTTGTTCCTAATACAAAGACCTAATTTCTCATAGGTAAAATATTGGTTGGAGACCACAGAGCAAGTCTGTTTCATAAACCTCGTTGAGGAAGACAAAAGAAAGATGGCCAGCATCGTAAATCCTGAAGTCCTCTATATCTCCTCCTGATTCACGTGTGAAAACACAGTAGACAGTCCAGGAAAATCACTATTGTTAGTTTTAGGACACACAATGAATAGCACAAAATGTTCCATACCATCATTGCCTTGGATTCCATGTATTTCCAGTCCTTGACCCCAAATAAGACAATAGGAGAGAAGAGATAAAGCAATTTTTAAAATTAAATCCCAACTAACCTCACCACACTGTTAGACACGTAAGATAGAATAGGGGCATCTGGGTAGCTCAGTCAGCTAAGCATCTGACTTTGGCTCAAGTTATGATCTCATGGTCCTGAGATCCAGCCTGCACTGAGCTCCGTGCTCAGCGGGGAGCCTGCTTCTCCCTCTCTCTCTGCCCCTCCCCCTGCTCATGCATGTGCATGCACACTCGCTTTCTCTCTCTCTTTCAATCTCTCCCTCCCTCTCTCTTGAATAAATAAATAAATAAAGTCTTTCTAAAAGGAGAGAGCTACGGGGCGCCTGGGTGGCTCAGTGGGTTAAAGCCTCTGCCTTTGGCTCAGGTCATGGTCCCAGGGTCCTGGGATCGAGCCCTGCACTGGGCTCTCTGCTCAACTGGGAGCCTGCTTCCCCCTCTCTCTCTGCCTGCCTCTCTGCCTACTTGTGATCTCTGTCTGTCAAATTAAAAAAAAACAAAAAAAAAACAAAAAAAAACTTTAAAAAGAAAGAGCTAGAATGGAGGGGGAAAGAATCATAAATATTTTTATACAAAATAATGAATTTTGTTTCTCCTTAAATTTTGATAACTCATTCAAAGTAATGTTTCTTTTTGGATATTGTGAATATCTATGAAATAAAATAATTTAAATAAATATTTCAAATAAAAAGAATTCTATTCTGTTTCTCAATGTGGTAAGATCAATAGCCTGACAAATTTTTTTACCCATGGCAAAAATGGATAACAGGAAATAACAGGAAAGGGGGATTCATGGACAGGTGAGATCTTTCTCAAGAATCATGAAAACTGGTAGCAAGAGTATACAACTATTTGATCAAAGTAGGATCAACACTAGATATGAAATTAGAAGATTATGCTCTTCAACCCCATTTTATAATAGGAAAAACAAGGCCCAAAGTAATAAAATTAACTAGGCATAGTGAAAAACTGACCACCAGGTGTGAAGAGTAAGTCTGTTGACTTCCACTACAGTATTTTTTCCATTGCATTGTAAGAGCTGCAGTGGTGGTTTTTGATCACCTTGGGCTGCATTTGTTGTGTCTGGGGAATCCTCCACCTGGTATGACAAAACATCTCCCATAATTGAAAGTTGAAAATGCCAATATTTTTGTAAGCTCCCATGCAGCTTAGGTATGGATGCATGGAATCAGCAGTCAATCAGATGCTCTCAGTGTAGACTTCAAAATAGAAACAAGAAAAGCAAGGGTTTGCAGACCTGAATCTGGTAAGAGCAGTGGCAGCAGAAGCAGAGTCTTGATGGAACTCTCACGTGATTCTGGAAGTACTGCCCAGAGGCTGTCCAGTGACCCCGGGTTCATAGCGAAAGCTGTGGGACTTTTGTCCTCTTGTGGTGGCAGTGGTGTCTTCATGGCCAACTCAGAGACATTGTTTTGGAGTGTAAGATACAGAACAAACAGCAAAGCTGAGAGGTGCCTGAGAAAAAATAAGTCACATAGATAATGCAGCTTTCTGCCTTAGCCCAGATGGCAGTGCTTTTTCCTTGTCCAGCAGGCCGATGAGCTGTAGATCTGGCTGAAGTGTGGTATGAACAGCCATTGACTCCAGCAGACCTTACTATATGGGGCTTGATAACAAGGAATAAAGTTAATTAGTTGGTCATGTTTTTCTTATTTCAGTCTCCATGTTTATTTTCTTTTTAAATATGTGTTAGAAATTAGAAATAGATGATGTCAAAGTGAAAAAATAGCAAAAGGAAAAATTAATTTATTAATATATGATTGTACAGATACAGTCAACCTGCAGGGAGGGGACAAGGAGTACCAAACTACCTTAAGAAATGTCATAATTCATAGTCCAGCCACTGAAATTAAACAACTCAAATGTGGACTGATCATTTGGTTGCCAATTACAGAACTATTCTAAACAAATGACTGTCATGAATCCAGCTTGCTTAAAATAGAAGTTTGAAAGATGTTGTTGACACAAGCTCCCAGCATTTTTTTGTTGTGTTTTGTTGCTGTGCACTGGTGTAAACAGTGCCCATGTTTCATGGAAGGTATTGATGCAACATCGAGTGAGAATTAAGGCCATCCTCTCTAACAGTAATTTCTGTAGCTTCCAAAATAACACCACTGTCTCCAGCCTCTCTGAGCTTTCTGAAAAAGTGATCTGTGATAGTGTGATTTAAAATTAAAAATATATGTAATTAACCCTAGAACAGCATGGATTCAAGAGTCATGGATCCACTTTTCTGGATTTTTTCTTTTTATTCAGTATGGTACTGTACATGTGTTTTCTCCTCCTTAAAATTTTCTTAGTGGAGTTTTCTTTTCTCTACCTTTATTGCAAGAATACAGCATATAACAGATATACAAGTACATGTTAATCAACTGTTTATGTTATCTGTAAGGCTTCCAGTCAACATTAGATTATTAGGAGTTAAGTTTTGGGGAAGTCAAAAATTATACCTAGGTTTTTGACTGCTTGGGGGTTGGCACCCCTAACCTCGGCATTGTTCAAAGGTCAACTGTATTTGTTCTTCATCCCCTTCCGGGCAGAGAGCTCCTCAAACCCTTGGAATTTCCTAAGGGAAGAGAGCCATTAAGATTTCTTTTGTTATGTTAATAAGAGATGACTTTTGGACTGCACCTAGGGATGGGAAGTTGGTTGCCCAGGAGAACCAACAATGTGATTAAAGGTTCCTAACTTTCAGTTCCACCCCTCTGACCTTTGGGGAGGAGAAAGGGTGGAGATTGAGTTCAATCAGTCACCAAGGCCAATGATTCAATCAATCATTCCTTTGTATTGAAGTTTCCATAAGAACTCAAAAGAACTGAATTTGGATTGCTTCTGAGTTTGTAAACATGTGGAGGTGCTGGGAGATAGCACACCTGGAAAAAGCATGGAAGCTCTGGACCCTTTACCAATACCTTGCCCTTAAACATCTCTTCCACCTGGCTACTCCTGACTTACATACTTTTATAATAAATTGGTAATCAAGTATGTGGAATGTTCCTATGAGCTCATGAGCCACTCTAGCAAAGAAATCCAACTTAAGCTGGGGAATAATGGAACCTCCAATCTATAACCAGTTGGTCAGAGGGTCAGAAGGAGAGGAGACAACCTAGGCTTGCAACTAACAGCTGAAAGGGGGCAGATACTTTCATAGGACTGAACCCTTAACCTGTGGAATCTGTTGCTATCTCCAGGAAGGAAAAATGCTTCTTGGTGTGGGGAGCCCCACCCCCATATTGGAATTAGGCACAGAAACTTATAGATATTTTATCTGTAATATGTAGCTTTCCTGCTCCAGAAAATGAGACACTGATAAACTTCCCTATTTACAATAACCTTGCATACTGGCCTTAGCAAATCATATCTCTAGGAACACAAAACAAAAGAAAAATTGGTAGAAGCAAAAACTACATTTAATACATACGTGATTATAATTGCCTCATGGTCTTGCAAACCTGGTATCTTTCCCTTCATCCTTGATTTTTGCTGATTTCAGTATTGAAGAATGCCTTAGATATTTTTTTTAAAATATCTTCCACAATTCCTAATGTAGTATCTTGCATGTAGGTGTCTAATTATTAAGCTAGTGTCAATCAAATCTTGGTGTAAAATATCAATCCATTATCAAAATTATATTCAACTATTCTTTCAACTTAACAGATTTCCATTTATAAAATGCCAAAACAAGGAATATAATCAATGTGTGACAAATTACATATCCAAATTCTCTATATTAGCAAGTCTAGAATGTAACATGGAACAAATCATGAATATTTGCCATTTTTTTTGTTCAAAAAGAATGTCATCTGGAACTACCTTGCATAAATTCTATGTAGTTTATTGCTCATTCTAGCAAATTCATCTTTATCTTAATTTTCTGGCTTTATTTCACCTACATACAAATTTCAGTACAGTAGTGTTTTCTGTTGGATAAAGCCAAGCAAAATATGAATTGGAAATAATTTAATAATACCGAAGAGTATGTTTCATTAAGTATATTAAGAATTTTAGCTATCTTGATGTCATATTATACTTAGCATTGTAGAAAGTGGTTGATTAATATTGTCGAATAAAAAAATAAAATTTTATTAAGTTAGTTATTAAACAAAAATAAAAATTTAAAGAGCATCATTTATTTTTGTAGCCGTTATTTCAAGGCAGTTTCCTTATATCATCCAATCATTTTTATGAGTTGGATATTAGCTTTATTTTATACAAGAGACATTGCCAATGTAGAAGATTAAAACTTACAAAGTAAAGAATTAAGCAAATATTCAAATACTCATGCTTTTTCACCCAACTGTGACTTAGTGACTGTCTTGTAGAATTTAATGAATATTACATATGGACAATATATATAAAAGTTATTTATTTTCATCCCATAAATAATTCTACCACTTTGGGGACACATAGGTGGGTCAGTTAGTTGAGCAGCTGACTCTTGGTTTTGGCTGAAGTCATGATCTCAGAGTCCTGGGATTGAGCCCTGCCTCAGGCTCCAGGCTTAGTGCAGGGTCTGCTTGTCCTTCTCCCTCCCCCACTTCCTTCTCTGACCCCCATTCTGTTCCTCCCCCCAACCATATCCTTGTTCTCTCTTTCTCTCAAATAAATAAAATATTTTCTTTAAAAAAAAAGGAAATTCCACTACTTTGAATTATGTGAATTATGCTTAGTAAAATAGTTTATCTCACCCCCAGTCCTTAGAGAGATTAAAGGAAATTATCTGTGCCCACAAGGGGGAAGTGATGTGAATTCCAATGAACAATATTCTATACCTGAAATTTTTCAGGAATAAAGATTCATCAAGAGAACAGTTTCTTTAGCCTAATGTCCTCCAGGTTCATCCATAAGCCAGTCAGAGAGGAAACAAATACTATATGATTCCACTTACACAAGGTATCTATAATAGTCGCACTCACAGAAACGGGATCAATGGTAGTTGCCAAGGCTGGCAGGAGCAGGTATTGAAATAACTGAGGAGTTTTCAGTGAATATCAGGTATCAAATTTCTGGAGTTCTGCTGTGGAACATACTGCCTATCACATATGTGCACAATGTCGAACAAGTCTATCAGCGCCATTTTTCCAACACCATTTGCTCATTTCATGTCTCTGTGTCACATTTTGGTACTTCTCACAATATTTCAAACTTTTTCATTATTATTATAATTTGTTTTGGTGATCTGTGACCCTTGATATTTGCTATTACCAAAGTGATTGTTTAGGGTCACCATGAACCACACCTATATCATAGGGCAAAATTAATAAATGTTCTATGTGTTCTGCTTTACCAGCCATCCATTCCCTATGTCTCTTCCTTTACTTGTTTTTTCTCTATTCCCTGAGATACAACAGTATTGAAATTAGGTCACTTAATAACCCTAGGTTATGGTATCTAAATGTCCATGTGAAAGGAAGAATCACATATCTCTCACTTTATTTTTTTTTTAAGATTTTATTTATTTATTTGACAGACGGAGATCACAAGCAGGCAGAGAAGCAGGCAGAGAGAGAGGAGGAAGCAGGCTCCCTGCTGAGCAGAGAGCCCGATGCGGGGCTCAATCCCAGGACCCTGGGATCACGACCCGAGCCGAAGGCAGAGGCTCTAACCCACTGAGCCACCCAGGTGCCCCGACATGTCTCTCACTTTAAATCAAAGCTAGAAATAATTGAGCTTAGTAAGGAAAGTACGTCAAAAAAGCGCAGATAGGCCAAAAGCTAGGCCTTTTGTGCAGTTAGCCAAGTTGTGAATGCAAATGAAAACTTCCTGAAGGAAATTAGTAGTGCTATCCAGTGAACAAATGAATGATGAGAAAGCAAAATAGCCTTATTAATGATGTAGAGAAAGTTTCAGTGGTCTGGATAGAAGATCAAACCAGCTACAACATTACCTTAAGCCAAAGCCTAATCCAGAAAAAGGTCTCTCTTCAATTCTGTGAAGTTTTAGAGAGATAAAGAACCTGTAGAAGAAAAGTTTGAAGCTAACAGAGGTTGGTTCATGAGGTTTAAGGAAAGAAGCCAGCACCATAATGTAAAAGTGCAAGGTCAAGCAGCAAGTGCTGATGTAGAAATTACAGCAAGTTATCCAGAAAATCTAGCTAGGGTAATTAATGAGAGTGACTACACCGAAGAAAGACTTTCAGTGAAACAGCCTTTTATTGGAAGAAGATGACAACTAGGACTTTTCCAGCTAGAGAAGAGAAGTTAATGTCTGCATTCAAATCTTCAAAGTATAGGCTGACTCTTTTGTTAGGGGCTGTTTCAACTTAAAACTAAAGCCAATGCTCATTGACTATTCTGAAAATCATAGGTCCCTTAAAAAAAAAAATAAGGGATTCCTTTCAAAATATTATTGCTCACTGACAATACACTTGGTCACCCAAGAGCTATGATAAAGAAAAACAGTGAAAAAAGTGTTTCCATGCCTCCTAACATGACACCATTCTGCAGTCCATGGATCAAGAAGTATTGTTGATTTTCTGGTCTTATTATGATTTTCAAGTCTTATTATTTAAGAAATCCATTTTGTAAAACTGTCTATAGCTTAGATAGTTTTCTTCTAATGGATCTGGGAAAAGTAAGCTGAAAATATCTTGGAAAGGATTCTCCACTCAAGATGACATTAAGATCATTCATGATTCATTAAAAGAGGTCAAAATATCAATATGAACCAGGGTTTGGAAGAGGTTGATTCCAACCCTCATGGATGACTTTGAAGGATTCAGACTTCTGCAGAGGAAGTAACTGCAGATGTGGAAAATAGCAAGAGAACTAGAATTAGAAGTGAAGGCTAAGATGCGACTGATTTGCTGGAATCTCATGACAAATTTAACAGATGAAGAGTTGTTTCTTACAGATAAGCAAAGAAAAGTGGTCTCCAGATGGAATCTACTTCTGGTGAAGATACTGTGAAGCTTATTTAAATGATAACAAAGAATTTAGAATATTACATAAAATTAGTTCATAAAACAGCAACAGGGTTGGAGAGGATTTACTCCAATTTGAAAGAAGTTCTACTGTGGGTGAAATGCTATTAAGCAGAATTGCATGCTACAGAGAAATTTGTTTTTGAATGGAAAACCAATCAATGCAGGAAACTTCACGGTTGTCTTATTTTTAATAACTGGCATAGCCACCCCAACCTTTAGCAGCCACCACCCTGATCACTCAGCAGCCATGAACATCAAGACAGCAGCCTCCACCAGCAATAAGACTATGACTAATTGAGAGCTCAGCTCAAATGGTGATTGGCATTTTTTAGAAATGAAGTGTTTTTAATTAAGGTATGTACATTATTTTTTAGACATCATGTCACTGCAATCTTAATAGGCTACAGTATAGTGTAAACCTAATTTTCATATGGACTGGGAAACCAAAAAACTCATTTGACTTGCTTTATGCCCATATTTGTTTTACTGTGGTGGTCTGGAACTGAACCTGCAATATCTTCAAAGTATGTCTGTAGAATATTTTAGAGAATTGTCTTTCCAACCTTTCAGGCTACATTTGCATATAGTCTGAGCAGACTCCTGCAGACAACTTCTGAGAAGAACCTGAGAAGGAAAATTAGAAAGATATTTGATAAACATTTGAGTTGGAAAGCTGTCAATAAATAGGGAGTTTTCCCCTTTGCTATAGCTCAAATTAGTGGACCTACTGATAAAACATGGGGTATCAAAAGCGCAGCTACAGTTTCTCAAAAATGATCTTCAGATATCCTATACATTTAGTTAGTGCTTTCTATGTACCAGGTACCAAGCCATTGTTCCTGTTTTTTCTTTCACTTCCAACATATTTTGAGATGTTTATGTATAAATATGTTTTCACGATATAAAAATGCAAGTAAACTCCATGTAACATTTATGAAGTCCTTTTAAAAAAAATCAATTCTACTAAACTATATTGATTGCCTGAATTATTTCCTTTTCAGCCAGTTGTTGTGCATTGTAGTTCACAGCCAGAGGTTGAGAAATTGAATATAGCCTACTAAAACATCTGGCCTGAGCTTGGTCTATAAAACTCCATAGGATATTATGTTGCTGGTGTTATTGAATAGTTCAAATGCTTGGATTAGATTCTTATCAAGTAATGTCAGCCAATCTGTTATTTAATCATTGCTCAATACTCTTTGTAAAATTCAGAAAATATTAGTGATATATATTAATTTCTGTCCAGATTAACCACATCCTTCCTTTGTTAACAGAAATTTGAAGCTCTACATTCTTTGTTTTATTCTGCATGAGTAAAATAAACCACAATCTAGGAATTAGGAACTACTGAAATTGGATTAAATTGTTCTTGGTTCTAATTACTTTGATTAGAGAAAAATAATATGCATTGGGGTCCTGAAAAAATATCCTATGCAATGACAGACGTATAAATAGCAATGGCATAATTGGCTCACAACATCCTGTGATATCAAAAGATTTCATCTTAAACTTCAAAGAATCATGCTTTCTTTTGTAATTCCAGAACTGTCTGTGATTACTTTCTTTGAGCAGTTAGTGTTTATTAGCAAGGAAGTGAAGTTAGATTGACATCACATGCCTTCCTATACAAAATGTGGGCCTCCGGACCAGCTGCATGGACATGACCTGAGAGGCTGTTAGAAATAGAGACATTCAGGCTACTCCCCAGATATACTGAATCACGTTCTGCAATCCTTGAAGATCCTCATGTAATTCATAATCACTTAGCTTTTGAGAAACACAGCTCTAAATGCCAGGGGTGTTTTGTTTTGTTTTAATTGAAGGTATATCTTATTTGTGGACTCACGGATGAATAATGATGATGTTCTGTGCTTTACACCAGTTTGGCCACGGGCTTTTTTTCCCCTGGCTTGCACAACTGAGAAACAAGCCTACGGGGCAGCTACCCAATGACTATTCCCAGCTTCCTCCCTTATACCTTTATTCCTACCCCTTTGATAAGGCCAAGGTCTTGATAAACAATGAGAATATTCAGTCACATGGAGTGAACCAGGACTATCTTAAACCAATTTCATTTTTTCCTTTAAGATTGGTTTAGGCTTAGCCCGTAACAATATTCTAAGCAGATTTATATTAATCTTGCATTGTGTGAATGCTGTAGAAGGTATCTGTACAGAAGTAGAGTTCAAAGTAATTAAAAGAAATCAGTAAAGACTAAAAAAAATTGTGTGTCAGAATTTGGTGGGGGGAGAAATATAATTCAACTATGAAGTAGTGATATGTTTTTCTCTATTTTTAATGTGTATTGCTATTCTTTTCATTTAACAATGCTTCCTGCTAATGATCTTATTATCCGTAGACAAAAATGCGTGCTGAGGAAATCAGTGTATCACAATCTTAAACTTAAGAGGTCAACTATGTTGGAAAAAATACGTCTTCTCTCATGTGAACTTTTGTATTTTGGAAACTTTGATGAGATCTGGAGTTGGCTAAATGAGTAATGTTGACCTTAAATTTAAGGAAGTCAGAAGGCTCTGTGTTTGACAGGGGACCTCAGGAAAGTCACAGAGCTAAAACCACGCTGCTTTTTTGTGGATCTGGGCAAAACAAACAAACAAACAAAACAAAACACCAACTTTCTCAAGGGATCTCCTTTCCCCTACTGGCATAACCTCGGAAAATGGTTCTACCAATGGTCCTACCTCTGCAACTTTCTAGCTAAAATATCTGGAAACCCTAGGCTTTCAATCTCCAAAAGAAATATCTTTCTCAAAATCAGATCCCTAAATATCAAATAAGCGCTCATGGATTTAGCAGGGAAAAACAACACGGTATTTTTAAAGTTGGACATTAATTTTCACTTAGTCTCAGAGAAAATAATGGGCTATATTAAGATTTGTTCTTTTAAAATTTAGGAAAGTTTCTAGTCTGTGAGAACTAGTAGTTATTTTGTGAAGAAATTGAAATCAGAGAGTTTAAGTGGTTTTCCCAAAACCACAAATTGAGAATATAGTCCTAATTTAAAAACAAATACTCACCTAATTAGTGCCCAGATCATGACTAGACCCCATGTTTACCTTAGTCTTATGCTTCCCCCTGCCTCTTACTTTCACAATCATCGATATCTCTAATAAATCATTTCATGGCTCACAACATATTATTCATTGTGTATTAGTTCTATGAAAATGTATGCTCGATTTCAGACTCTGGACATATGTAAAGAAACTCGCTGATATCCTATGGTTGCTTTTTAACAACAGGAGAAGAAATATCAAATTTCTAATTGTGTACCTTCTTGTTGACTAAAGAAGTTTATTACCAAAGTTTTTGATTGGTCATAGAGTGAATATAATGATTATGTATGTTGCTGTTAGATGAGTTGCTGAGCCTTGTTCCTCTAAATAGCTAAAAATTTCAGTTATTCTTTTATGTTGTACATGTTTAAGTACTTCCCAGTAAGTACTCTCATCCTCCTCCAAATGCCAGTTGGTTACTGTGGAGACATAAATGTAAGCCAGAAAGCAATCAGGCCACTAATTGATACAGACAGTCAATTAGGGCTTCAAAGGAGCTGGCCCAGTGTTTTACACATGGAGAACATGGGAGAAAGCTTATAGTTTGTTATGGCGTAATCTCTGTTGCTTCCTTGTGGGCTGGAGTTATACATGCTTCTGGATGGTTTCTACAGAAACTAAGCAAGTTTCTCACTGTT
Organism: Enhydra lutris kenyoni; assembly: GCF_002288905.1. Taxonomy (NCBI): domain Eukaryota; kingdom Metazoa; phylum Chordata; class Mammalia; order Carnivora; family Mustelidae; genus Enhydra; species Enhydra lutris. The sequence goes on along the minus strand of NW_019154099.1, from coordinate 35,500,978 downwards.
TGCTAATGGGCTGGTAGCATTACGGGAAACAATGATATTGTGTGATTTGAACCCATTAGCTTTCCCTTTCTAAAGTTCCAGACTGAACCAATTCCGACTCTGTTCAGGTCAAAAGTCTTCTTAATCTCTGTGTTATGCTGATCAAACCTCAAACTGTCGGGTCAAATTATTTCCATTGGGCCAGTTCTATTTGTGATTAATTAAAATTTCTTCTTGATTGCATACACTTCTTTTAAATGTATAATCCCTTTATTGTGTAGCGAATTGAGAATATGGTCCTAATTTAAAAACAAATACTCTTGTGGGCCTCTCAGAATGATGTAAGCCACCAATTTCAATAAAGTGAAGAAAGAAAAATAAAACATTTTATTATTTTTGCATGAGCATATGAGTGCAAGAGAAAATTATACCTGACTTGCCTATCATTGGCAATTATAAGAATTGATTAAAGGGGAAAAATGCTTTATATAAATAAAATATATATGCAGAAAGCCTTGATTCTGCATTTTTATCCAGCAATATTTTAGTTTTAGAAAAATAATTATGGGAAATTTTTAAAGGTGGCAAGCCTCCTCATTAGACTATAGCAATTTAAAAATTCAGGTAAATTTTTCTTAAGGTATAATGCAAATGAAGAATTGATCTGAAGTTTCATTCTGTTTGTATGCGTGTAAATCTGTAGGGGTTAAACACATGATCATTTATGTTCTGTTTATTATAAGAAACAAGTATCTTTTTATTATTTTATTTGTTTTTTACCTGCCAGGAAAACATATCGATTTTGTGTGAGTTAAAACCATGCATGCAAATGTATTATCCAGAAGGTTAGTTAAACATCACCCTTTCCAAAAATAAAGTCAATTTTCTCACCGTCAGTGGCTTTCCCAAAAATATGAATATAAGGTAAAGCAGGTGAACTTTACAGTGGCGAGAGCTAGAGTATTGCTGAGAACAGCAAAGGCAGCAATGGACCAGGTTTCAGGCACCTTGGAGTCCCTTGCAATAATGGACAGTGAGGAAACAGGTGAAAAGGGGGAAAAGCAAAGAAGCAGGAAGAGGTGGGCAAGAGATTCAGAGAGGGATTAGCAGACAGTCAAGGTGGGTGGGAGAAAAGGAGGGCTCATGAAAAGCTGACAAACTCTAAGATGAAAGAGGACGGAGGGTTCTGCGAGGCTGACGCATTAGCCAACCACCTGCGGGTGGCTAGGTGTCCCAGGTGCAGAGCAGAGGTCACATGTTCGTTGGCAGATGCCCAGCCCCGGCTGCCTCAACTTGGTCACTGGTCTGAGTTGGGAGTAAGGGGATGAGAGTATATGAAAGGAATGCACAGTGCATTTGCAGTAGACATATCATAGAAAACAGTGTGGCAAGCAATTAATTCTTAGGTAGCTTCTAACTGAGCGGAGTGGTCTGGAAGCCAACAAATAAAGGAGACTTGAGTCAAGAAGAATCTGCTTAAAATCTTTGTATTGAAACATTACCGTGGCTCCATAATGTACACTGTACTATTTAAGAAATGGGAAGCGAGGGGTTCCTGAGTGGCTCAGTCATTAAGCCTCTGCCTTCAGCTCAGGTCATGATCCCAGAGTCCTGGAATCGAGCCCTGCATTGGGCTTCCTGCTCAGCGGGAGGCCTGCTTCTGCCTCTTCTACTCCCCTTGCTTGTGTTCCCTCTCTCACTGTCTCTCTCTGTGTCAAATAAATAAAATCTTAAAAAAAAAAAAAAAAAGAAACGGAGGCATTATTGCTTGGCTAGAGCATTTATTCATAATGGAGCCAAAGAGGACTCTGCTACCTGTTAGGTGTGAGACCTTGGGGGAAGTTACTTAACCTCTCTGTGCTCTCATAGCCTCATCTGTAAAACCTGTATGTAATAGTTCCTACCAATTATTAAGATGATTGAATGAGTTAATATGTGTAAACCGTTTAGAGAAGAGTATGGCACACAGTTTATCATACAAACTCTTACTCAATTCCGTTAAATAACAAAGTTACATTTTGCATAGAATTAGCTTCCTTCCATTTCTCTATCCTTTACACAACTGGGCAACCAGATCCATTTCCTTGCTTGTGTTTCTTTCTGCCATTCAAATTCTTATGCAAAGGGACTTCCAGGCTCCACTACATGACATTCCACCATACCCTTCCTTAAAAGGGAAAAATCCTTAAACAGAAAAACTTTCCAAAACAACATCTTAAGTAACTGCCCTGTACTGCAGACTTCCGCCTGATATCAGACTGAAGACACGTTAAAATAATGGCATTCTTTCTTCCAAATCTGAACTCTTCTACAGGATTTCCTTGCTCTTGGCGACTTTCTGATGCCTTTCAGTAGTTTTCAAAATATTTTGTCTAGAGTTTATGGTTATTTTATCAGTGAAGGTTGATCCACTAGGAACTTATTGAACCTCAATTGGAAGCAGAGCCTTTACGTTATATATATATATATATATATATATATATATATATATATATATATATATTTTAAGATATAATTTATTTTTTTGACAGAGAGAGAGAGAGAGATCACGAGTAGGCAGAGAGATAAGCAGAGAGGGAGGGGGAAGCAGGCTCCCTGCTGAGCAGAGAGCCGGATGCGGAACTCGATCCCAGGACCCTGAGACCATGACATGAGCTGAAGGCAGAGGCTTAACCCACTGAGCCACCCAGGCACCCACGTTATATTTTGATAAGATGGGGTGACAGGGTGGGGATAGGCATTTAATGTGGGGCCTTTCCTCAAATGTATGGAGACCCTTTATTGTCCGTTATAGGCAAGAAACGGGCATCAGAGTTGAGTACAAATTCTAAGTGCATGGAAATGTCAGTGGGCTAGCGAGTAATAAGTTACTGGGCAAACTTTGTTTTGGAAGCTTGTAAACATCAGAATCTGAACGTATTTCCTCTGGAGTGTTACGTTTCTTCAGAGGAGGATCATTTAGCTGCCTGTCTGGGATGTTGCTTAGCTACCAGCAAACTTGGCATTGGTATGTTTTAATGTTCAGGTATGTTATTTTCACTTGAACCATCATGTCTACCTTTCTCTGGATCTGAAGAAACAGAGTTTGTAGTATTCCAAATGAAGTTTCCCTAGAAAAAAAGATATGGCCTTTCTAAGGAAGGAGTAGTCGCAATCTCAGTGCACATGGTAAAGGTATGAGCTGGGGGGTCTAACTGCTTCTAAGATAAACTTTCATACAATTCACTGTTTCCAGACCTTCATTCTAACCTTATAGTCCAAAACCCATTATGTTTATTATTTTATTTTCTATGGTTCTGAAGGGAATCAGCCACTGGTTTGATTCTTTCTCTGTAAGCAGTTAATTCTGACCCTCCTTCACTTTGCTGAATCATTTGCTATTCCTTGTCTGATTTCCATTTTCATAAATTTGGGGGAGATAACAGGTTTTTGACAAATTAGAATAAAAATGTCATTTGTAGTTTTCTTGTTCTCCTTTTTGCAAGGGTGAATTTTGAAAGAAGAGGGTAAATGTGTTTTCATCCCTTTTATTAAAGTTGGAAATACCCTCCTGGTATACTTTTAATCAACAATGTAGAACTGAAGTACTACTTTAAAAAATTAAATTAATGAAATCCTAGTATATCGTCAGTGACAAATTTTAAAATTAATTCAAATCTTGCCATCGTGAACATGTTGCTATATGCAGTATTTATACACTATACTTTCCGACCCAGGAAGATTTAAGCATATTCATAATATATTTTACAAATATACATGGTTTATGATTTCAGAAAATTGGAATTTTAATTGGGAAGAGCAGACATTAGGCACTGCAAAACAATATACAGACAAACCCCAACTTACGATGGTTCAGCCTAAAAATTTTTGACTCTACAGTGGTGTGAAAGCAATATGCATTCACTAGAATTCATACCTTGAATTTTTTTTCATCCCTTGAATTTTTAATTTGGATCTTTTCTCCAGCTAGTAATGGGCACAATGGTCCTCTCTTACATGACAGTGGCAGCTGCAGCTCACAGCCAGGCACACAACCATGAGCAAAAACAACCAATACACTTAGAGCTGTTCCGTTTTTCACTTTCAGTCGCTCTTTAACACATTGCATGAACTATCCAACACTTCGTATAAAATAGGCTTTGTGTTAGATGATGCTGCCCCACTGTAGGCTAATGTAAGGGTTCTGAGCACATTTAAGGCAGGCTAGGCTATGCTACATTGGGTAAGTTAGATCTATTCAATGCATTTTCAACTTCTGTATTTTAAGTATAGTTGATGACTTAGGATATTTTTGATTTACGACGGGTTTATTAGGACATAACCCCATTGTAAGTCAAGAACACCTGGATAATCTTCAATAAGAGGAAAGATAATATAAAAAATTTGCCTCTTAGAAATGCTTATTTCTTACATAAAGGGGAAGAAATGAGAAATCTGTACTTGTTTTCCATCATTGCCAACTTAAAAAAAAAAAAAAGGAACCATCACATTTAAAAATCCTGATTTTTTATCTTGCTTGAAAAATCAGAAGACTGGTCACACCAGTTCCTTATTTACATACAGAAGGCAACATCTACAGGCATTGAGTAAATGGTGTCCCCTTTAGTCACCCCATGTGTTTTCGTTTCACTGCGGTCCCCGCCTTACCCTGTACATTCCTGGAAGCCAGCCCACCTTAGACATTATATTATTTGCCTACTCCTTACCGAGTCACAACAACATCCAAAAGCTAATCTGTTTTATATTGAACTTTGCACTTAGCATAGATTTTCCCCAAGAACAAATGAATCATCAAACCCTGAAATATGACTGTATCATTGCAACAATTATAATGTTAGCACTTTTCAAATCATGGTGGACAGATAATGACTGTTCTTTAAAACTTCCCAACTATTTATTAGTTCATTTTAGAGTTTTTGTATTTACATTACAAAAATAATGATACTTTTCTTGCCAGTATGAATAAATACACGTTTTAGAAAAACTGTATATCACACATTTAGTGTCTTATCCAAAGAATATAGTTAAATGGAATTACATCATCCATTTGACTCTTAGCTAAGAAAAAACTAAAGTGGGGTGCCTGGGTGGCTCAGTGGTTAAGCGTCTACCTTCAGCTCAGGTCATGATCCTGAGGTCCTGGGATAGAGCTCCACATAGGGCCCCACATTGGGCTCCCTGTTCATCAGGAAGCCTGCTTCTCCCTCTCCCACAACCCCTGCTTATGTTCCCTTTCTTGCTGTGTCTTTCTCTGTCAAATATATAAATAAAATCTTTTAAAAAAAAGAAAAACTAAAGTATTTTAATCAGCTGAAATCTCCCCTGCTCCTTTTTCTTCCTGATCTCCAATTTAATTTCTAAAATAGACCTCTCCCTTACCCCCATTCCCAATGACCAAAAGCTTCAGTGACTCCAGCAAGAGATACATGTCTCAAATTCTCTTCAAGAATTTAGGAAGAGCTCTTCCCAACAATTTCCTCTAGCTCATAAAGGCGTCATGAGTTTTAAACAAAACCCCAAAATTGTATTTTTAAGCACCCTGAAGCTGCTTAGTGGTAGAAAATTTATGAAGCCAACCTACACAAGAAATGTACTAATGAACGATATGTTTTTGCATTAAATCTTTCATATTTTCAAACACAGTCAGATATGCCCCTTATCTCTTTCAGTCTAAGCCATGTGTCAAAATGTCCTTTATTTACTCTTATCTCCCACTCTGAGCTGAATTCCTCAATTAGAAGACTCAGCTAATTTTTAAAAGCTAATATTATATATAATGCTAAAGACCCAAGTAATTTATTTTTTTGTTCTTATTGGCATTATTGAGTTATGAAATACTGAAACCTCGTTAGGCCTTGGAGCCTCATCCTAAGAAGCATGAGAAGATCATTCCCAAATAAGCTCTGTGCCCTGATTCTCCTTCCATGGAGGACCTCTCCCCCAACAATACCCATCTGCCTTCCCAAGCATACTTCCATTTTAAATAGCTTTCATCTATATGTTCAGTCTTTTCATCATGTTCACATCTCCTTGCCTTAATCAAAGCCTCACTTCCCTTAGACAGTGTTAAAACCTTGTTCAGCATACATCCCTCTCAAGTGGACACAGCTCATTCTCATCTACGCTACCTGCCACAGGGTTCAAACTCTTGGAATTAAATATGTTTAGTTTTCACTTGTGTAGAGATGGCCAAGATTTGTCTAAAGAAGACCTGAAAGCTTTGATCCCAACTTATTAGAATCAAAGGACTTCACTTTGTTATTTCCACTTATTGATTTTCTTTCCTCGTGCAAGTGCCCTTTATGAGGCTTTTAAGGTTTATGTATTCCAGAACATACCACTCATGATAAGATTAATTTTACCAAATTTTTACTGAATCGTAGAACTAAAAATCACACTGTTTACAAGGCTATTAGATAGGATAGATTTTTCAACAGTGACACTATTAACATTTGAACTGGATAAGTTTTTGTTGTAGGGCTGTTCTGTGCATCGTAAGAGAGTTACCAGCTTCCCAGCCCCGAACCACGATGTCAGCAGCATCCCTCCCCACAATATTAGTGGCAACTAGTGATGTCTCAGACATTGCTAAATGTCCCCTGAGTAGAAACTTGCCTCTGGTTGAAAAGTACTGGCATAAAGGAAATGATTTTTTAAAAATCTAATTCTTTCCATCATGGTACTTAAACTTGACCGACACATTAATTCAGGTGCAGCTGCAGAGAGGAAGGACAAGAAAATATTAAGTAGGAAAACTTAAATGCTCAAGCCTGGAAATTTAGTCACAGTAAAATTCCCCAAATAATAGATGCATTAAAAATTTCTAGAAATCTCTATTCAGGTCAGTGTGTCTGAACCAATGAATTATGAATTAATTTCAAAATTATATATTCGTTTAATTTATCCTTAGCATCACAAATGGATTTGATTAAGTTATTATCATTTTGTAGATAATACAATAGAGAAAGAATAATAAAAAAGCATAGACCTATTTAAGTGGCTTCAAATGTAATGGATTCAAAGAGGAATAAGTGTGTTCAATTGCAAAAAATAGATTTAAAATGTTGTAAGTGTCTATAATTACATCATTTTCTTTTCTTGATATGCCACTTATACTAAAAAACAGCTATTTATAACAATCTACTTATTTTGTGAGAAGTAACACAAAATCAAGACTGAATCGTAATTGAATATGTGTAATGACACATACAAAGGTGCCAAGAACCATAATTACCAGTTGACGAAGATGAATAGTGATGTCAAAGTAGCTAAATTTGCATCAGAACCGTGGTCTTTTCTTGTATTGTAATTTTTTTTTTTGAAGAAGTAATAGCTGTTATACTTGAACTATAAGTCTTACCATGAAGTTTGAATTCTGGCCTGTCCAAATCAATTTCTCAAGTATACTCACTGAGTACAAAGCATGTTAGGACTACTTTAAAAATCAGATATTCTGATGCCAACTCGGTCTGCAGCTGTTGCACCTGAGGGCTGTGACTAACTCCTTCTCCCCTCCCTTTGCTGTGGGTGTTTGTGTGTAGGAAAACTTATGCTCTCCTGGTCATGGTGGTGTCCAGAGGATAACAAAATATCAAAAAAACTGATTTTTTAAAAAAGCTACCATAAATCATTTCCTTTTCATGTCAAATATAAGCATGGTGAAAAGTGAACAATTTGTGTACTAAATTTATACTTTGATTTACATAGAACCAAATACATGAGTTTCACATTCATTCCAAAGTTATCCTAAAAGACAGCTTAAGTGACATTGAAGAAACTGACCAAACACTTGTATCAGGAAGTTGTTTCATGAAATCAACAGACTATTTGTATATAATTTTGAATTTAGTTTTATTCTTAATTAACCATAACTGACTGGCCTAATATTTTAGTCATATTTCAAAAGAAAAATGGGTCTTTTAAAGAATGGAATTTTCTTTAATTTTAGAAATTAATAGAAATGAGTCAGCTGTTGAACTATTCCTGATAGGCAAACAATTATGCAGTGAATTCCCATTTACAGTAAAATTTATGATTTATCTGAGATTTTAATTTTTGACTACATAAAGAAATGGGTTGAGTTAAATTCTTCGCAGCCTCAAGTCTTCAGAGCAAAAAGGAAGTGCCACATTGTAGTTTAGAACTTAAACTTTGAGTTAAATCTCTATTTGGATCTTGTTTCCACTGCTTATCCTAACTGTGTACACTTAACCAACTTTCATAAGCTCCAATATTCTCATCTGAAAGATGACCAACATCTTGGGCCTCTGAGAAAATTAAAATGAGAATTTAAAAAAAATGCTCAGCATGGTGATTGGCCCAGGGTAAATGATCAGAAATTATTTACATTACTACTGCAAATAACTTTTCATAAAAATTAATTCTACTTTGGGGTGTCTGGGTGGCTCAGTCTCTTAAGCATCCAACTCTTGGTTTTGTCTCACGTCACGATCTCAGGGTCCTGAGATCCAGCCCTGCATGGGGCTCCAAGCTCAGTGCTGAGTCTACTCTCCTTCACTTGCTGCCTCTGCCCCCTTCTCCTGCTCACATGTGGCTCTCTCGCTAAATTAATAAATAAATAAATTAATTAATTCTTTAAAAATTACTTCTACTTAGACATTCTATGAAAACATAAATTGCCCTGTGTGCTTTAGGTAACAACAATTTTAAGTCACATGCCCTTTTTTGGGGGGGAGGGTGTCTTCTTTTGCTTTCATTCGATAGGTAATGAGACAAATACTCTAATGGCTGTGTTGCTGGTGGGAAGAAGCTTATCATTCCATAGGTTTCAGGGTGCAGTTGTGTTAAAAAATGAATAGCTCTAGGGATTGTGCTGTGAACCTTATAAGGTCAAGAGAGTTAATTTGAAGATGTGCCTTTATTTTTTTTATTCCATAATCATCGTCTGTTGTTTTTTTTTTCTTATGCCCATTGGTTCAGGATTCTGGTTTTCTGCTGGTTCCTTATCTAAGAACTTGAGGACATTCAGATATTTAGGAGGGTGACAGAGGATATTAGTCAACTATATAAGTTCATCTGCAGTTTGCATCTTTAAGAGGTACATCTTTCTAACTCAATGAATGCCTAAATAGATACCAGAAGAAGTTAGGATCTATTTTGAGTAGTATTAATCTGTTGGCTTTATTAATCAGTTGGTACTATGGCTACCTTCCCAACTATCCCAGTGTCTGTTTTATCAACAAAGAATATCTATGCTTTTTCTTCTTTTTTAAAAGATTTTATTTATTTATTTATTCGTTTGGTTGAAAGAGAGTGCACACATGAGCTGGGAAAGGGGCAGAGGAGGAGGGAGAGGAAGAGGGAAAGAATCCCATGCAGACTCTAGGCTCAACATGGAGCCCAATGAGGGGCTCGATCTCACAAACCTAAGATCATGACCTGAACCAAAACCAAGAGTTGGAAGCTTAACTGACTGAGCCACCCAGGCGATCCTAGGCTTTTTCTGTCCCATAAAATTCACCAAACTAAACATTGACCAAAGTGTAGCATAGTTAAGACTCTCATTCTTCACAGAGACCAGTGAAAGCATTTCTCTACTCCCTTTCCCACACACTACCTAGGATTGCTTTGTAGTACTCATGTGTTATCATCACTTTTATCTCCTGTGCTTAGGGATTTTATGTTAAAACTACTGGTTCTGTGTGAATTTCCTCTGCCTGGTCCTATAGCAAAATTTAGAGTAATGATATAATTTAAATAATTTATATTAAAAGAAGTACATATTTATGGGTCAGCCATAAAATATTATTTACTCATTTATAAATAAATGGAATAAATGTGAAAGAAACAAATTATAAGTTTCCGGGTTTGGAAGAAAGTCACTAAATAAAACTAAAGTAGAATAACACATTTATTTTCTTGTCATGTAGGCTTGTTGATGAACCCAACTTTACAACAAGACTCAAAATAAAATGACATTTTAGAAATAAATACTGTAAAAATTTCAAGTGTTTTTAATAGATGAGGTTTTGAAGATGTGTGTCCTTAATTTAAGGAATTTTTTTTAAAACCTCCTTTCCACTCCCTCACAATGTTTCATGAAATTTAATGCACAAATATAGGTGCATCCTGAAGTGTCAAAATATTATTTTCATATGTTGGGAGATTTAATCCATGCCTCTCTTAAGTAATTTAGTACTTGTTTGCTTCTAAGGCTGAGTGCATTTTGGAATAACTTTGTGTTAGCTACAAATAACAATCTTTTCAAGCCTTAGCAACCAGACTGTGCTTTAGCAAAAGCTTTTGAAGAGTTTCTTTCACTGCCTTTGCCCCTCCTCCTTCTACATGTATCCAGGTCCTTACTATCCCAATTTAAAAGAGAGAGAGAAAGAGAGAAAGGAAGGAAGGAAAGAAGGGAAGGAGGAGGAAGGGAAGGGAGGAAAAGAGAGAGGGAGGAAGAAAAATTTGTTTAAAATGAGGTTGTGCAGTTTTTCATAGTTTAAAAGTATATGAAAGCCAAATGTACAACTTATTCACCTGCTTAACATGCAAATTTGGGGATATACTCCTTCAAAAAACAGCAGATTTATTGATTATAAAGATTCCAGTAGAGTCTTTTTGTTTGTTTTGGTTTGGTTTGGGTTTTTTTTTTTTTTTTTTTTTTTTTCCTCTCCAATGTGTGCTGTTTTGTGAAGAAAAAGAAGAAAAGTGATTTGGAAATGAGCCACCTTTATTTTAAGTTCCCCAGTCAACATGTTGCCACAGCAACCAAAGTTGCTATCTGGGAAAAGACAGATGTCTTTGCTTCAATCGGGATGCAAAGCTTAGAGAAGGAAGAAAGAAAGCAATGAAAATTCATCATTTCATTATTCAAAATGTGAATTGCTCTCAGTTGGCTATGAGCCATAGTTCTTATCCACAGTATCCTTCAATATACATTCAAGTCCCCCAATATTGCAATACTTCATTTCCATTAATTAAATAATTACATCCAACACTGTCTCCTGATTCAGTTGAATTCATTCATTGCCAAAAACATTCGTTATTTGATTTAAAGTAGTTCATATTACTATGCAGTGTATTGACAAAGATGATGTTTAACTTTACTTAATACTGGTTGTGTCCAGAGAAAGAAAAAGATGAGGACTATGAAAAAACAAAAACAAGCAGAGGGAAAGGACTAGAAAGCTACCTACAATTTTAGTTAAACATGGTTGTTTGCCTTATATGCTTATTCCTTCTCACCCCTGAAGCTTCTCTAAAATGAAGATAAAGCAATTTATTAATGTTCAAACTAACAAGGACAAAAGAAGAGACAACAGTAGGCAAGATATTACAACAAATTTTTGAAGATGGGAAACAGAATAGTAAGTGAAGTAACGCAATACAAGAAGTTTCACTCAAACTCTCTGGACAGGATACTAAAGAACAGTGAGCAAATTTAGATAGAATTACAAATAGCTTCAGTTTCAAGGTCTGTAGGAGGCAGAGTGTTAAGGTGGAAAATAAAGTGCTTGGTTGTAAAAATCTTCTGCAAGAAAAGTTGGGGGGGGGCACCTGGTTGGCTCAGTGGGTTAAAGCCTCTGCCTTCGGCTCAGGTCATGATCTCAGGGTCCTGGGATCGAGTCCCACATCGGGCTCTCTGCTGAGCAGAGAGACCGCTTCCCTCTCTCTCTCTCTCTGCCTGCCTCTCTGCCTACTTGTGATCTGTCTCTCTGTCAAATAAATAAATAAATAAATAATCTTTAAAAAAAAAAGAAAAGAGAAAAGTTGGGGCTTTTAAGTTCTTTTCTCTGTGTGTTCATGGGATTGGGGGTAAGGAGGACTTTCACTCCTGAAACTAAGATACCAGAGAAATGAAGTCAAGAGGGAGGGGTGACCCAGGTCTCAAAATAGGAAAGTTAATAAAAAAGTTTACATATTACACACTACACACTAATTTCATTCAGTTTGGTATTTGCATTTTTTAAAAATTACTAAACTCTTTTTCAGAACAATTTTAATATACCAAGAACGTGTGCAGGTATACAGAGTTCCCATATATATCCTCCCTCAGAAACACCATTTCCCCTTTTACTAACATCTTGCCTTTGGGTGATACTTTTGTTACAGTTGATGAACCAATATTAATACATTATTATTAACCAAAAGCCAGAGTTTATATTTTCTTATTCTTTGTGTTGTACTGCTCTATATGTTTTGACAAAAGCATAATGTCATTAAAACATCATTCAGAGTAGTTTCCCTGCTCTAAAAATTCTCTGTGCTCTGCCTATTCATCCCTCTTTCCAGTGACTCTGAACTCCTGCCAACTGCTGACTTATTTACTGTCTGCATAGTATATCACCTTATCCAGAATGTCATATAGTTGGAATTGTATGGTATGAGCCTTTCATACTGGTTTTGTTCACTTAACAATAGGCACTGTCAAAGCCAAGGTGACAAGGTAAAGTGAAAATATACACGGTACTGGAAGAAGATTTTGAGGAAGATTATATAATTTTGAATACTGCTTTAAGCAAGCAGTATCTTACATAGATGGATATGTCCTGAGAGTAGATGCCCAAAACAGATTAGGACCACAGGCTTTATTAATGCCATCATTGTATTTATCACTTACACATGTCTCAGCTATCCCATCTAATTATTTAAATTTTCTCTGTAGTAAAAAAAATTAATGCTCCTGACCCAATATGAGAGTAAATACTTTACATTTTCCAATTATTCAAATATATTTTCTCATCTGGTTTCTACAAAGTGCATTATCCAAGAGCCAGTCTCGGATAGGGGCATAATCTATAATGTGGATTAGAGAAGGAGCTCAAGGTGTACCAAAGGGTTAGATCTGGTCCATAAGCCTCATTTTCCCAACAACTGAGTTAAGCAGTACCAATGTTCATTCAGCTCAACATGGCAGAACACATTTCTTGGAAATATCTTTTTGGATGACTGGGTTCTTCACATAAAAAGGACAATTATTTTTTCCAGAATATTTGAATATTAACTTATTTTTTTCATAATTGATTACATATTATAAACTGAAAAGTTCACCACAATAATAATCACATATATAGACTTGAAGTCATAACACAGTAGGTCATATGCTTTTTAAATGTTGGAATTTATCTGTATTTTCATGGAAATAATTAAATTACCATGTGGCTATATTTTGTCACATATGTTACATTTAAATAGTAAAATAATATTAGTCACCTGTTTTGTATTATGCTTGCATTACTTATTATACAAAATATGTTACACGGGTCATAGTTTGTTTTGACTATTGAAAAACTCTGCCTCCCATGTTTACTGCTATAACCTAGTACTTGCATGAGAGTTTAAGAGTACCCTTGGGAATTTCTCATATTGACAGTGCATCCCAAATTACCAGAATCTACATTTGGATATCTATGATTTTGCTAAAAATTATGTTGAAATCCATGTAGCCAAGAAATTATCCCTTTGGCTATTCATCAGAGGAGTCTCGGGAGATTAAGCATTTCTATTCTAGGGCTGAAATAATTTACTCTTTGAAAGAAATGTAAGGAAATAAAACAAGCTCAAAATTGCCTTTAAAACTATTACTTTGAAAGGAAATGTTACCTACATAGAAGATCTTTAGTGAAACCAAATGCCTATTTAACATTTTTAACACATGAGGAGCCACAATATCATCTATGTAAATAAAAACTTGAAAGGCATCTCATAAGATTCCCTCAAGTTACAACATTGTCTTTTAGCAGAATCCAATGTAAACCTGTTCTGTTTTAAAGAATTGCCCCCAAGAAAGACTATTCAAGAAATTTCTCTTAAGGAAATAGGTCAGATAATTGTATTATCTAATCTATGGCTCTCAATCTGTTTTTTGACCATTCTTAATGAAAATGAGTGGGAATAATGACCAATCTTTGCACAGAGTTTGAATTGACTGAAAGACCATTATTGAGTAACTTTCTGGCCTGATTTTCTATGAATCCATCTCAATGCATTTCCTCAAAATCCATCATGTGGGAATGAAATAGACATGTTTTCCCCTGTTCCTTGCACTGTGTACATCTAAACACCATAGTATTATTATCAAAACCAAACATAAGAAGACTGAGAAATGGGGAAAAGAAGGCAGGACAGCTAGGTGCATTGGGACACAAAGGATGACATAATGATGAGTTCCCTGGATTTAGTTTAGTTTTCTTTGCCTCATATCCCAGACTTGGAGTTAAAGAAGCTGGCAACCCAGAAATGCCAACAGATGCAGAACTACCCCCCCCCACAAAAAAAAATCCACAGGAAGAACCTGTTCTCTCCAATCAAAAAACCAAGATGGGCAACCTAGCAAGATAAACACTTTTAACAATAATGCTCTATTCAAGCCAAACACCACAGGAAAAATGGTGGCCTAATCCCCATCTGCACCAGCAAAGACAGAGTGAAATGCCTAAACATCCACTCCACCTTGTAGTAACAAAGTGTCCCTCCATCCATCTGCTGGGATGGGATCAGAAGAGACCTAGTGGAGAGTTAAGACTTTCACCTACTCCTACAGGTAATGAGGCCATAAAGGTTTGAAAAGACTAATACAGCCATCATAAAATTGCTTTAAGAAGCAGTTATGAACACATGTAAACCAAATAAAAAATCTAAAAACTCAAAAATATATATATATCAACTCAGCAAAGAAATAGAAGATAAAAAGAAGACCGATGGAGCAGGACAGTATGATGACTGAAATTTTAAAAATGCCATGATGAGCTCAAAGACAAATGAAGGGGGATGATGAAGGAATCAGTGAACTTGAAGGTTGAAAATAGAAATAAGCAAATCTAAAAAAAAAAAAAGAAAAGAAAAGAAAGAAATAAGCAAATTTGAATGACGAAGAGAAAGTAGGCTAAATGATAAAATAATAAATAATAATAATAACAGAGTTTCAGGGACCTGTGGGACTAAATCAAAAGTCTAACATTTGCATCACTAGAGTCCCAGAAAAAGAAGATAAAGAGGAAGAGACTGAAAAGTACTCAAAGAAATATGGCACAAAGATTTCCACACCTGACAAAAGAAAGAAACCTATATAGTCACAGAGTTGAGTGAATCAGAATAAACCCAAAGAAATCCCCACCAAGACACATCCTTTTCAAACTTCTAAAAATAAAGACAAAGAAAAATCTTGAAAGCAGTAAAGGAAAAACTCATGTTATCTATAGGCAAAAAACAATTTGATTTCATACTAGATTTCTTATCAGAAGCCATGGAAATCAGAAGGAAGTGATGCATTTTTCAAGAATGAAAAGAAATGGCTATTGCTTGTTACACTAACAACCCAAAATTCTATATCCAGTGAAATATCTCACAGGATGCTAGCAAAAATGAAAGTATTTTCAAATGAGGAAAAACTAAGAAAAATTGCCACCCAACCCACCTTGAACATCAAATCCTAATAATCTAACCTCAGGTGTTCTCTCCGGCATCCCACCTAAGCAAAATCTACCTAAACAGGGGAAAGAATTGTTACCCTTAGTAGTGAAAAGACACAGAAACTTTAAATATTTTATGCATCACTATAAAATTGATTGTATATATTTACATTTAAATGAACAATAATGTTTTTTAAAAGTTAATCTTCTTAATGTGCTCATGAAGTGTAAGAGAATGGTCGAGTTTCATTCTTCTATACATAGTTGTCCAATTTTCCCAACACCATTTATTGAAAAGAATGTCTTTTTTCCCACTGTATATTTTTTCCTGCTTTGTTGAAGATTATTTGACCTTAGAGTTGAGGGTCCATATCTGGGCTCTCTACTCTGTTCCACTGGTCTATGTGTTTGTTTTTGTGCCAGTACCATGCTGTCTTGGTGATCACAGCTTTGTAGTAAAGATTGAAATCAGGTAATGTGATGCCCCCACTTTTGTTTTTCTTTCTCAATATTTCCTTAACAATTTGGGGTCTCTTCTGGTTTCATACAAATTTTAGGATTGTTTGTTCCAGCTCTTTGAAAAATGTCAGTGGAATTTTGATCGGGATGGCATTGAAAGTATAGATTGCTCTAGGCAGTATAGACATTTTAACAATGTTTATTCTTCTGATCCATGAGCATGGAATGGTCTTCCATCTTTTTGTGTCTTCTTCAATTTCTTTTATGAGTGTTCTGTAGTTCCTCAAGTACAGATCCTTTACGTCTTTGGTTTGGTTTATCTTACGGTTATTGGTGATTTAGTAAATGGAATCGATTCTCTAATTCCCTTTCTACTTTTTCATTGTTAGTGCATAAAAAAGCAACTGATTTCTGTATATTGATTTTGTATCCTGCCACATTACTGAATTGCTATAAGAGTTCTAGTAGTTTGGGGATGGAGACTTTTGGGTTTTCCATATAAAGTATCATGTCATCTGTGGAGAGAAAGAGTTTGACTTCTTCTTTGCTAATTTGAATACCTTTTATGTCTTTTTGTTGTCTGACTGCTGTTGCTAGAACTTTTAGTACTATGTTGAACAACAGTAGCGAGAGTGGACATCCTTGTCATGTTCCTGATCTCAAAGGGAAGGCTGTCAGCTTTTCCCCATTGAGAATGATATTTGCTGTGGGTTTTTCATAGATAGATTTTATGAAGTTGAGGAATGTTCCCTCTATCCTTGTACTTTGAAGCGTTTTAATCAGGAACAGATGCTGTATCTTGTCAAATGCTTTTTCTGCATCAATTGAGAGGACCATGTGGTTCTTCTCTCTTCTCTTATTGATTTGTTCTATCACAGTGATTGAGGAGATTATGCTGAGTGAAATAAGTCAAGCAGAGAGAGTCAATGATCATATGGTTTCACTTACTTGTGGAGCATAAGGAATAACACAGAGGACATTGGGAGATGGAGAGGAGAAGTGAGTTGTGGGAAATCGGAGGGGGAGACAAGCCATGAGAGACTGTGGACTCTGAGAAACAATCTGAGGGTTTTGAAGGGGAAGGGGGTGGGGGATTGGGTGAGCCCAGTAGTGGGTATTAAGGAGGGCACATATTGCATGGAGCATTGGGTGTGGTGTATAAACAATGAATTTTGGAACACTGAAAAAAAATTAAATTAAATTTTAAAAAATTTAAATTTTTAAAAAATGTTCATGAAGTATAATTCTAAATAATCTTCCCCAATATTGTCATAAATACCTAACCAGATTCAATGAATCTCTTGAACTATCACAAATTACAAATTCTGAGACCCAGAGTGGACAAAACCAGTTAAACCTTAGAGAGTCGACCCCAGCACTTCAGGTCAAAACGCTTGCTCAAAAGATTTTAAAGCTAGAAATATATATATAAATATATTCAAATTTGGTAAATATATGATCCATCCTCAGACTCAGATTCTCGTGTAGATAATATTTGATGTGCAAGTATTTGGCAATGTTCAGTATGGATTTGGGAAATCTGCTTACAGTGTGATAATCTGCTTAGGGTACTCCTCTCCTTCACAGAGACTAAACTCTTTATTCTTTAATTTGTTCTTTTAAATCCTCACCCACCTGTTATTTGCTCTTCTGATACCATTTTCTCTGATAATTCCATGAGCTTTGTGTTTCCTTTAACAAAATTCTATCTTATCTGTCTCTCACAAACCGGTGTGGATGTCTGTATGTGTGTGCTTGTGATTGTGTACTTGGATGTGTATTTGTATGAAAATATGTGTACTTTTGTGAATCTGTATCCTTATATGTATGCCTTTGTATGTGGGTATTAGTCTTTGTGAATGTGGTTAGGTGTGTAGATAGGTTTTTATGTGTTTGAGTGTTTATGTGTGTTTGTTTGTATTTATCTATCCATCAATCTCCCTTTAAATGTTTGTCTTCATTTCTACCTACCTAGTTACCTACCTATTATCTATCTATAGTCCAAATCAAGAATCACTCACACCTTATAGAATATTCTTTCACTTAACAAATTCAAATGACCATCTTACCAAAACACATGCCCAACACCTAAAAGGCACTAGGGACTATGTCAGTTACAGTGATTAAGCCATTAAAATGTATAGTTTCTGCCTTTAAAAAACCCTCTGCTCTTAAATTTTTTTTAGAAAATTGAGATTATGGATGTGCAAGTAAAATATAATGTATTTTAGTCATTTAACCAAAATTATACAATCTTACGAAAATTCCTCAGCATCTCATTAAATAAAATCTTAACATTTCTTAGGCTTGCACATTAATAATCTGACTCAGATGTTCTTTCCAATGCCCAATAGCCCCCTTGCATGACTTCCTGACATCGAACTTGTGTTTTAGTGGAATCAAGTACTTCACCATTTCATAAATACTCATTCCTCCTCAGTTGCCTCAAAGCATTGAACATGCTATTCCTTTTGGGCCTATCCCTTCTCTTCCAATTTCAGTGCATTTAATCTGAACCACTTCCCCAAACTAGGACAGATTCCACCTGTAATTTATACTTCATTAATAGCCTTCCTTTTGATTGTACTTCTCCCATAACAGTTCCATAATCCACGTAGGTCAGTCAAAAATATGTAAGTAGCATGGCAGTGACATTGCTATCACTGTGTTAGGCAGTGGGATACAGCTATCAACAAAAGAGATACTGCTCCTACCCACATGGGGCACACACATTAAAGCCCAGCAGTAAAGGTGGACATTGAACAAATTATTTAAAATAAGTACATAATGAAGAATGAGTAAGTGCTGTGAAAGCAGATACAGAAGACTATAAAACCTTGTAGCAAACATGTTCGTGTGATTTATGCGGAAGAACATCGCTAAATGGCAAATGCTTTGAGAGACCACATACTTATGGCACCTCCTGTGTACCTTGTATAAACAGGAGGCATTCAAATAATACCAAATGGATAGATATTTTTAAAAATACTAAAAACATTTGTTCAGTTCATAGTAATAAGAAAGTGGAAAGACTGCTTGTACAACTAGGCTGCTTTTCATTCTACTTTTAACCATGAGGTAGCAAGCAGATAACAAGGTTGTCATACAGCTATACCATATCTTCTTGATTGTAGTTACATGATGTTCTTAGCAGATCATGCAAATAACACAGAAATCAAACTATGATTTTAGAAAATAGCCATAATTGTTCTGTGACTTCAAGAATCAACAGTGTATTCTAAAAGAGCAAAGATGCTCACTGAATAAAAAAGCTTTACAAGTGCACTTAAAGTACTGTGATTATTCTGGGCATAAAATAAGTCACATTAATTCAACAAACATCACGGTCTGACATGTGCGTGCCTATCCACTAGGCCAGAAATCTCTCTGGATTCAATCTCAACCAGAAGGTCATCCAAGAAAAAGCACTGCTACTCGGAGACATCATTAGACAACTACCATTTCTGAAAATGGACTTCAATTTCAACTTAATTATATTGCATTTCTTATTTTGTCCTAATTTTAATACAGAAAAAAAAAAATCTGATTCGAGCACTTTTTTTTCTAAAGGATTTTATACACTCACTGCCCAAATTTAGTGAAAGTGATTTATAATGTCTGTTTTCATGAAGCTAGGTTCACATAATAATGATAATATACTAGCAGATGGATAGGGCAGTTTAATCACCAGACTAGTAATAATTTGATTTCCCAAATCCAATACGGATGTATTCATTGATAAATTAGGTGTGAAGTGATGAGAACATGAAGCCCTACAGAAAAGTTATTTTCAAGCTCTGAGTTACTATGTGACTTCAAACAAATATGGGCATTCACCCCACTCTCTTCTTAGATTATTTCCATGTATTCTATTGAGCAAGTAAAACGCAGGATTTGATCACTATCCAACAGATCCTATTACTTCCCCTCGAAATCTTCTTTTTTTCAGTATGTTAAAATTACTGAGATAAAAAGAATTTTGATAGAAACTGAAACATAATGGGAACTTTTGATTTCATGTCATCTAAATGGTGTACCTGAACTACTGAGGCCAAGAAATTTGTCTTTTTTAAATAAGATTTAAGAGTTTATGGTTTTGAAAAAAGAGTAGAAGGAAGGCATCTGATACAGAAAAGTACAAAACATATGAGAAAATATCACTAAAAATCTCAATACCCATAAATTACTATAATTACCTTGCTATAAATAGCATTTCAGGCCTACAGCCATACTATATCCATACTAAATAGATGGTTATACAAAAAGAATTATTAGGTGAATGGATAGCAGATGTATGGATGGGTGGATAGGTGGATGAACAGAGGGATATGGTTTTCTAAAACCTACAAAATATTATATTTGCCATGACAGTTAAAATTAAAATAAATTTTATTTATATTTTATTGCATTTAAATTAACCAAAGAGGAACTGAATTAAAAACAAAGACATTTCCAAACTTTAGTAAGTCTTCTTTCAGCACAAATGATATCCTTTTAAGTATTGTGAAGTTACAGTCATTTTAACATTTTAATTTATACATTATTATTTCACTTCCTCTTACAAAATATTAAGATTTTAAGACTGTGACTGTTACTATTCTTTTGTCTCATGAAACTTTTTTTTTAAGATTTTATTTATCAGAGAGAGAGAGAGAACAAGCAGGGGGAATGGCATGTTGAAGGAGAAGCAGGCTCCCCCCCTTAGCTGGGAGCCCGATGTGGGACTTGATCCCTGAACCCTAGGATCATGACCCAAGCTGAAGGCAGACGCCCAACAGACTGAGCCAAAACTTTTTAATTATGTTCTTATTTTTATATTATCAAGGCTTCAAATAATGTTTTCTTTTTAAACCATAATTCCAACCAGTATATAATCTTGGTTCTGGGTTTTTTTTGTTTTTGTTTTTGTTTTTTAATGGATTCAATGCTCACCACCAGCTGCTTTACCAGACCATCTATGTTTCTAAGGACTTTATTTGTATGTACCTCTTTGAGGCCAGATTCACTTTTAGGTAGTATCAATGCCAGTTTAGCCTAGTTTAGCAACAGTTAAAAAAAAAATCAACTCTCAATGTCTTAACATCACACATTTATGTCTTGCTTATACTAAATACTCAACCCATATCATTAACGATCCAGTCTGACAGAGACTCCACCTCAACAATTGCCTGGATAACTACCATGGTAGAAGAATGGGGACAGCAGTGAATAATTCAGTGGCTCCTAAAAGATGCATGTCATTTCCACTCATGTAGAAAGGGAAGTCCAATCCTATGATACACTCTAAAGGAGGAGAACTGGAATATAATTGTGAGTATCTCCAGAGATTACCACAGTCTAACCTTCTGGTCACTGATATTTGGAACACTCTCTTTCTCGCATTCTGAGCACACTCCATGGAGACAACACACAAGTCCCTTCCAGTCACTTCATTACGTTTGAGAAGCAGGTCTCTGGATGAGTCATGGTAGTCTCTCCATTGGGAAATGATCCATGCCCATACACATTACATTCAGAAGTGGCTCCTCTTGAGTTGAAACCTCTGAACTAAAAAGACGTGTTATGTAACCCTACACATCCAATGTAAAATGGAGAAATAGGAGTAAGATGACCTCAAAAAACAACCTTGTTGCTAAAAGAGATAGGGGATAAACAGCAGATTGAGGCATGCAAAATTCTGAAATTCACTAGGCAAACATTTTGAGGCCTATCTACCCCGAAGAGGGAGAATATTCCTTAAAATAGGCCAATTCTGCTCCCTGGATATAGCTCCTTTTGTCCATCATTCTCCATACACCTTGGCTCATTCCTCTGTGAAGTTCTTCTTTCCCATTGTACATGGGATCTAAAAGGATCTTAACTGGTAGTGACATGCACAAAACAAACCAATATATAGATCATAGGAGTTTCAGAGGGAGAAGAAAGAAGGAAAATGGCAGAGGGCTTGGTTTTTCATGATGTGATCTGTGCTTTAAATCAGCATTTGATATGTAGTATTATTTCTCCCATGATCAGAATTCATTGCTCAAAAAATGTCAAAAAACAAACCCAAATAACCCTTAGTTAAAGCATTTATTCTTCTCATTGAATATTCTCTTCTGCTGGTCAAGATGCCAAGGAGAATACTTTTACCAGGGAATATAATGGTCATTATATTAAACTAGAATTTAAGATTGCTGCCTGGTCATTTGGGGCTTATCATATCACTGAGACAACAGAAGAGAAATTTACTGTATTGACTGAGAGCTTCATCCTGATTATCCCGGAAAGAGGGCTGTGGCCAGAAGACAGAAACAAAAAGATGTATGTCAGAAGACCTCAGAGATCCTATTTTGGGTTTGTTTTATTAATTTTATTTTAAAAATTTTCAAATCTACATAGAATATTACAATACACATCCATACCCCTTCCTCTCTATGTATCAAATTTTAATATCTTACCACATTTCTTCATCTCTCCACAGATGATAGATAGGTGACAGATAGATAATACATACATACATATATACATACACACATAATAGGTAGATGGATTATTTTTCTGCTAAATCATCTGGGAGATGATTTAGACAGACATCACTGACTTGCAGACATCATTGACTCCTTAATATTAAATACTTCTGCATATTATCTCTTAAGAACTAGAACATTGTTCTACATAAACATAATGCCATCATCATCCTTAATATGTCATCCACACTTAGAATTTTCTAATTATCCCCAAAATAAAGCTGTAAGATAGTAAATAGTCTTAAGCTATAAGCCTTTCTACTCTACATCTGAAGGAAAGCAGAAAAGGCTGGAAGTAAACTCCTCAAGGTCATAGAAACTCATCCTTAGATTCCCAGTCCAGGATGAGATCTTAAAATAAAAGTGTGGTCTCCTCTGCAGTGCAATGACATTATAGGTGTTGCAGATATCAGGTCACTGAGCCAAGGGCGAATAAGCTTCAGACCTGATGGTGATCCTGTCAATTTTCCTCTCATGTCTCCAGGCTCACCATTTCCTATAACCTGTAGAAACAGAAAGCAACTAGAAGAATCTTTTTCAGGTTTCTTACACAGGTGGAAGGTGGGACCAGTGCCAGCCAAACCCCTATATTCATGCAGTTAACTTGGCTGCCATCCACCATCTCACACAAAACACTTACTTCATATGACCCTGCAGGAGTAACTTCCTGACTACCACAGGATGCTAAAAGTACATACAGCACACCCATGAATTCATCTGACTCATATGTATTTCTATTTCATTTACAACCACAGAGATTTTTATGCTCTGCTTAATCCCACCTAAGGGTTTTTAGTTTTCCTTTCCATACTTCATGTATTATCTTTATGGGTATGTCACAGAAAATAGGACATTGAAGCATAAACTATTTGCAGTATATTCATTGGAAGTAATTACCAGGGCCACTATATATGCTTATGGATAACTCTGTCATTTCTTCAAAGCACAGGAAGAACTACATTAAGAGTGAGTAGGGCGGAAAAATCTAGCCTGATGCTTCACGCCAAGTTATAGCCAAGGGCTGCATGTGTCCATAGGAGAAAGCACCTTTTTCTAATTCAAACATAATTTGCTTACCAAAATACATGTTCATAGATAGGTGCTGGTGAGAGAAGATATCTTTCCTTTACTACATATAAAGGCAGCTTATGGGCTTATGATATTCTTGGTCATTTTATTCATATAAAGTTTTTTTTCCTGAGAATTGTGAAAAGGTAATGATAGTTTTTTTTTTTCAATCCCCACATAAAATTGATAAAGAAACTAGATGGAAAACCCAAAGTCCTAATGATAAAGGGGTCAATTCAACAAGAAACTATAACAATGCTAAGCATATACACATCTAACAGTAGGGCTTCATATAACATGAAATAAAAAAAACCATAGGATTGAATGCACAATTCAGTAGGAGACCTCAACATTCCTCACTCAGTAATTGATATACTAAGTATGTAATATATTGAACTAACTGACGTTAGTGCACTCCACCCAATAGCAAAATACACCTTCTTTTTTTTGAGTGCATATAAAATATTCACCAAGATACATCATAATTTGGGCCCCTCTACCCCCAAAAGGAAAAATGCAATGAATTTATAAAGGATTGAAATCATACAAAGTATGTTCTCTGACCACAATGTAATTAATGTATGAATCAACAAAAGAAAAATCCCCAAATATTGGAGAATTTAACAAAAATATTTCTAAATAACTGATGTATCAAAACAAACTCCCATAGAAAATTAGAAAATATTTAAAATTGACTTAGAATGAAAATACAACTAGTTTAAATTTGCAGGATGCAGCTAGAGAATTACTTAAGAGGAAGGATTTGCAATGTAAATATTTATATTTGAAAAGGCGAAAGTCTCAAATCAATTATCTAAATTTTTCAATGATCTAAAATCAATTATCTATTAATTATCTAATCAATTATCTAGAGTATAGATGGGAATGTAAATTGGTACAGCCACTATGGAAAACAGTATGGAGGTTTCCTAAAAAATTAAAAATAGAACTACTATATGATCCAGCAATCCCACTTCTTGCATATATCTGAAGGAAATGAAATCACTATCTCAAAGAAATATCTTCACTTCTATGTTTGTTGCAACATTATTTACTATAATTATTTACAATTGCAGCAAAGACATGGAAACAATGTAACTATCCATCAATGGATGAATGGATAAAGAAAGTGTGAGGCACATACACACACCACAATGGAATATTATCAGTCACGAAAGAAGGAAATCCTGCCTTTTGTAACAACACGGGTAGAATTTGGAAGGTTATGCTAAAGTGAAATAAGTCTGACAAAGATAGACAAATACTGTCTGATTTCACTTACACGTATTTTAAAAAACTAAACCTGGGGCACCAGGGAGATTCAGTCAGTTGAGTCCAATTTTTGATTTAGGCTCAGGTCATGATCTTGGGGTTGTGAGATAAAGCCATCCACGGGGCTCTGTGCTGTGATCAGAACCTACTTAAGATTCTCTCTCCCTCTTCTCTGCCCCTTCCCTCCCTCTGGGGATTGCCAGGAGCTGTGGGTGGGAACAATAGGGAAAATCTGGTGAAAGAGTACAAATTTGCAGTTATAAGGTGAATAATTTCTGGGGATCCAATCATGCTAACTACAGACAATAATATTGTATTAAATATTTGAAAGTTACTAAGAAAGTAGATCTTAAATATTCTCACCACACATAAGAAAGATAATTATATGAATAGAGATGTTAACTAACTCTACCGTGTTAATCATTTTGCAACGGATACATGCATAAAATCATCACATTGTATCTCTTAATCTTGTACAAAGTTATATGTCAATTATATTGCAAAAAGATGGAAAAAAATAAAGTAATAAATGCTTCCCAGAAGATCCTGATTAAAGGAACAGCAAAGTTATTGACTCTAGGAAGTAGATAATTTGGTTTTCTTTTAAAAAAATCAGTCTAGTTCCTAAAACAGGCTATATTGATAAGTATTGGTTTGTCTTTTTATTAAACAACACATTGTATCATGCTTACTCACTTGAACTACTTTGTAAAATAAATAATCTAAACATTTGTTTTATAAACATGAAGATATAAACATTTGATGTGACAAGCAATATGTAGTTCTTTGTAGGACTAATAATGCTATTAAAAACCTAATTAGTCAGTTTTGAAGGATAAGGAAAAATATATTACCTAAAAAACTGTTAAATAAAAGTATGCCAAGTTTATTTTAAAATATACCAAGTAATAATTAAAAGAATTATAATCATTCTGTAACCTTCAATGAATCAACAGGTCAAGACAGTATCGATGACTGCTAACAAAAACCAAAATAAAATAAAAGTACAGAAACTAGAAATAATATGCCTCCTGAAGAATAAGCATATCATAACCTATAAGCTAAACAAAGGGATCAAACCTGAGTCTGATCAAGCTTCTGGGTCTAGATACAGGAACCTGGAAGGACAGAAGAACTTTCAACAGTTTGAAATCAGCAAAACCCAGGGCGTAGGAAACTGTAAATAGTCCAGATTCTAGAACAGATAAATTATAAGGAAAATAAATAAATGAAAATGAAACCTGTAAACTAAAAAAAAAATCAAATTAAAAATCAATAGGCAAGAATAAACTACCATCTAAACATTTACACTTGTGTAATAAAATATGAAGAAAAGTGCAGAAATAATACTATAATTGTTAGTTTTAGAGTGATGGGAAGGTTGTGTCTGGAATGGGGAAAATGGAGTGTCTGCTGGGGAGGATGGCATCATTCTAATTTTTTTTTTAAACTGGATGGTGATTATGGATGTGTTCAACTTAAAAAAAATTATTGAGCTACTCATTTATTTTATATGGCCTCACATATTTGTTTCATTTTATAATAAAGGTACTAAACCCAAAAAACAAAGATGAAACAAAATAAAACATTCCTGAGAATTTGGTGTCAATGGTGTTGTCATAAACACGAGGTACAAAGTTGACTAAAATGGTCATTCTTTGAGTAGTAGATGCATGAAATGGAAGTACTAGTGAATTATTTAAATATGATGAATATTAATCACCTTGATCTTCGTAATCATTCCACAATATTATGTATATCAAATCATCATATTAAACATCTTAAATATATAGAATTATATTTTTCAAAGAAATAAAAATACAATTTAAATACATACATTCATACATATATATGTAATCTGGCATATGCAACAGTGGAAATACTCTTGTTATCAGAGTACTTAGGTACTTAGGTACAGACTCAGGTATAATAGCATCTAAATAGGGGAAAACAGCATCTAAATTGAGAAGGAATTACCCAGGAGAATATATGAGGGATGTTCTACAGAAGTAAGGGGAAAAGCAGAAAAGAAAAAGCATGGTACATAGAAGTCCTATAGAAACTCATAACTGGAACATAAAAGATATAGTGGGAAAATACCAAATTGCACATACCTATTTTGAAATAAAGATGCCATTATGACCTTTAAAATGAATTTACATGTGCATTTCCTATTTCCTAACATATTAATACAAAACTACATACCGTGATGATGCAAACAGCTTAATACTGCACAACACATTGTACCTGGCTGTAGAATCTTCAATAAACTAAAACAATCAAATCAGTTCTTTCATCTACAATAATGATCACGTGACGGACACTTCAGTATAGTCTAGGATATGCTGGTGATTTTAGAGATAATATTAGATTAAGTTGCTGGAAAGATAATCTACTCTTTTATACTTGTGTGCAGATAGGCAAATGAGCATGGCATGCAATATAAGTCTATCTCAATTGAATCGGTTGTTGTGATATTTTTTGTTGGTACATCCCAGAGTCTAGCCTATCAGTCAGTCTTTATTTAATGAAATCAATAGATGTTGACATCTATAAAACAGATTCCTTCTGATGTAAGTAAATATAAACTCATCATTTGACAAATATTTAAAGCCTTGTTGTTTATCTTATACTGAAATCTGAAGTGCCCACCAAGCTGAATATATCAAATATATGCCATTAAAGAAAAAAAGCATAATTTTCAGTGATTACCTCATTCCCTAATATAAATCCAGTGAAGAGTGTTAAAATATAGAATATAGTATGTCAGTATGAAAACATACTCAGGTGAGATGACATTTTCTGTAAGAAGACAGTATGAGGAAGTGATTATTAGATAATGATATTTTAAAGGCTTATATTGATTGACAATTACTAAATCTAGAGCTTATCTATCAAACTGTGGATAACAAAGAGGTGTACAGGGGAAACAAGTTAAATTGCTTGTTTTTAAAGCCAAAAGAGTTTTCACAGTGGAAGCTAGAAAATCACTAACAAACTCTGATTCAATGTCCAAGAAATCCAATAAAAGTAGATGTTTATTGAGGTGTTTCTTTCATAGCATCATGCAATCAATCACTTAAAAATCCTCTCTTCCAAATAAAACTTTCATCCTAGAATGAGTTATAAAAATCCATTTAAATATTGATTTATCCTTTTTAAAAATTGGCATTAAGCAAAATATCAGCCAATAAAAGACAAAATAAAGGTGAAGACATATCCTTAAATATGGACAAGAATTATTTATGCTAGAGGAGTGGGATAAAATATTATTCATAGGGAGAGTAAATCCATCCTGTCTTTGGAAAGAAAGGTTAGGTCAGAGGCATAAATTAATTGTGATATTAAAAATAACTTACAGGAGAGCCACTGTTTTGGTAAGAGCACTTTTTGTTTTGTTTTTTAACGGGTGAAGAAAATACTCATTCTTACTTCACCAGTAAATCAGTATTTATAAAATAGCATATTATAAAAGGGATATATGGTATAAGCTATATACGTCTTATTCTTAATATCACTTACTAATTTGTGCAGGCCCTTTTTTGCTCCTTTAAACATTTACTAAACAGAGTTGTTGTGTTCAAAATTGATTTTGCTGTCTCAGCCACATTAGGCTGAGATGCTTTTTAGCTTTCATCTGAATGAACAATTTCCTAGTTAGACACACTGGATTTGGAGTTGGGTCAATAAAAGCTTTACTGTGTCCTTTCTCTTTCCTCTTAGAGCTCACAAAAGAGACCTAAATTCCATTCATCTTTTCACTTGCCACAGTGGAATCTTCAGCAATTAAATTATGGGTTGAATGAAGAAACATAGCACGAAATTGGCAAAGAAACAAATAGGAATTCTCTATGTCCCATACTCACACCCTTGAAGATTGGTTACCTCTGGGTATGCATGTAAATTTGTCTAACTTTAACTATTTGCCTTTGCTATGCTTTGGAGCATAAATCCTCATCAAAGGTTCAGTGTAATCCTACCGAATCTCATGTGGCTAACTCTTAAGTTATTTGTAAGGAAACCAATTTGATTGGATCCTGGTATTTAAATTTTAAAGTTTTGACTGGATTGAGTCAGAAAGTCAGAAAGAAGCTTGCTCAGACTCAATCTGAATGGTGTCATTCAAAGTGATCAAGTATTAAAAAGTCAGATTTTTTTAATATTCATAAACATTTATAAAAATTATTTTTGAAATGTCTATCCTATTTTATGTATTGTGATATAAGAACCATGAAATACTGAATCATTTTATCTGGCACATTTGAACTGAAAATAACCAGTCCTAAACTATCAACAGTGAATGAAAACCATGCTATTAACCTAATATGCTATAACTACAAAAAGGATGATAGTTCCTAAGGAGAAAGCATGGCCGTTGTGTTAATAAATCCAACAGTGATTCCACAGCTTGAGTACCAACTGGTGTTCCACTCAACTGTGTTTCACTTAAATCCAAAAAGGATAGGACCAGCTCATTTCTGAGATGGGCAGTGTTTTTTGGCTTATAGACTTTTTAAACCTTATCAGATGCTTTTTCTTCACAAGATGTAAGAAAATATTGACTTATTTTCTCTAATCCAAGTTCCTTTTAAAATTTCTTTCTAGTGGCATAAATAATGAAAAAACTATGAATACTCAAGATCGAAAAAGGAAATAACCAGCTAGAAGAAGGGCAGGGAAATATGTAAATGAATATAAAAAATTCAGCTCATCAATAAGAGAAAGACAACAGTGGCATTTGATGATCAATATGTAGAAGACATGCTTAGCAATAAGTAAAAATAACAAAAAACTAAATGAATTTATTTATTCAACAAATGTTTATTGTAGAACTATTCTACATCAAGCACTGTTCAAGTTTCTAGAATATAATATCCTAAAAAAAAAAATCAATGAACAAAATAGCCTCATGTCCCAACCTCCATGACCCTTATATTTCAATGAGGAAAGATAGACAATAAGTAAACTGTTTATTATGCCAGGCATTGTTGTGTACTTTGGGGAAAAAAAATAAAGGGGAAAAGAAAAATATGGAGGAGATGAACCAGTAGAGATTAGTATTGAACTGCATGCCTTGGTCTTTCTTTATTGAAGAAATTCCTAAATATTTACTGGAAGTAAAGAAAATAAACCCTCACATAAAATTAACCATATTTATCAGCATAATTTCCTAGAATGGGGTTATATCCATAAATGAGGTTGAAAAACACATAGGTGAAAGTGTAAAACTCTTGGGCAAGAGGTAAAATTTATTATTTCACTTCTCCCATACTGTAGGACTATAAGATCATAGTGTGAATCAAATCCAGGTAAAAGATCATAAATGTTAGTCTGAGAAATACAGACCAATAAGTATCAATTTCTTGATGAACATGCGAGTTTATATTAATGGGTGGGCCAATGAAACAAACATAATAAGTATGAAAAAGCAAATAGTTTCTGTAAAAAAAAAAAAAAAAAACAAAACAGAAAAATCATGCTCACAATATGTGGATTCTTTTGGAAATAACTAAAATGTGACTGAGAGGAAATCAGTGAAGATGACTGGTGTAGACTTTCAAAAGAGCTGTAATATGATTCCATATGAAAGACAACTTTAAAATGAAAGAATATAAAAAGGAAATATTTGTGTAGATTTGGGATTGACTTAGAAGGACACTGAGGTGAGAAAAAAGATTTTCAAAAAGATTTCCATCAAGCCGATGGAAATAAAGCCATCAATTCATATTCAGTAACAGTTATTGAGCACCTCCCATATGCAGGGCAAAATACTAAATATTAAATTACAAAGATTTTTTTTTTAAGTATGGTTCCTGTATTAATGTAGTCATCCGCCAGGTGGTTGGGACTGTGATATGAAGAGAGAATTACAATGTCAAGTGCTAGGCACGTGATATATATATGCCTACAATGTCTTGAAAGCATGTAATTCAGGCTGGGAGTGGAGTTGTGGTTCTCAAAACAAAGATGGCTTCATTTCAAAGCTCGTGCACTCTCTCACCGCTAACCACTGAAGGCACAAATTGATGGGGAGTTGAAGGAGTTTCTGGGAAGAGATGTTGTCTTAGTCTCAGGTGATTCAACAAATATATATACTATGCTGCTGTGCTTGCCACAGTGTACATCTGTCACTATACAATGCTATTATAATCCCACTGACTCTATTCCCTATGCTGTACCTTTTATCCTCAGGACTGATTCATTCTGAAACCAGTTTCTCCCAATTCCTCTTATCCATTTGACCAACCCCTACCTCATCCCCCTTGGCAATCATCAATTTGTTCTCTGTATTTATGAGTCTGTTTCTGCTTTTTGTTTGTTTTATTCATTTGTTTTGTTTCTCAGATTTCACATATAAGTGAAGTAATATGGTATTTATTTTTCTCTGTCTCTCTTATTTCACGTAGCATACTACCTTCTAAATCCATTCATGTTGTCATAAATGACAAGATCTCATTCTTTTTGTGACTGAATAATATTCCATTATCGATATATGTATATATATTATGTATATATATATATCAATACACCTCTTCTTTCCATTCCATTATAGATAGATAGATACATATAGATATAGATATAGATATAGATATAGATATAGATATACACCTCTTCTTTATCTGTCTATCAATGGAGACCGGTTGTTTCATATCTTAGCTATTGTAAACAATGCTGCAATAAACATAGGGCTGCATCTATCTCTTTGAATGAGTGTTTTCATATTCTTTGAGTAAATACTCAGTAGTAGAATTAATGGATCATATGGTATTTCTATCTTTTAATTTGAGGTGGAACCTCCATACTGTTTTCCATAGTGGCTGGGCCAATTCATAATTCCACCAACAGAGCACAAGTGTTGCTTTCTGTCCACATCCTTGCCAACACTTGTTTCTTGTCCTTTTGATTCTAGCCATTCTGACAGGTGTAAGGTTTCTCATTAGGGTCTTGATTTGCATTTCCCACACAATTACTGATGTTGAGATCTTTTAATGTGTCTCTTGGCTATCTGTATGTCTTCTGTGGAAAAAATGTTCAGGTCCTCTCTCCATTTTAATTGGATTATTTGCTTTTTGGTGTTAGGTTGCATAAGTTCTTTATATATATATATATATATATATATATATATATATATATATATATGACATTAACCCCTTATTGGATATAACATTTGTGAATATCTTCTCCCATTCAGTAGGTTTCCTTTAATTTTGTTGATGGTTTCTTTCATTGTGCAAAAGGTTTTCATTTTTGTAGAGTCCCAATAGTTTATTTTTGCTTTTGTCTCTCTTTCCTAAGGAGACATGCTAGAAAAATGTTGCAAAGTCCAATGTCAAAGAAATTACTGCCTGTATTTTCTTCTAAGAGTTTTATGGTTTCAGGTCTCACATTTAGGTCTTTAATCCATTTTTAGCTTTCATGTGTGATATAAGAAAGTGACCCAGTCTCATTCTTTCACATGTAACTTTCTCCCCAGGGTGTTCTTAACTTAAGCCTTGGAATTCAAACATTGAGGGAAAGAGGATATTTAAGGGAGCAATATTTTGCAAAAGCACAAACACATGAATTATCTGAAAGCATTAGAAGAAGATTGGAGAGTTTTACCTGGTTGGAACAAAGAGTATATGTGTTATACCTAGACAGATGGACTTGTGAAGGGTCTTTCTTGCCATATTAAATATTTCAGTTTGCGTAGAACATGGATTTTATGTAAAGGAAGTATAGACAATATACCATTGGAAAATTTATTGATACCAAATTTTGAAAGATTTTGAATACAAAAATATTTCATATGTTACCTGGAAATCAAGGACAATTTATTGAAGGATTTTGAGGCAGAAAGTTTAGAAAGTGTTGCCTTAAGGAAATTCAGTTAATGACAGTATCCAGAACTGTTTCAGGGAAAAATGGTTATACCTATGAGGATAGAATCAGAAGAACCTCATGAGAGTGATAAAGAAACAAACTTAAGTGGTGCCTGGCTGGCTCACTCGATGGAGCATGCAACTCTTGATATCAGGATTGTAAGTTCAAGCCCCACGTTGGGTGGGTATAGAAATCACTTAAAAAGTCTTAAAAAAAAAAAAGGAAACAAAATTAAAACGTCAGAGGAAGGTGTCCAAAATGACTCTAAGATTTTGATCTATGTGTAAATTATAGAGGGGGAAAAAAACACTGTTCTTATCAACTGAAAGTATAAGAACTAATATTAGAGAGGCAAAACATAAATAGTGAGGGTAAAATCCTGTTTACATACTATTTGGTATATTTACAGAATGAAAAATGCAATGATATTCTTCCCATTACAAAGTAATTTCTATCTTATATTCCTTGTAAAATATGGGATTTTTTTTCTGCTTTTGATTTTTCTAAAGAAACTTTTGCAAGTTTAAGTCTCCATGCAGCTCTAACATACCTAATTTCCTCATTTGATCCTTAAAAATCATGGAAACAGGCTTCTAACAGCTGGCACTGGTATCTTCCCAGCTGTTCCTTCTCTTCTCAGCACCTCAGGATGTGGTATTGGGCAACAGACCAGTCTAGGAAATAGCCTTTACGTCCCATGATATTAGCTCTCCTGATTGTAAGACAAGAACAGATGTTCATCCAGAAAAAAAGAAAGAAAAAAATGAAGGCGATTAAGGCGTGGGAGTATATTTCCTCATAGGCTTCCATTTGTACTGACCTCTACCACAGACAGATTTGCCTACTCTAGACAGAATGACTGGCTCCAAGCTTTTAAGGGAATATGCTGATGAGTCAAGAACTGAGCCCTTGAGCAGAGACTACTTCACGGAAGGACATAGTCCAGCAAATATTGTAGTTTTTCTTCCCACTGCCTTCCTCTTTGCCTTGCCCTTTAATTTGGTACAGGCTGTTTGTTGTTGCTTAGTAGAACATGCATTCTTGCTCCAAATTAGCACAAAACAGACTTTGATATGGATGCTTGTAGTGGAAGTTATGTTCCTATTTCTGTTAGTTCTATTTACCTTCCTTTTCTGCCCCACGTAGATTATTCTACAATTTATCATCCATTCTAACAACATTTTGGTAGTAATAGTTATCTGAAATGAAATGAAAAAGTGCTTAGGACACGAGCTTATCCAACTGAATGAGATTTTCTAACAACCTCTTCTCTGTGCTCTCTAAAGAGTTGGTTATAGGATGTGAGATCTAGGAAAATTCCATGTAGACTTTGAAAAACTGTATTTGAGATGATTCAAGAACTTTGCTGGATTTAGTAGAGTCTTTTGTTCCCCAGTGAAAATGGTGTGTTCTCTTTCTTCTATTTTTTATTATTACTTGAAAATTTTTCATGTGTGTTATCGATTTTACTATTCTCTCTTTTGGTTGCCCATGAACTTGGAGACCTCATTTTAGCTTTAATTACCACATTCGAAGTGTTCACAACACTTCATGACTGCATTTTAAATTTTATTTTATCACTTTAAGTAGTATCTATCATTTAGGAAGTTATTTCCAAAGTTCTCCTTACTTAAAGCACAGTAGACTCTCTCATGAACACACACACACACACACGTACATCTGGTAGAAGCAATTAATCACCATAAGATATATTCTATCTTTTTTGTATGTAATATTTAAGGTAAGAGAAAATTCAACAATACCATCTAACATTGGTATGCCCAACTTGTCAGGTAATTGTTAATCATTCTTTGTGTACTTCGGAGGCAATAAAATGTCATTGGAAAATTTTCCTAAATTTAAAGCTAAAACTCATTTGATTAAAAATACAAAATGAATACCACTGTATCTACAAATCATTATATAGAAGCTGTAAGTAGTATCAAAGACACAAGGGTATAATCCTTGCCAAAAAGAATTTACAACTTATGTCTGAATAAAAGAAGTATAAGCCTAAAAATTACTTAAGACTATACATCAATATTGGAGGAAATATATCAAATCCAAGTTATGAATTTTAGTCTATGGGTTGTAAAGGGAATACCTTAAATTTTCTGTTTGTTGTTCTCAGTATTAAAAGATAGGAAAAGGAGTACAGGGATGGCTGGGTGGCTCAATTTGTTAAGTGTCTGCCTTCAGCTCAGGTCATGATCTTGGGTTCCTGGGATTGAGCCCTGCATCAGGCTCCCTGCTTAGCAGAGAATCTGCTTCTCCCTCTTGCTCTGTGCTCTTTCTCTCTCTCTCTCTCTCTCTCTCTCTCAAGTAAATAAAAATCTTTTGAAAATTAAAAATAAATAAAAATAAAAAGAGAACAAGTATCATGTGAGTTTACAAACAAGAAGTACTTGATCAGAAAACAGGCAACACTTTTGAGTTGGTCAGTGAAATGTGACCACAAGTATTTTTCAAGCAATGGAAATCTGTGTCACTTAGTAAGGTAAAGCTGCTGAGCTACCAGGAAGTACGACACCCATTCTTATGAACAGGCCTTAAAGGTGAGAAATCAATAGACATAAAGTTTTGCTTTTATGTAACCACTCAATGGAGAAGAAGCATGAAGCCCCAGGTCTCTCCAAAAACAATATGATGGTGAGACAACAGTAGTGCACATTCTGCTTTCTCCCATGATAATCAGAGTCTCATTTATAACTCTAGGCTGATCCCCTTTGGGGTAAAGGGAAACGATAACAGGACACTTGCTGAAATCAAACTATGGTCCAAAGGTACATTATTAACATTACTCTGTCACCAGCCACACCTGCCCTGTGAGATCATCTTACCTGGAAAACAGAAGAGACACTGTAGAGATGAGAAATCGGTGTCACTGCTTCTGATTGCCTCTTTATATATCAAGTGCTTCATTTAATTGATGCGTGTGGATGGCTCAGGGAAATTAGAAAACATTTGCTTTGCTATTCAAACTGTGTCCCACAACACCAGCATGACTTGGTTGCTTGCTAGAAATCCAGATTATCAGGCTATATCCCAGACCTACAGATCAAAATCTGCCTTTTAAAAGGATACCCAGATAATTCATATTCATACTACATTTTGAAGGACACTGCTATAACTCAAGGGCCAAGTTAAAGTTCAGAGAGTTTAGTAACTTGCCCAACACAAGCAGTTGATGATCTAGGGGTCATTTGTAAGAAGAGAACGTCTCATCATTTTAGGTATAACCTAATGCCTAAATAACTTAAAAAAAAAAAAAAGGTCTAAGGAAATTAAGATCAGCCTTATGATTCCTACAGAATAAAGGATTTTTCAGCCAGGGGTCAATAGGGTAAATATGTTTATAACAATTTAAGCCATTTAAGAAATGTTTTGGGAAAAATTTAGGACTGCTGGAACAAAATACCATATACAGGGTGGTTTAAACAATAGATATTTATTACTTACAGTTCTGGAAGCTGAGAAGTTTAGGTCAAAGTGCTGGTAGATTTAGATCCTGGCGAGGGTCCTCCTCAGGTTTGTAGATGGCCACCTTCACAGGACGTAAGCAGCTCTGGTGTCTCTTCCTTTTTCTATAAGGATAATAATCCTATCATGGAGGCCCCATTTTCCTGACCTCATCTAAACCTATTTACCTCCCAGAAACCACATTTCCTAATACCAACACCCTGGGGGCAAGAACTTCAACATATGAATTTTGAAGGAACACATTCAGTTCATAATGCAAAACATGCTGAAATTATTATTATCACTAAAAGAAATACTTATTTTCACAGGGGAAAATAGCAGACATCAAGCTTAATTCAATTTGGCAATATAGATAAATGAACATATGAATTTATCAAAACTTTTTTTTTGAAATTACTAAAGAAATATAAAAATAGACATAAGTAATAGCAAAATTAGAACTCTTAGAAGGGTACCCCTCAACTGATGGAGGAGCTGTCCTCCAAATAGAACTATTTTCTTATGAGCTAGACAATCCTAAATTGAGTCAATGAGCTGGGGAATCAATCAAGGCAGTTCACTAAGTGTTTAGGAAAAAAAAAAAAAACTAGAAATCTCCATGCCAGAGTACTTACTACTAATACACATGTGCATACATGCTGTGTGTGCTCATTTGTGCACACACACACACACACACACACAAACACACACAGAGGAACTACGTTATTTTTATTGATCAGTAAAATCAAAAGCTGGCTTTTTGAAGAATCTAATAAAACACTCAAATTTTTGCCAAATTGCATTTTTTTAAAAAAGTTGAAAGCACAACTTTAAGCAAAGAGAGGTATCATAACTATAGATATGGAAAATATTTCTTTCACTAGGAAAACAATTCTAATTGGAATTTAGAATGAGATCCCACTTATTAAAACTGACTGATACAGACATGTACAAAAATGAATTATCTATGAAATCCAAGTATTTCAGGAAACCAAAAGTATAAAATAATGAATTTTCACCAACAGAATGACTGTATTCAAGATGCAGATGAGATAAAACAAAATTTTACTATAATAAGGATCCACAAAGAAATTTGGGAGAACTTTTAGCATTCTTAGAAAAACTGTCATTAAGAAAAAAATAATAAAAATAATTAGAATAACAAAAAATTTTGTTAAGATTTAAAAATAAATAGATATGGTGCAGTAGTATGCATTTAATGGAAGACTGAGTGAGCTAATGCAAGTGCCAAGGGATTTCCACAGGAAGGCAGCCAAAAAGGATGAAGAGTAGAGGCACCTAGGTGGCTCAGTCAGTTGAGTGTCTGACTCTTGATTTCAGTTCAGGTCATGATCTCGGGGTTGTGACATGGAACCCAGCATCCAGGTTGAGTGTGGAGTCTGCTTAACATTCTCTCTCTCCCTCTGCCCCTCCCCTATCCCTCTCCCTCTCTATTTAAAAAAAAAAAAAGAAGAAGAAGAAGAAGAGTCAAATAACATGAGAGAAATAGAAGGTAGGCTCAATTCAGACGTCCATCCACATAGTAACAGTTCCAGGAGGGCAAATGGAAAATGGAGGAAAGAAAATAGAATAATAATTCAAATAGAATGTTCAAAGCTGAAGGAAGATTTAAATTAGATTCAAACTTTTTAAAACATCTTGCCAAAATATGAGTTGTTGTAAAATAAAAGCAAAGGGTATCCAAAATAAACTTATCTTCTTAAACATAAAACAGACTTCACTATTAAAATAGAGTTACAAAGAATATCAATTCTAAAATTAGAGATTATTTAGAAAAGCACCACATATCAAAACCTGCTGAATAGGACTAAAATGGTACTCAAAACAAAAAAGATTGACAAAAATTAGACACTCACTCCAAGAAACAAGGGAAAATAAAAAGTGGGACTCAACTCATAAAGGGAAGGAAAGAATGAAGATAAAAAAACAAATCCCATAAAAATATAATAAGAAGACCAATAAAATACAAATAAAAACAACAGCTGATTCTTTGAAGAATTTCGTGCAACAGACCAATTTTTTGCCTCTTCAAAGAAGTTAGAAAACAGAAATAGCTTTCAGAATGGAAAAGCAACATAACTACAGACATGGAAGAAATTTCGTAAATTATAGGAGATCACTACAGGTAACTTTCCATCAATAAATTCAAAACACAAAAAGTTGAATTGTGAGGAAAATGTGAAATAAGTAGATTGACCCAATAAAAACGGAAAGTCATTGACATTTAAAAGATCCTACTTTAAAATGCATCAAACCCCAACAACTTTACTTGCAAGTCTTTCAAAACCATCAAAGTAGAGTTAAATTCTATGACATTAAAAGGTTTTTAGAAAATAGAAAAATACAGAAGTCTTCTCAAAGTTGGCAGCATCTTCATGGCGAAATGTAAATGGTTAGACTTATAAAAAAAATTCCAGTGCAATCCCATTGATAAAAACAGACATAAAAATATAAACAAAGTTTAAACTACAGTCCTGCCATGGATTGGAATAATACTGGTAGCCAAGGAGAGTTTTTCTCCAGGAATGCAAGGACTGCTCATCTCTAGGGCATCTCTGACCAGTGTAAGTATATGAAGTAGTTTATAAGACTCAGAGAAGCTAAAGGCTTTATTGAGATGTTGCATCTCTCAGTACCTGAAGAACATGTAACTCCCTGAGCCAAAGCAGGACTGCAGTTTTATTGGGCAGGGAGAATAGCGCCCCCCCAACCCCTCCTCACCCCCAACCCCACATTTCTTTGGGCTGATCCAGCCTATGCTTTTCTTCATCTCTGCCTGCCGCTGAATTTATGGTTGGGATAGTTGGGAGATTGTTTGTGCCTATTGCTTGAGATCACTGGTAAAATCCCACTCTGAAAACTGTGAGAACAAGTCTTTTAAGATCTGAGTTCCCAAACGTCCTGATCTGTCTGTCAAGGTTCAAGGGAAATAGTGGGTAGAAAACAAACAAACAAACATGAATGGCAGATGCAGGGTGGGGAAGAGAGAAAAGAAACGAGAAAAAAAAAAAAGCAATGAAGCAAAAGTTTAAGCAGGGGACATTTGGTTTTTTTGTTTGTTTGTTTGTTTAATTCTTTAAATACCAAAATGATATGAATAGACTTTAAAATATAATCTAGGAGATCATCTAGACAAATGCTGAAAACACATCACATACACAAAATTTAACAATTCATTTCCTTTTGAAATGTATCTACCAAAAAACTATAGCATTTACCACTTATCACACTTCATAGATAAACATTTTTTATTTTTTATTTATTTGACAGACAGAGATCACAAGTAGGCGGGGCGGGGCGGGAGGAAGCAGGCTCCCTGCTGAGCAGAGAGCCTGATGTGGGGCTTGATCCCAGGACCCTGGGATCATGACCTGAGCCGAAGGCAGAGGCTTTAACCCACTGAGACACCCAGGCGCCCCAATAAACATTTTTTAAATACAATCCCATTAAAGGCACGAATAAGATGAGGCAGTCCACTATTGTGGACATCTTCTGTTTGTCTGCTTAGCACTACTCCTTTGTTCTGTGAAAAATCCCCCTCCTATGGGGAGCTGCTCCCCACAGCAAGACAACCCTATGGCAGGGAAAAAGGGGCCACCACTATCAGTCCATTGTTTAAGGTTAAAATCTGAATGAGCCAAGACAATCATCATTCTTTCCTAGATTTTGTTTTTGTTTGTGTTTCCCCGACTTAAGTGGAACAAAGGGATTGAATTCCAGCTAGTGGCAGACTTTCTGAGACATGAAACATGCAACTCTCTGTATCCCGGGTCCCTCTCAATAAGGGGGCAATCAATAGGTTTAGAAAACGAGGCCCAAATGGAGAGAAAATTAAAAACGAGCTAGAGAGAACATGCGTCCTAGCTACGCTTATTTCTGGCTTAGAGTGTCCCTTTAGGCCAAGCTGCCTTGACTTCAGGCCAGCTGCAAATGTGTGAATCTCCTAATAACTTCCTCTTTGATACCTAAATTTATTCAAGTTAAATGTATGTTATTTGCAATCAAAAACATCCTGACTGAAATATCATCACTACTACTCAACATTGTTCTCAGGACTCAAAAAGTGCAGTAAAAGACAGAAAATGAATAGAAGAAATAAATACTGAAAATAAAGATGTGATTATGTGAAGATGGTGTTTATATCAAATCTAAAATAAAGAGAGATTCAATTTAGAAATATTTTTAAAATATGAGCAAATGTAATGTTGCTTAAGGTAAAAAAATAAAAGTAAAAAATAACTTTTCCATGGATTAGCAACAAGAAATTAGTAAACATAATAAAAAGATCCAAATGTAGCAAAAACCCCATGTTCCTAGATGGGAAGACAAATATTAAGATGTTTTTTCTTTAAAAATAAATCTTCCTGGTGATAACATCCTAAAATGTTAGTACTTTTCATCTCTGGGTAAGGACAGTTGGAGACAGATGGAAAGGAAGTGGAAGGTGAAATCTTTCATTCTTTAGCTTGTTTGTTTTTGTATTACTTGAATTACTACAACCATGTATTCATGCAGAACTTTTGTAATTCAAGAAAGCAATGGCACGAAAAATATTTTTCAGCCCTAATGTTATAAATCATGTAATTATTTTACAAAATGAGGGGTCAGAAGTGGGAGGATGATCTGCCATGATTCCTCCAAGAATATTAATCAGCTCATGTAATAAAACTTGCTGTGTGCTTCCCTGCTTCCCCAAACTGGAGGTCAACAAGAGAGTAAGTTCCTCTAGAGCAAAAACATGTTTCATCTTTCTACTGCAGTACTTGCTGCAATAGTGGTTTTTGGTGGTGTTTAGTAAGTGCTAATGTGTTTGTTAAGTAAATACATGGTCTAGAGGAATATAGCTGTTCTGGGGCAATGCACTCACATCATAAGGCCATCTATCTGCCTTTATAAGACAAAGGATCCCCTAGAGGTACATGGAAAACTCTTTTCTAAATGAAAATGCAAAGTTTTTAAAGACTTCCTCTTATAGCTTCTCAGATGACCTTTTCCAACATGTAAAGAAATAAAGTGATGGGGAGAAGGAGAATGATTTTAGCACATGATATAATTGATTTGAGAGGTAGGGAATAGGCTAAATGTGGGGAGATAGAGTCAATGGTCCAAGAATGAGAAGGACTTCCTTTTAAAGTCTGGTGAATAAATCATTTTTTATTAATTAAATTATAATGTATTATTTGTTTCAGGGGTACAGGTCTGTGAATCATCAGTCTTACACAATTCACAGCACTCACTGTAGCACACATGCTCCCCAATGTCCATCATCCAATAAACTGATTATTAAAGAAAAAGTTCTTCCCACATTAAGCAGATTCTAGCAATGTTCCTGCACAAAGAATGTATCCCTCAGTAATAAGACATGCCAAGCTAAGTTAATTCTAGATGCACTGTATGTCATGGCAATAAATGCAGTATATGGCTCAGATGGAAGATAAAAATATTTCATTAGTTTCTTACCATTGAATTAAATAACAACATTAACTTTTCAGCAATATGCATACTTAGAACTGTTGAAATGTCAAGAATAGTCCATTATTTTTTATTTATCTAAATCTGAGGCTCAACTTTCATGAACATTTGCAACAATTTTTTACTAGCAAATGTATTTTTTAAATGACAGTAAATGCTTTACACTTAAACTGAAAATTATTTATAAATATTATTTCCTCTCCTAGATACATTCATTCTTTTGTAATAAAGGACAATAGTGAAAGAAGAAAATATTCCAAGATTGGCTAGAAGCAGAGAGCCTGATCTCTTTAAGATGAATGAACTGTCTCCAAAATCAATACTGTAAATGACATCTTCCCCTTTCTTCCCCTTTCCAACAGAAAGATTCTACTTTGAAATGCTAGGATGGGTCTTGGTAATTCTAATGCTGGTGATTCTTGTATAGCCAAAGCCTTGTCCTATAGTCAGAGTTGAGCCTATCCAAAAACAGTGCTTTGAGTTTCTGAAACTGGAAAGAAAGAGACTCTGTATCAAGACTCTATTACTTAGATGATTTAAGGGAACATTTCTAAGCGTACTGAGATATATTTAGCTTTACAATGAACTGTTTTCTTCCAGTAGGTTTGGCTTCTTAATTATGATGAGCTAAAAGATATCGAGGATAATAATAATAACTAATAATAATAAAAAACTAATAATAAAATGCTAGCATTTTTTGAAACACTTGGCACAATGCTCTATTGAAGTACTCTACCTCTGATAGTTCTCGCTACTCCCATATAGAGTATTTGCTATATTATCTCCATTTTGTAGATGAGAAATCTGATTAGTTTAAAGATAAATTTAGCCAAGTTGTTCTGTCAGGAAACGGCAGAACTGAGTTTGAAACTGAAGCCTGACAAACACGGGAGTTCCTTTTCATGTCTTTCTTTTCCTGTTTTTTGTTTTTTTTTTTTCCATTACCCACATAGACCCACCATTCATTCATCCTTTTTTGTTCCTTATCTTTTCTTGCACTACATTGTTTTTCCCGAGGTTACATAAGAGAACCTCGGCATGGAGACCTTAATAATCCTGGATTTACTATTTCATGGCTGTTACATGTCATTGTACTTTTAAACAATTAAAATCTTTCAAAATCAAATTTTCCTTCGAGGTTCACACCACCTCAAAGATTTGGTGTCTTCTTATCATTCTATTCCCTGCTGCAATCTGGGGAGACTCCGGAGTCATGTAGATGACTCTTGTGAGACAGAATATTTTTTCACTTTACTGGCCCCTTTAACTGGGGTGACTTGATTTTTCACTCGACTTCGGCAGCCAACACCATCCTCCCCTGGTAAGTGCTTTCCACCTCAACAAACAGAAACTCCAATGTCCTTTCTGTCCTCTGACAGTAATTTTCTGTTGTGCTAAGATTTTTTTAACCCTCTTGGTTTGCCAAGTATATCTCCGGATACACCCCCCTTCCCTGTTTTTAAGTCCATTTAGACCTTGTTCTTGATGATCTGTTACCCTGGTCTTCTTCCAAAGTGTCCTTCTGCAACTCATCTGCGCCCAGGCTGCTAGGCACAGCTCAGTAAATAAATAAATAAATAAATAAATAAATAAATAAATAAACCAGACATATACACGCAACTATGCAGATCATTAGAT
Organism: Enhydra lutris kenyoni; assembly: GCF_002288905.1. Taxonomy (NCBI): domain Eukaryota; kingdom Metazoa; phylum Chordata; class Mammalia; order Carnivora; family Mustelidae; genus Enhydra; species Enhydra lutris. Next base: position 35,457,867 of record NW_019154099.1, on the reverse strand, counting down.
TATTCCAACAAAACTTTATATTATGCATTTCATCTATTTTTCCAGAACTATGTAGCCATTGATTGTATATTCCAAATAAGCTCCCTCTCCCAGTCCTTTTTAGTGGCCATTCCAAGCTTTCACACTCACCCTCATGCTCTGTCCCCACACGCTCTCACCGCACCACAGATGACTTCACTTTCCTCGTCACACAAAAGGTCAGAGGTGATTATGAGCCCATCCCTGCATTCCTCCTTCCTTACCTTGTTGACCCTGTCGCCTGGGAAGCAGTGTCCAGGCTATTCAAGTATCGGCACCTGAAATCTCTCCCCTCCAGAATCTATCAGAGGACTGTCCCAACCTCGCTTTCAGATGGCTCTTCTATGATAGCATATAAGTATCCTCAAGTCACTCCCATTAAATCAAAACAAAAAACAAAACAAACAAAAAAACCACTTTCATGTCTTCACACACCTCCCTAGATTTTTGCCTCAAAACTTCCTTTCCTTTCATTACCAAATATTTTACAAAGCAGCTTCCCTCATTGTCCCTACCTCAACCCCCTAAAATCCAGCATCTGACCCCAGTTCCTAACAATGACCTTCAAGTGACTAAATCTGATGCCTCCTCATCCCTGACCTTCGCTAACTTGGTTAGGTTCCCTACCCTGAACTCTCATTATGGGTGATTCCATTTAATACCTCCCCTCACAGTTATCTTTTCATGTGCCTATCTTACTCACTGTCCTCCTTGAATATAAAACACCATCAGTATCTGCTGATACTTTCTTCCAAATACTATCTCTGCCCATTGTCTCATTTTCAGTCCAATACAATTCAGGCCATCAGTGTTCCTTATTAAAAGAAACTGATATGTTACAATAGATTGTTTAGCCTTCTACTTTTAGCACTTCCAGAATAAACTACACACCAAGTAAACGGATCGCATTGAGTGATTGAACATACATACACATTTTTATTTACTCCATGTTCCCCAATTTTCTCAAGAAAGCAATGAAAATAATGGAAAGGTGAACTAGGACAAGACCTAGTGGATTGGGAAAAGGGGTACAGAGATATCCAGGGAGGGCAATATGAAACTTATAATTCAGGCATGCATGGTACTGTCAGGCTCTCAGCCTGCTTCTTATGGGAGCCAAGACATTGTGTCAGCACAAGGTAAAGCACAAAGAAGGTACCATCATCCAGAGTTTTCCAGATCTATCAAGGCCGTAAAAGAATGACTTTCAAAAATCTCTTTCTCTAACAAGAAAGTTATAAAAAAAAAAAAAATTCTGGTCTGTTTTTTTTTTTTTTTTTCAAAAAAAAATTTTAAAAAGTGACCACACTATACTGTTGCTCTGATGAATTCCGAGTATAGTGAGCATCTGATGACTGAACTTGCTTGTACTGAACAGTATGCTCATCTCCCCATCAATAAAAAGCTGCATCCGGTCTTATGAGGCCAATTCCTTCAGAGCTTCATTTTATTTGTGCTTGAAATTAGGACATAAAGACAGTGTTACAGCAGTTATAATATCTTGGTGTAATACATTTTTTTTCTTAAATTACTTTGTTTTTTATACTTCTATCCCCAAGCAAATATGTGATCTTGGGCAAGTCACTTGGAGAAAAGGGATACATGGAGAGTACTGAACCCAGTGATTTCCAGGGACTCTTCCACCACAAAAGCACAGTAGTCCTTTGCATGTGTCTCTTTTTGCAGCATTCAGGGTTAATGAGCTCTATCACAGACTATGACCTCAGAGGGAAATTGACTCATAGGAAGACAGCAGTTGCCAACCACCCCCCCACACCCAATACTCTCCCTGCGCAGATGATCACTCCCTGTTTAAAACCCTGAATATTTGTGTCACTGATTAGTGCCTGTGTAAGTGACACTTTTGCTAATGACCAAATGCCAAAATTACCAAACGATAGAGGGAGAAGAGACCCTAAGGTATTATCTAGTCCAGTTATAAGCCCTTGGACCCCAGTGATGCGGGTGCATCCCTGAGCCAATTTCAGTATTCCAAATGTCCCGTGATAATTCTTCTACATTTGAGGACGATCTTGTATAGTTAATCAAGCTAAATTCATGAGTTTAGATATAGAAGAGATGGTCCCATAAGGTTGCTTTTTAAATAAACTATTATAGTGTAAGACACTAGATGTAATAAATGCCCTGAATTATAAAGAGCTATTATTCTGAAGATTTTTATTCTGGATTTCAAAAGTTGTTTTAATGTTCTGTATTTAGAACCAGAGATTATTTTAAAATGATTGACAAGTAATATAAGATTTTCTCTTAGGAAGAAAAAAAAATTAATCATGGCAAAGGAAATTGTGTTGTTGCTGGAACAACCCTTTGAATATGAGAAGGAAACTCTTGATTGTATAACTAGAATGTTCAACCGCAGGTGCTGGCAATAGGAAGTTGTTCTTACAAGCAGAACTTTCACAGCACGGGAAGTACTAGATAGAAGGATAAACTCAGCGTTGGCTCTCATACTGACTGCCGAGATGGCTGAAATGATGTTCCAGTCACTGTAGGGACCACCCTCACTGCCTGACACTCACATGACAAAATCACAGCTGGCTAGGACCCTAGGGACCTGAAGACCAGGCTCTGACCCCTATAAGAATGTTTTACCGAGTGTCTCTGACAGATGGTCTGCCTAGCTCCAGCAAAAATTCAGAACTTCAAAAAATAGCCCTGCTCACTTCTGGACATTTTGAGAGGTCAAAAACTTTCACTGAACTTTATCAAAATTTCTATCATTGGACCTTTACCTGCTGGTCCTAGGGTTGTCACACACACCAGAGACCTGAAAAATCTATTCCTTTGATAGGATAACTTTTTGTGACATCTGTTATCAAGCCTTCCCTTCTTGGGACTAAACATTCCCAATTTTTGCAATGATTTCATACTTGGCATAATTTCCAGAATCTTCACAATCTGGATTTTCCTATGCTAAACAAGTTTGCCTTTCCAAAACTTGCCATAAAGTGTAGCACCCCATAGCTGTAGTACTCAGATGTAGTTTGACTAGTAAAAATGTGATGAAACTATTCATTCCTATTAATAGTGAACTACTAATTTTAAATTATGTAACTGTATTAGTCAGCCTAAAAATAGAACAGATGGGCCTTTTCTGTTTTTAGTCATTGTTAGTTCCCATTAACTTATGGGGGGAAAAGGAAAATCTTTTATACAGAAAATGATTCCAAATAAAACTGATTTTTAAAACACATGGTTTCCCTGTAAGCTTTCATACATTCCACTCATACTTGCAATATAAATAATAAAATAGTTTGGCTTAAATTTAAATAGCAAGTAGACATGCATACATGAAAAAAAGTACAAATTTTTACTGAGCTAGATTAACAAAGCAAATATAAAAATGTCTTCCTGGTAGAAATGCTAAATATTATAAATAAAATTAAATTTCCTAAAAATATTTATTAGATGGATGCATCTCATATAATATTACTTATGGAACTTTTTAAGAATCTTAATAAAATATTTCTAAGGGTCATTGAAAAATATGTGGGTAGAAACAGACAAGCACTTAAAAAATAGTGAGAGTTCATATCACTAATCGCTAAGACACAATGAGACTTCGAAGTAAACAATGGGATCTGTGTCTAGAGTATGCAGAAAACATAATTCATTGCCTTGAAGCAGACCATGTATTATATTAGAAAATATATATACCTATATGTGGCTTTTAATCACAAATCAGTAGAGACATAGAATATTAATCCAGAAAATTCTGACCTTCATTTCTGGTGGGATTATAAAATTGGCATAATCTTTCTGGAAAAAATCTTGGCAATACTTATCAAATCTTCTCAAAGAGTCTACATTTTTATGCAGTAAATTCCTATCAAGAACCCCTAAGAAAATAATCCGATATTTGGACCAGGGCCAGTACAGAATAAGTTACTTATATAGGGGAAAAAAAGGGAAAAAATGTATAAATTCTAATTTATAGTAAGAATCAAAGTTATGTACCATATATTAAGAAACGAATGCCGGCTTCTGCAAGAAGCAACCTCCAGACACAATGCTTCAAACATAAATGAGTTTATTTTGTTTCTGTCCAAACCAAGTGTTTCTGACCAGTGATGGCTCTTCTCTCATTTGTGATTCAAGCACCCATGCTCCTCCCAGCTTGTGACTCTGCCATTACTAACCTGGGGCTTCCAGTGAAGCTAGTCTCTGTCTAGCAAAAGACAAAAAAGCCTTTGGAGTAATATCCACATGAGACGTCCAATGTCAGTCCTTCTGTCCATGTTGTGTGTGCAGGAACTCGTTCAGAAAGCCCCCTCTGACTGCCAGAGGGTCTCGGAAGGAGAGCTGAGCTACACGCACCGGATAGAAAGTGTGGGTGAACAAGAAAGCTGCAGCGCCACATCTGCCTTTGGAGCTCCAAACTGTACCTTTCTTTCCAGGCAGAGCACACCCACCCTCTCTGCTGGGGAAACACCCACGATGCCCATCTCAAAGTCTAGGATCTCTAAATGAGAGGAAGTTTTCTCCATCAGGTCAAGAATGAGACTCCTTGTGGTCTAATGACCTATGAACTGAAAGGATGATTTATTTCTTGCTTCACAGATAGATAACTTGGGTGGGGGTGAGGGAGAAAAGAAACACCATTTGGAAAAACTTAAGACAGAAACAGGGCAATTGCTAGTCTTTGGCAATGGTGAAGTCTTCCTGAGCAGGCATTTGGGAAGTCTAGAGATTATTTTAAGGCTTAAGCAGTGAAAGATTGTTTTTTTATTTTGCCCAGGTTCATGCCTTTCCATCAAGTGCCCATGAGGCTTCTGTTCTTTTGCTTTCTAGTCATTCCATGTACTAATTACTGCATGCAAAGTTCTTTTCCTGATGCTGTACTTCTCTCTAATTTAATTGTGGCTAATTTAATTGTACCTTGAAACCATTTGAAAAATATGATGTGGGTCAGAAGATATCATCCTTAATCTACTCTTTGCCATAGAACTAATTTGATTTCATTCCAGGGACAGATCTGTTCAGCCTATGGTTCCCAGCCGTTCCCAACATTCCTTTACAATTCAAGATGCAGTAGTCACTTTCCAAGCATATAAACCTTTCATATCTGGATTCTGTCTGTTCTCACCATTTCCATTTGTGCTCCAGCCTAAACTCATTTCTATTACAATAATTTTTAATGCTTTTTTTAAAAATCAGCTTTATTGAGGTATAACTGACATATAGAATTGTTAAGATATTTAAAGCAGACATCATAGTGATCTGATATATGTATACATTGTGAAAGGATCCCCCCCCAATCCTCTTAATTAACATATCCATCACCACATATGTTTTTGTGTTTTGCTTTGTTTCGTTTTGTTTGGTGAGAAGATTTCAGTTCTATTCTCTTAGCCAATTTCAGTTCTACAATACAGTGTTCACTATAGTCACAGTATTTCACATTAAATCCTCAGAACTTATTCAGTCATAGAGCATTTAAAATTTTATTTTTCTTGCTCCTTTTTCAATCTCCAGCTTCTTGTCCTTAATTAATTCAATTCCATTCTTTGTAGTTCAGTGTTATGATGATTACTGCTCTAAATTTTATCTCTGTAGAGCTGAATCTATGGGACACATTCTTATATGTAGAATATATATATATCTTAAAGATTTTATTTATTTATTTATTTGACACAGAGAGAGAGAGATCACAAGTAGACAGAGAGGCAGGCAGAGAGAGAGAGGCAGATGCAGGCTCCCCGCTGAGCAGAGAGCCCGATGTGGGGTTCGATCCCAGGGACATGAGATCATGACCTGAGTTGAAGGCAGTGGCTTAACCCACTGAGCCACCCAGGTGCCCCTATATGTAGTATATTATCATGTTTCTTGTTTTCTGAATTTTTTTTTCTTTTGGAGCCAAGAGGAAATAGAAGACAGAAAACATTTAGATATGTCCAAACCGTTAGGTATTTTTGTTCATTTCTAATTTCAGTTGTATTTTATTATATTATACTCAACTTATTTGATTTTTACTATTTCAAATTTAAAATATGCTTATGCTTTTATTTTGGCCTATTATAAGTTCATTACTTTTGCAAACGTTGTAAGAGCCCTTTGCAAAGATGTATTCCCTGTTGGATATAATGCTTACTACTAGTCTTTATGTAATGATGTTTCATTCACAAGTTCTTTTTCCTTTGAATTAATATTTCAGTTATTGGACTTTGTCTCCAAGTAATTTTTTCAGAATTACAATTTGTTGGAATTTACAGAATTACAAGTTGTTGCATAATTATGTTTCTATTTCCTTTGTATGCGTCTGATTTGTATTTGGTTAAAGAATTCTTGATTAGGGCCCTGTAGGGTCTTCTTACTTATGTTTAAAGAAATTTGCCATCTGAGTTGCTTCTGGAGAGATACGCATTAGCTCTTGACATCCAATTTCATTTAGGCTCAGGTTGTCACTGTTTCTGAAAGATATTATATGGTTTGATAATATGGCTATTCCTTAGTTTATTATAGTTAAGGTTAATTTTCTTTGTTTTTGATCATTTCAGTAATTTCAGGCAGAAATTTACATAAAAGCAACTTCATTCTCTTACCAGAACTACATGGTGTGCTGAGTCTTTGCTATCTAAAAATATCTTCTTTGTTGCTTTCAGACATGAAATATTATTTAGATTAACACATATACTTGAATTACAGTATTTTTTCTTTTGTCCCTTGAATTTCTCATTGCCCTCTCATACCTGATTTTGCAAAATCTGAAGAGAGCCTTATTTTTGCTTTCTTTAGAAGTAAACTGTTATTTATTGTGCTTGAGTATTTGAAATTCAAGACTGACTCCAGGATGGTGGAGGGAAGCATATTAGCTCTAATTATCATATTCCTGCATGGTTCCATAAAATTCAAACATTAACCAACAGTGTTGTCATCTCAGTGAAGCACTTTGAAATAGTCTCTGCCCCTCTCCACCCTCCTTCTCATGAAAGGAAAGCTACAAAAACTGAGGAAGCTAATACCGTCCTATGGGGTGGTAATATAAAGACCATTGCTCACATTTGGCCATGTACCCGCTGCTTCTCCTCTCCTGTAGGTACCTGCCCATAAAATTAAAATGTGTTCTTTCGATTTCTGTGCATGGTAACCTGCTCCTTTGCGGAAAGATCTCCTATCTGCTACTACCTATCTGTAACTGACAGGTAAATTCACTTTAAGACATTATAAAACACCCAATGTCCTCCAAGACATAATTTGATGCTATAGTCGAATGTCCAGCTGGTTCTTGCATCTATTTCAATTAACAAGAAATCAAAGGTAGGCAGAGAGGTAACTAAGTTTCTACAAAACCCGCAAAGATAAATCTTTGTTTTATCTATTTTCATTAATTTTGTTTTCTTGATCCCTGGTGAACTATTTTGTTCTGCAGATACGAACTTCAATTAATTTTTTTGCAATTCTTTTGAAAGAAGAGGTGGTGCTGGAAATGTGGGTAATTCCAGATGGAGAATTACATGTTTTCATGACCTTATTTCTCTTTTGTTTTCATGTGTTCATCTGTTTGTTCAACTCGTGAAGTACTACGGCAGATTCTAGGCTCTGCTTCCTTCTGCATCGCCATCTTTCCTTGTGTAGGAATAGCACTGTCCTTCTCAGATGGAATTCACCTTGTGAAAGGAGTTCACAGGAACCACTCTCTTGACTGCTTCTCTCTGATATCTAGGCCATCTCTTGTGACAGCTTCTGCCAGCAAAACTCAGCCTGAGTCACTGAGCTGCCACTTGCCACATTGATAAACCATCCCTCCTGGGGTATGAACACCAGTGCTGAGATGACTCGGCCTGTTACTGTCACCTGAGCGATGGCATCTAATTAGCATGTTGGCCTCAAGTGCCTTTCTCTAGCCTGATCTTATATACTTGGTGCCCAGCTGAAATTCTTCAAGTGACTGTCAGTTTGGTGACTTTTATGAGTTTAATCATAAATGCAAGTTGTCCATTGTTCTGTAGTTCAGAGGAGAGGAGATGACAAACCACACAGGTCCTCACGCTCCCACCTCTCATCATAATTCTTGAATTACAAACTTTAAAAAAGTACTAAATATCTACCTCTCTAAAACTTTAGGAAAAAAAATAGATAGAAAAAAGCACATTTTTTGGTTTTTTCCGTAGCAAACATACTCTCAGGGTTTCTCTGCCCATATTCAAATATGGAGGAATGATTATAAAGCTATAAGAAACTGAACTGTGCTTTCCCACCCATTGTACAACTGAACAATTTGTGTTTCTGTAATACATGGTTCAGTTAATTAAATTACTCTATATATCAAATCCTTGGGAGGGAGGGAAGAAAGAGCAAATAGATTGCCTTATTATGAGTATTACATTTTTTGTCTTACTTGCTTTCATAAAGAGAAGGAACATAAGATCACATAGGCCTGAACCTTATCTGGACCCTCAAAAAGATATGGCAAACTCCTATGAATTTCTAATACTATTTATATATTGTCCTCATGTCAAGTTTAATGTAAACGAACATTTATTTTACTAATTTTGTTAACAGTTCTCTGCACCTGAACAGCACCCGCATTGCCAATCACTTTTCTGAGTACATAATATTGTACTAAGAGAGCCCACTGGTTCTCAAGACCAGAGATGCAATGAGTCATTTAATTCAAAGATACTAGATAGGATCTAGATGGAATAGGAATGCCAAAACCACTGACAGTATCCGAAATTGGCTTTTGATTAATGATTTGTGTTCACCAGTCCTAGGTATTCACAAATGGAATGTAAAAGCACTGCAAAATAGGAATAAAAGCTAACCAGATGTCACTCTGTCCAGCAACCCCCTAATACATGCCTAGCATGCATTTTCCATATCTACAGATGAAATTAAATTAGCTATAACAAGCTGCTAACTGGGCATTATCTGAGGGCTGGAAGAAGTCCTACCATTTGGAAATGCAACGATATTTAAGTGAATAATACTAAATCTACTATAGCAACTCTGAGCCCAAAAGCAATTTGTATTTTGTTCTTGTACATGCTGATGTAACAGAAAGAACATAATGAGCTGAAGTTTTTCCCCAAAGGAACTTGACCTCCTTAGTGGGGAAAAAAAAAAAAAAAGAAAGAAAGAAAGATAAAATAAAAAACAGCTGTTTGGCCTAGAGGAAGAAAAGATTCCCCAATGACAAATTTACAATCGAGAAAATCAGGTCCAACGAAATGAAATAAAGACAGCCAATAGGATTGTCTCTAAATTTATATAAAATAGTTTGAGTATCAAAGGACAGGAAAGACAAATGTCTCTAAAAAACCAAATGTTACAGTAACCCCCCAAAAGGAACAAAGAGGAAAGAAGAAACAAAATGTAGTACTTGTATATATTATGCATTTCTGAACTTTCTTTAAAACTGCCACAGAGTTCCCATATATCTTTAGCATGTATTTAACATAGTTATAGCAAGGATGGACAGATGTGCCTGCCTCTAACCACACCACAACCTGCATCTCAAACACAGAAACATCAGATATGTCCTTTAACAAAAAATAAACAACTTCTCTGAGACGATAAGTAAATGAAATAAAAAACAGGATGAAAATTATAGAGCCTATTTCTTCAGCAATTAAATTAAAACCAAAGCATGCAGAGGAATTAGAATCAGACGTGGTAGTGAAATCTGGGTTTGCATTGATCAACTGAGTCCTTCCAGAACCAAACTGACTTTCTTTTTTTTCATATAAAAAATTATTATCACATAGGAACGGCACAGGTATTTTTAGTTTGCACTCTTTGCTCTCTCATAGGAACAGCCTAGAATCCTAACACGGACCACATGCCTGCACTGAGTTACCACACAGGTTAGTGTAAAAAAACCCAGGTGCCTCGCAACCTTGTAGATAGTTAAAATAGAATTCAGGATTTGAAGATGACTCAAACGTCTCACAGTATAATCCCAAGACATTTGTTTAATAAATGCATTTTATTTTAGTTTGCTTTTGTGTGGAACCTCAAAAGATAGGGTTCATTTTTCAGTCAATTGATTCAGTTCAGTTCTTCCCGTGGGGGTGGAGAGATTAAGTCATCATAGTGTTAGGATCTGACGGTCCCCCAAGGACTCCACCTGCAGCTATCACTCTGTGTGCCAGCCGCGGTTCCTGTCATTAACCCTTCCCTTCACCTGCCACAACAGGAAATGGGTATGAACATTGCATGTGCTTCCTTCTGAACCAAAATGAAATTTTGCCAGACTGTCCTGTCAGAGCAGTAGCTTGAAGGCATACGTAAGTCAAATGAAAACTTTGGAGATTATTTTCTCTTATAAAACATGATTTTTTCTTTTTTTAGTTAGAAAAGAACTCCAACTTGTTAAGATAAGATTTCCTTTAGTTAGCTCTTAATGCTTTTAATACTATACCAATTGCTTGGTGTTCCCTAAAGATATACATACACAGAGGCAATAAAAAGCCCATGAGTAGGATTTTTTTTTTTTGAATTGACATAATAGCAAAAATGGGGGTGTAGGTAATTAATGAGAACATTAAAAAATTGCTTTCAAATATCCACGCTATTCCCAATGGCAATAAATAATTTCTGGGTGAATAATAACATGTACACAAAATGAACAATACCTGGGCCATGTTTTCAAGCTTATGCTTATATCAAAAAGAAAGAGAATAAGGATGATTGCATCTCAAATCAATAGGAGAAAAGAATTGCAGATGTTATGGCTCCTAACCACGGGGGGGGAACCCCAAAGCAAGGAACCTCTCTGCTGGCTGGAATTGCTGAACGCACATCCTGAAACAAAGAGACACGGAAGCTGGACGAGAATTCTGGAGTGCCGGGAAAGGCAAAGCAAGCTTCCAAATTGAAAACTCACAGCATTGTCTCCATTTGCTTTACCTGAAATTTAAATTATGTATGACGGAATTGGGTGGTCTTTCTGACTAAATCAGTGGGGCGGGGAGGGGGGGCAGTGAGAATAGCAATAGCAAATAACTTTTGGCACCAACAGAAGGAAAATTGCTTTTCTATCATGGGACTAATCGTAATATTTGGCATAAACGTGAAAAACAGAAGAGAGCTTTCGAGGTGCTGTTATAGATGGTTCATGTAGAAGAGCTTTTATCCGTATGAGAACCTCAAAGGCAACCTTGACCACACTCATAAGGAAATAGCCACAGATGCAGTAAGTCGTATAGATGGTTCTGCCAGCCCACAGTGGATGGGGAACAGGTTTTGAAATATTAGCACCAGGGTGCAACAAGATTTACTAAATGTGCTTTAATATATTCAGATTTCTGTGTTTTGAAGATACCAGTTCCAAAATGTTTCCCATGGAATTTAATGCAGCAGATATATTTGCTTAATAGACATGGGGAAATACATGAATTATTCTTGAATAAATGCAGGAAAGTAAATTCACTCTAATTTGAATAAATGCAAGAATAACTCATTTTATGTCCCATGTTTATTAAGCAAATATATATTGCAGATATATGTACGTACATATACACATATGACCTCAGAACAGCATAAATGAGCAGTGTTGACATTGATACGATTCCAGCTAAAAGTGAAAACACTTGATTTGACATTTTATGTTTTTCCACCCTTATTCTCAATTAACACCAAATGTTCCTTATTTTTTTTTATTATTTTATTTATTTTTTTGACAGACACAAGTAGGCAGAAAGAGAGGAGGAAGCAGGCTCCCCGCTGAGCAGAGAGCCCCATGTGGGGCTCAATCCCAGGACTCTAGGATCATGACCTGAGCTGAAGGCAGAGGCTTCAACCCACTGAGCCACCCAGGTGCCCCTGTTCCTTATGTATTTTTTAATCCTGAAGATAGCTTACAAGCCTACCTTCTCCCTGATTGTTTCCTTGCATATCATATAACTGGATATAATTATAACAAATCTTTAACAGATTCAAAAAGATTTCAGTGTATTTTGAACTGAACTGACTTTAAGAGGAATCCAATTTGTTATCGCTCCCTGAGGTAATGTAAGTAGATTTGATAAAGACTTAAGTATTTTGTTCTAACTGAATAAAATAGTTGTTTCTGAAAAGGCTAATATAATCTTGAACTTTATCAATTGAAGATGACATCTAAAATGAGGAAGCTAAGAATCTCTCTCGACTCTGCTTAGATCATTGTTGAAATATTTGTCCACTCTGGGGACTGTACTTTCAGAAGACATCAATGAATTTGAGTTTTTTCCAGAAAAGGGTGTTGTATTTGGTAAGGAAATTCAAAATTATGCTCAAGGGGAGCCATTGGTTGAGATAACCCAACGGACCTGGTAAGTCCAACTATTCCATATTTCTGTGAATAAATTCAAGTTAGTTTATGAATAATTTTCTTATATAATGTACGTCAAGTACATCGAAGTGAGAAGTTTCATGACTTCTCATTCAAGTTGTAAGTCAAAATCCCATGACTTAAACCAAATTTGAGTTCATAACTTAATTATGTCAGAGATCTAAAATGTGCATTTTAGCCTCACTTATTTTTGGCAGGAATTATGACTTTTTTCTTCCATCTATAAAAAACAGAATTTTGACACTCTTATTATAGAAAATTGAACTTTTTACAGGAGCTCAGTTCTATATTCTGTAGATGTCTAAATTTTACAAAGCAAAATCTATTTTGAGAATATAATTAGAAGAAAGGAATTTTTTCACAAAGGTTAAAAATATTTAAATATTTCCAGCAAGGAATAGGACATTAGAGTTAGGGTGATAATAGATTTGAAGGGTCTTATCCAGGAAAAAATAGGCACGACTCAGACATGGTTGTGTTTTGAGGAGGAGGAATGTCAACGAAGATACCTGTCTCCTGTTCTTTAAAAAACTAAGGTGAAGGAAATGATGTTTTCAGAATTACAGCATTCCACCAGAATTACCATATATATATACATATGTGTGTGTGTGTGTGTGTATTTGTATATATGTACATATGAAATATATATGTGTGTGTATATATATATACACATACAAATATATACATATGAAAAATGTATATATTTGAAACATCCCCTAAAGTTTCACTGAAAGGACTTGCCCTTCCAGGAAAACACATTTTTTTTTCTCTATGCCACAACACTTGCCATGTTTTTTCCCCCAACTGAACATCAAGCCCCTTCCCTTAAAATCCACCCTTTCCTCCCCAGTGAAATTCTACCTTCTTTTTTTTTTTTTTTTTTTTTTTTTAATGTTTTTTTTATTTATTTTACAGAGAGAAATCACAAGCAGGCAGAGAGGCAGGCAGAGAGAGAGAGGAGGAAGCAGGCTCCCCGCCGAGCAGAAAGCCCGATGCGGGGCTCGAACCCAGGACCTGGGATCATGACCTGAGCCGAAGGCAGCGGCTTAACCCACTGAGCCACCCAGGCGCCCCAAATTCTACCTTCTTGAAAACACACCTCAGCCATCTAAGCAAAGCACACACTGTAATTTATTAATCCACCTTCAGATTATTTCCATGTAGACCCACTGCTTTCTCTTCATCCTTGCAATGGTCGCTTTCACTTTGGAGGTCTTCGTCAATCATCCCTTTTCTTTATCTCCTAGTGCTAGCACAATATGCAATTATTTCTTCATTTCATTTAGTTACCTGATTATTAGATACTTTTTCTACCTGTGTGGGTGAATTAAGTATAAAACCATTTCTGCCATATCCCTTTGATTAGAAATTTTTCTTTGTTTTCACTTTATTTTCCTATTTTTCTTCAAAAGCTTTTATCACCACAACTAGGTGAGCAATAGAGTGACTATTGCCTAGAAAATGTTGAATGCCTGCTGGAAAAAATTTACCTAAACTATTCATAGCCCTGTGCAAATATAAAATATCAGCAGTGGGTAATATTTTTGTATTTGTTACATTTCTCACAGGTTGTATTTAATTCCTTCTGTGAAGCCTACATTTATTAAATACCAATTCCAAACAAAACCAAATACTGTAAAATAACTGGATAGAACATATATCAAGGAAAAAAAGTCCTTTAAGTAAAAAGGAGCAAAACAAATTGGGGATGTTTATGTAATAGATTTGAATTTATTTCCTTAGAAATTTCCCTCACTTACCCATAAATGCTTACGCTGATTAACAGGGTACTTTTCATTTTTTATTTCAACTCCTTAGAATCTCTGAGATGGGAGTTTAGGAGTCACCAGTGGTCCCCATGACAATTCAAATGAGGAGATAGCATGCTTAGATTTTTGAAGGAGGCCCTGGTCAGCCAATGTCAAGTGACCTCTGCTGAGTCATGGATAAATGATTAGCTAATCAAGTGATTGTCAAGGCAATATTTTTTCTTGTCTTGAAAAACAGAAGAATGATACAATACTTTATGCTTTACCATTTCCCTGAAAGTTTTATCTGTTCCTGTCCCAGAACTGATGAGAAGTTTATTTTTTCTTCTAAAAGAAAAGCAGAAGAGGAGGAAGGGACTACTCCATTTAGAGATAAGAAATGTTACATTGCAAAAACAGAATGAACAAAGAGATTATACAAGAGGATTGTAATGGAGGCTTTCAAAAGAACTTCACTCCAATATAGGCCAAGCCCTGTTCACTGCTTTCATCCTAACTTGATCGGGAGTAGAAAGCTTTCCTGTTGGTAAAACTAATTCACTCAGAACTGATAGCTTAAGGTTTCAGTGTAGCAAAAATCCTTCTCTGGAAACATTTGCTACTGTCTACATAAAAGCTCTTTCTGTCATAACTTCTTTAAAGTAAAACATATAACTTGCATTCTCTTTCTGAACTCATTCACTGTAAAGACAGGACTCTGATTATTTGTATGACCTATGTTCTAATGTCACTGCAAAGGTAGTTTACTAAGTGCTTATAGATTTATTTCCTAAAAATGAAAGGTAGGCTTCTAAGATTTCTATAAACTGGCAAGCTATTGCAAATGGAGAAATAATGTTCTGGAATTGAAAAACAATGCAGGTATTTGGAAATATTTTGATCCATACTGAAACATTCAATATTGTGTTTTAAATTTTAGGAAAAAATGAGTGAATGAATGAATGAATGAATGAACAAATGAATGAATCCTCCAGGAAATGGATCTTTGGGGAAATCATGCAAATGACTTTTTAGATTGCTTTTATATAAATTGTAAATCAACTGAAGCAAAACCTAAAAACATTGTCTTCATTAGGGGTCATAAGTCCAATTAGAGACCCGTGACCAGTTCTGGAACATTTCTAGTTGTGTCTTTAGCAGAGACATAGAATTAATTAGCCCTTCATGCATATGCCACTATTTTGAAGGAACAGAGCTATGTTTGACCAAAAGCCCAGGTCCTTGTCTTTAAATATGTTTTTGCATTAGTATTCTCTCAATTTTTCTTCTGAGTAATTTAAAGCATTGTGTGGTTGTCCCTTTTGTGAATCTTCCCATCATCCACATGGGAGAAGAATACAATAAAAGATCAGGGTGACTTATTTCACTTAACATAATACCCTCTAGGTCCATCCATATTGTCCCAAATGGCAAGATCTCATCCTTTTTATGAATGCATAATTATGTGTGTGTGTGTGTGTGTGTGTGTGTATACATCTTCTTTATCCATTCCTCTATTTATAGACACTTAGATTGCTTTCATATCTTGGCTATTGTAAATAATGCTACAAAAAACATACGGGTGCATGTGTCTTTTTTAATTAGTGATTTTGTTTTCTTTGGGTGAATACTCATTAGGCTACTTCTACGGTTTGATAACCATCTGTGTGCTGATAACTCATAAATCTTATCTACAGCTTCAAATTTTCTCCTGAACTCCCAATTTCTACTTCTAACTGACTACAATTTATGTTTACCACAGGCACCTCAAAATCAATTTGTCTAAGTATGTACCTATTATCATCTCCCATTTGTCTATTCTCCTATTGTAATCCCAAAACCAGGAAACAGCACCGGCTTCTACCACATTGCCTAGTCTGGTGACCTGTATGTATCACCAACCTCACCCCACACACCCACACAGCCCCTTATTATTGCTCCCACTATTACTACCCCAATCCAGACTACTATCCTCTTTTGCCCAAACCCTATTTTTCCCCAGTGTCTTAATTATGCACTGTTTCCTTCCAATCTATCATTCACATTGCAGTATAATTTTTCTAGAACATTTTTCTCAATAGTAGTATTTCAAAAGCATCACTTCACCTTGGAAAAATTTCAAATTCCTTGACCTGATTTTACAATGGGCTTATAATCAGAGCCCAGCTTTCCTTTGTCACTTTCTCCCTAGTAAGTTCCACCCCAACCTCAAACAGACCTTTGTCCAGTTCCTTGGAATTATCACACACCCTCCATGTCTACTTATGTACATTGCCCTCTGATGAAATATTTATCCTCCATTGTTCCTGCAGCTAATTCCAACTCATCCTTCAGGTCTCAACCAAGAGGTTTTCGTGCCAGAAGTCTTGCATGATCACCTAACTTGGACTTTCTATCACCCTACAAACAACACTATACTAGAATGGTTTTGTTTATCCCAACGTGGCTGTCAAGCTCAGAAGGAATGGGGAGTGTGTCTCTCGTGAGCATCACAGCAGTCCCAGTTACTGGCAGCCAGGGTTATTGGCACTTAAAAGTTACTCAACACATTAGGGTCAAATAGATGAATTTTTTAGGGCGAAGTCCAGAATAGGAGTTTAGTCCTGACTGTTATATTACTAGTTAGTTCATTAGGTCAAGGATAAAGTAAAGCAGGTGCCAACATCTGAGGCTGTTTTTCAAGATTTAGGGAACAGATTTTCAGAGTAGATTTGTGTGGTTTTCAGTCTCGTCTCTTAGCAACTTAGAACAGTCAGATATCAATTGGTAGAAGGCTTTTTGACATCAGAATTTGGTAAAAGCCAAACTTTTTCTTAAAAATGTCTTTCATCTCGGGGCACCTGGGTGGCTCAGTCGTTAAGCGTCTGCCTTCAGCTCAGGTCATGATCCCAGGATTCTGGGATCGAGCCCCGCATCGGGCTCCCTGCTTGGTGGGAAGCCTGCTTCTCCCTCTCTCACTCCCCCTGCTTGTGTTCCCTCTCTCGCTGTGTCTCTCTGTCAAATAAATAAATACAAAAAAAAAAAAAAAGTCTTTCATCTCTTTATTTGTCATCATTCCCAATCTACATAGAGATGTTAAAGTAAATTTTAATTAAATTTTCATTGCTTTCTGATAATTAACGATTGGATTTCTATTGTTATTTCTGCTCAACTCTTTACCTAATAAAGATTGATTGACTCAGCCTTCCACCTTGAGATCTGGAATCAGTTTACTGGTAGTTTACTGGAACAGAGCCAGAGTTGTCCTTATTCATTTGACAGAAATAGCTGTGTGTGACAGTAGCTGTGTGATTTACGATGGGCTAATACTAATTCACTGATGGAATTGGATGGGTGGGTTTAACTTTCTCAAAGAAAATATTGAGGCTGATCTAAGTCAAGCCCACTATAATCTCAGATCACCAATTCGTATTTCAAACCATACCTTTTACTAACATCACAATTGGGGTAAATGCTATTCGAAGCAACACACTAAAGTTAATAATTAAAATTGTGGCTTTGTGGTGATGAGGCAATTTTAATTTCATTTCTTTCTATGTGGTTATTTCATATTCATTTATAGGATATGTGTAGCTAGTAATAAGCTGGTTTTCATTACTTCTTTTTTTCATGTAGATAGACAAGGACATATAGATAGTATGTGGAGGTATGGATAACAGTGTAGATGTAAATAGATATAAATATGGATATGATATAGATGATTCAGATAGGTATAAATCTGAGATATAGAGAGAGAGATAAATATAGATATACATATACATATAATGCTGTTTTTTCTTTGTATCAATTTCTGTAAACTGTCATAGTGTTTAGTGATATGCTTTACTTAGGATTACTTGTATGCTTAAGTGTCTCATAGTATTAATATTTAAAAACATTGGTCCTTTGAAAATTCACTTTTTTAATTTATCATATTGTTAAAAATAAGGAAATGGCTTAGAAGATTTCAATCCAAAACCTTATGTGAAATTTTCACTTTTAATGCCACAGATTCTAAAACTAATACTTTTTTTTTTCTTTAGTGTGGCCCGGGTCTTAAATGTTTAGTACTCCGGTTGTTTGGCTTTTCCTACAGAAATAGTAAGGAAAACCTGAAGTTCCTTTTTGTAATGTTCACTTACACAGAAAGAGATGCCTATATATGTTTTTGTGACCCAGACTTTTAGAACAGCTCATTAGTGCCATTTAGCATGTAATAGATATTTTGGCTGAAGAAGTTTATGGGTTTTACAAATGATTTCTTCCTCCCACACACCAAATTCAACAGTTTTATAGTCTTTTACAACTTCCACCACCATTCATGCACCTCATCATTATACCAAGAGCCAAATTTTAATGATTTTTGTTGCCTCTAGCACCAAATACATGTTCAGAAGTGATGCACCCCAAACGGTGATTAAATGCCAAACTTCACTGATGAAAAACAGGTCCACTGCGTAAGTAATAATGATGAGTGAGATTTCATGCTGTTTTCCTGCCAACAGACCATCAGAAAGGGAGTTCAGTTCATATAAAAACAGGCTTCTACCAAACATGTCAGGATGGCTGGCAGCCTTGGTAAACATGTAAATGAACTTGATAACCCTCCCTATTTGGAGAATTCGTGTAAAATACTCTCCTGCTTGCTTTATTTGGCTTGCTTTAAAATGTCAAGGGATTTGCAAGGGGGCCATTAGCTTCGAAAACTAAATTAACTAAATGTGTATTACGATAGCTGACCAGGACCTGAATTACAATATGCAGGGACTCTTGAAGAAACATGAGAAACACAACAGAATCTAATGTTTTATCAAGAGTAATGCATAAGGTAATTAAAAGGTACCATTATTATAGGGCACTACGTAAAGAATTAGCTTCCTGAAGAATTGTATCTTGTTATCTTTAACAAGACATAACGATATGCTCTTAATAATAACATGTATTTACTGATCACCTTGTATTTTTTAGACCCAGTGCTATGTTCTCTGCATATATGAATTCATATAACCCATACAATATTTTCATGTAAAGAACATTATTCAGTTATTTTATTTTACTTTATTTTATTGATTTATTTGACAGAGAGAGCACGCAAGCGAGGGGAACAGTAGAGGAAGAAGGAGAAGCAGGCTCCCCGCTGAACAGGAAGCCCAATGCCGGGGTCCATCCCAGGACCCTGGGATCATGACCTGAACCAAAGGCAGATGCTTAACCATCTGAGCCACCCAGGTGCCCCCATTATTCTCGTTTTACAGATAGGAACCCTGAAGAGCAGAGAAATTAAGTACCTCGCTCAAGCTCACGTATAAGCTTTGTATTTAGATCTAGAATTCAAATCCTGATATATTGGATCCAGACTCTTCTCACCACACAATAAACACCACACCACATGCACCTACACATACACAATTTATAGTTCATCCATTCCTTTTTTAAACTTAAATTGTCGTATTAATCATCTGAGTCTTTTTAGAACCAAATCCCTACAATCTGTTGTAACTGAAATAAAAAGGGGAAGAACTTGAGTGATTTGCAAGCCACTTCCTGAAAGATGGCCATGCTATGATGTGCACACACATATAGCTGTCCCCTTCAGGACTGAGCTGGTTCTGGACAAAATGAGACAACCGAGTTTTGAGTTTGAGACTCTCCAAGGTTTATTTTACACACCATTCCCACCTCTTACCTCCAGAAAGTGCTTGCCCTTCTTCTTTCTTACAACTGTCAAGATATCCTTTTTTATAACCTAACTCCACTGGGTTGGACAATGACACAGGTTTGCTGATGTCTTTATGTAGCTTTCCAACAACACATTTTATAAATCGCATTCTCTGTATGTCATTCTCTCACGTCTTCATAGGAAGTTTCTTGTATCTATTAAAATTCAAGAGATTTCTATTTTCCCCAGTGAGAGGAAGTCTGTTACCCTAATAAGAATTTTTCTGAGTGTTTGCCCAAACTAATAGTAACTGCAAACCTTTGGATCAGTGCTTTCCTTTGCCTAAAAACTGTTCTTTCCTCTATCTAATGCATTCTGTAATTTCCAAATTTTGTCTATCCCTCTTGCTTCTAACTAGCTCTTATATTTAGTGCCTGAATAATTCTGATACAACTTTACCTCTAACATTCACAATTTTGACCCATGAAGTGCACATGAGCACTCACACACACACACACACACACACACACACACACACACACACGCCCTTCTGGATGCCTTCTTATATGAACGACCCTTTTTGCCTCCTGGATACTAAACTTAGTATGACAGCTAGCCTCACACTGCCATGACTACTCAGCTCATTCTACAACCCATTTCTGTTAAATTTCATTGCACCTCAATAGAGCAGTAAAAATCAAAGTGTTGTTTTTATAAAATATCAAATATTTTGCAAAATACTATCATTTTCTTAAAATAGCCATTCTGATTTTTTATCATTTCATAATGATGAACAATGGCATCAAATATTGTGTCCTAGAAAAATAAGTTAGGGGGCGCCTGGGTGGCTCAGTGGGTTAAAGCTTCTACTTTTGGCTCAGGTCATGATCCCAGGGTCCTGGGATCGAGCCCCACATCAGGCT
Source organism: Enhydra lutris kenyoni (assembly GCF_002288905.1). NCBI lineage: Eukaryota > Metazoa > Chordata > Mammalia > Carnivora > Mustelidae > Enhydra > Enhydra lutris. The sequence goes on along the minus strand of NW_019154099.1, from coordinate 35,437,245 downwards.
CTCTGCTCAGCAGGGAGCCTGCTTCCTTCTTCCTGCCTCTCTGCCTACTTGTGATCTCTGTCTGTTAAATAAATAAAAAAAAAAAAGAAAAGAAAAATAAGTTAGTGAGGCAATTTGATTACTGGGTCTTTGGTTCCGGCATAAAGGACATCTTTAATTTACTTAATTTTAATTGTTTTATAGTGTACTTTAATTATACACCTAAAAGAAGTTATTTGAATATAATCTATACCTAAATACAAGAACTAAGAACAGAATTGATCTGTATTGTTCATAAAGTAAGAGAAAGGTAATAGTGCGACAACTAGGCAGTTTATTAAATAAGAATTTCTAGTGGAAGAAAATATATATTGGACATACTTGAATTATGAAAAAAATACTTAAGTGAACATGCTTGAAATTGGAATTTAAAAATACATATAAATTTATCTTTTAGGAGAAATTAGAACAGGAAATAAAAAGATGAGAATACCAGCAGTAAAGAATTAATTATAAAAATGTATCAAAGTGGGCACCTGGGTGGCTCAGTTGGTTAAGCAACTGCCTTTGGCTCAGGTCATGATCCCGGAGTCCCGGGATGGAGTCCAGCATCGGGCTCCCAGCTCCACAGGGAGTCTGCTTCTCCCTCTGACCTTCTTCCCTCTCATGCGCTCTCTCACTGTCTCTCTCACAAATAAATAAATAAAATCTTTATAAAAACTTATCAAAGTGCTATTTTCATGAAAAAATAAAATAACATGGAATTGAGGTTAAAAAATTGCCAGTAGTAGAACAAAATAAAAAGTGACAATGTTAAAAAACAAAAACAAAAAATAAAAAACAAAAATTGTGATAATATTTAAACAAATCTTTGAAACACTTTAGAAGGTATTAAATTTTGCTTTCAGAAGTCGCTAGGCAGCAAATAAAAATATTTTACTTCAGAAGATTCTCAATTCAAAGAAATGGCATGAACATAGAGATCTAAAACATAGAAAAATGCAAATATAATAAAGATTTTATTATTCTTATTACCATTGACAACAAAAAACTTACAACAAATGTGAGAATAAAAGAACCTTGGGTATAAAAGTTACCTTAGTTGAGAGTAACTTGAGTTACTTATCATGAACACCGATTAGTAAAATAAAAAAATTATTTGTCCTTCATTTTAAAAGAGTATTAATTTTCAATAAAATTAATTTTCAGGAACTAAAATCTAAAACTAGAATAATATAGCCCTTCTGTTTCTTCATATCTATGTGTCCCTGAATGGCATAGCCAAGGACTTCAAAGGGAAGCTACACAGAGCCATATTAGAGGTTCTGGATTCTAAGAAACCTACCTCGTTAGGAAGAAGCAATGCTGTCTTTCATGAAGCAACATCAATTTTTAAAAACCTGTACTGGGGTTTGTAGTAAGCTTCTAGAGCAAAACCAAAGAAGTCTAAAATCGTGCCCTGTTTTTGGAGCAGGGGGCTCTATTATTGGTTATTAACCAGACTTAGCACATAGGGAGGAAAATCATGCATATCATAATAATAAGTAAGAGTAGGAATAAGAATTACATGAAATCCAAAGATGGGCTTCAAAAGCAAAATGATCAGAAAATGATTTTTTACAATTTGGGATTTGAACTTGACTTTGAAAATAGGCATACATTAAGGTAGAAAAAGAAAAAAGAAAACCAAGAAAGAATTTTAAAAAATGTATAATGATCCAGATATAGCAACACCCATTCTCATGGAATAGTGAGGACCAGCACCAAGACTTCATTTCAGAAACAGTAGAAAATAAGGTGGTTATAGGACAAAGGTCGATCATGAAGTTTTGAAAGGAAATAGAGTGTTTTTATTATTTTTTTAAACGATTTTATTTATTTATTTGACAGAGAGGGATCACAAGTAGGCAGAGAGGTGGGCAGAGGGGAAGGGGGAAGCAGGACCCCCACTGAGCAGAGAGCACGGAGGCTAGATCCCAGGACCCCGGGAACATGACCCGAGCCAAAGGCAGAGGCTCAACCCATTGGGCCACCCAGGCACCCCTTACTATTATTACTTACAGCAGTAACCACATGTATCCCCCATGCCCATCTTCCCTCTTCAGGGTGATGGAAAAGAACCAAATAGACACTGTCTGTGCACAAAAAGGATTTTTACACCACAGGAGAAAAAGCCCAAACTCCAAATTGGGAAGATTGCTTAGGCTACCTAGTGCCCTCTCCCCTCCTCTGAGAGGGAAAGAAACCTTTGCTCCCTAATGTTTTATAATTCTTTGGAATGTGAACAGATAGCCCCAGGTTTTATCTGGATTTTACGCCCTTGGAAAAGCAAGCACATTTAGAAATAAATCTCCTACTCTGTCCAAAGCTTTCTCATTATCTGCTCAGTCATCTTTTACTTTTTACTTCCTTTAATCCAGCTTCCAGTTTTTTTGCTCAGAAATCTCTGAATGTTCAAAAACATGAAAATATGCCCTTCCTGGCATCAAGCAGGCCTAAATTTAAATCATAGATCCATAATTTACCAGCTATATGCATTTGCACGGTGATTTAATATCCTTGAGGCTCGGTTTCCTCAACTGTAAAATAAGAATAAAACTTTAAAGGAGGTAACTTAAAAGTTGTTGTGCAATGTAAAAGGGACAATGCAGGTAAAGAACTAAAAACGTTGCCTGGCCCTGTGGTAAGAGTTTAAGTCATTTAGCTACAATTATTTGTATTTTGAATTCCAACCAACTGAGCCACCCAGGCATCCCAGTATTTTGAATTCCAGAAAGCAGCCTCTAAATTTTCTTTAACTAAAATATGAGGGCATTTACAATTAATAAGCTTGAGGTGGAAAATGGTGTTTAAGCACCGTCACTAAGAGCACAGTCTTTGGGATGAGCCAGTCCTGGATTTGGGTTTGAATCCTGCCTCTGTCATTTACTGACTGTGTAACCTTGAAGGGAAGACTTGGAGGTTTCTCTTGGTTTTCTAAGTTTCCTTTTCCTTATATTTAAAAGGTTGGTAGTGATACTTCACTAGGGTTGCTACAAAAATTAAATGAGATAGTGCACAAATAGCATAAAACCTGGTGTGTATTAAGCTCTCAGTATGTGTTAATCCTTTTTATTATTTTAATTGTTATTGTTATTACCATGGGACACCTAGGGAGGTGGGTTTAGGTGAGGAACACAAAGAAATGAATCAAACACCATAAGTATTTATAAAATATGAATGACCTAAAAGAATGCTTTATAATAATTTAGAAAATAAAACAAATGGGACACATATGATTTTTTAAAACTGCAATGATGTCATCCATTCAATGTCTTTTTTATGAATATGAGTCTCAAAATGCTCACAAGTAAAGACATTATATAAAGTGATGAAAATGGAAAGACCATAAAAAACTCATCAAAGCTTGGGGAGGGAGGCAAGAGACAACTTTAAGATAGAAATGGGGAAGACAGTATGGCTTATAATGCTGATTCCCATTTGTTATCAAAGATAGTTTTAAAAACCATTTTTTTTCCAGTAGAGTGTACTTTTTTTTTTTTTTAATCTGTGTTAAGTACAGGCTTTGGTAAACATAGAAACCCACAAATGGGTGGCTTAAAATGATACTTTCCCACAAATTTCCTGGAGAATTGTTTTCTAACAGCTAGAATGCTTCTTTTGTCTTAGAGCCTTTTATTTTAAATTAAATTGAGAACAAATTGCCTATTACCTCTTCGTGGTATTTCTGCACTTAAGACACCAGGAAATTCTATAATATGATTCCCTTTTCAAAGAAGTTAAATAGAACCTTTATTTTAATAATCATACCAATTTCTATAGCATTTACAAAATTGATTCTGCCCTTACCAGTTTCAATCATGTTCTTCAGATTTGGATCAGTAATTCAATCCTTAATGCTATTGAAGAGTTTAAACTGGACTTTTGTAAGCCCTGCTATTTGGCTTTGTTTTTATAACTGGGGGGAGAGCAATAAACACACATGCACACACGTATGCACAATACACTATGTATTATACTATATGTTAATACCTAGTAGGGCCTTCTATGTGATTTGTATGAAACTTACCCTCTGGCCTCACCTTATTATTCTACTGTTTTCTCGTTACTGGTTTTTTATCTTACTTTTTTTTTTTTTTTTTAAACATTTTATTTATTTATTTGAGAGAAGAGAGAGACAGTGAGAGAGAGCATGAGCGAGGAGAAGGTCAGAGGGAGAAGCAGACTCCCCGTGGAGCTGGGAGCCTGATGCGGGACTCGATCCCAGGACTCCAGGATCATGACCTGAGCTGAAGGCAGTCGCTTAACCAACTGAGCCACCCAGGCGCCCTTTATCTTACTTTTTAACACACACACACACACACACACACATATATATATTTTTAAAGATTTTATTTATTTTAGAGACAGAGAGAGAGAGAATGCACCATATCCATGTATGAGCACAGGTGGAGGGGGCAGGAAGAGACAAGAAGACTCCGGGCTAAGTGTGGAGTCCATGGGGCTCTGTCCCATGACTCTGATCTCATGACCTAAGCCAAAATCAAGAGTCGGCTGCTTAACTGATGAAGCCACCCAGGCTGCCCACATATATTTTTAGAAAGCATTTTATCTGGGACTCTAAAAAAATCAGTAACAAGGACTTAACATCATTAAAAAAAAAAAAAAAAAGGTTACCTTGTTTCTCAAATACGCACACACAGATGTATACACACATATACACACACATCTTTGCTGCTTTGTAAAATCCATAATTAATTGCTTTGGAGATCTAAAATATGTATAATTTGTAATTATATAGACTGGTCATAGTGTTTAAAAGAATTGCTTCAGTGGCTCAGTCGGTTGAGCATCAGACTCTTGGCTCAGGTCATGATCGTGGGGTCCCGTGGGATCAAGCCCCACATCAGACTCAGGGCTCAGCAGGGAGTCTGCTTGTCCCTCTCTGTCTGCTCCCCCATGTCCCCTACCCCCACTCATGCTTCCTCTCTCTCTCTCCCTCTCATAAATAAGTAAATAAATAAATAAATAACATCTCTTACCCAAAAAAAGAAGAATTTACTGCTGAAGATATTATCATATGCATGTTTTTTCTTGTTCCTTTTTTAAAAAGTTGTTCAAATCACACTTTGCTCCAGAACAGCATACAACTCTACTAGATGCCAAGATATAATACATACCTAAAATATATCCACTTAAAGATAAATGGACCTTTCTAAAGATTCTATGTTTAGAAAATATTTCAGGGGTGTTTTAAACCAATAGTAATGGAAAACCACTTCAAAAGGATGTCCTTAAAACTATACTCAACCACTTCCTACTCATTTAAGAAAATCCTAATTTTTAATCAATAATCATTCTCTAAATGTTGACAGGGTCCATTAAGCAATATATAGCCAAGTGCAACTGTTTGCAAACTGGGACATTTCCAGAAAGAAAAGGCATGTACACCCCCTCTCTGAGAGGCAAAATAATGGCACACTAATGCTGCCCACATCCAAATCCCCAAAGCCTGTGAATATACTTTATACAGCAAAATAAGAGTTTTCAGCTGTGATTTAATTAAGGATTCTGAGAATGGGAAAGTTATCCCAGTTTACCCAGCTGAGTCCAATAAAATTACAAAGGTCTTTATAAGACCAGAATCAGAAAACGAGGTGTGACGTCAGTCGAAGAGGTCAGAGTAATGCATTTGCTGGCTTTGAAAATGGAAGAGGGCCATGAGCCAAGGAATGTAGGCAGCCTCTAGGTGCTGGAAAAAGTCAATGAACAGATTCCCCCCTAGATCCTCCTGGAGGAATACAGCCCTGCTGAAGTTTTTATATTAATCTAGTGAGATTTCTGGGATCTGAATGGCAGGAAAATAAATGTGTGTTCTCTAAGTCACTGTTTGTGGTAGTTTGTTATAGCAGCAGTAGGAAACTAAATCAATGTCCAAAAGAATTGCTCTATACTTGGCATTTCCACTTTCTTTCTTCTTATTCTCTCTCAGTACCACCCCAACTAGTCATGCTTCCTCAGCACTCCACTGAACATGTTCTTGTAAACGTCAGCAATGACCTCTATGTTGCCAAAACCATTAGCCAATATTCCTGTCTTGCCTTCTAAACCCACCAACAGCATCTCACACATTTGATCACATCTTTTTTGAAATGTCTTTCTGCTGTAGCTTCCAGGATACAACTGTCTCCTTGTTTCCTTGTCCTGCTTCTCAGTCTCCTATGAAAGATCCTCCTTCTCTTCCAACTTCTAAACATCAGTGAGCCTCAGGGAGCAGTCTTCCAACCTCATCTCTATCTATAACGCCCTTCCTAAGCATTCTCATTAATTGCCATAAATTTGAATATTATGTGTATCATAGTAACTCCTAAAAGGAGAGCTTCAGGTATACAACTGCCTACTTGACATCTCTTACATTTCTTTTAGGCTTTTCAAACCTAACATGTTTATAAGCAAACTATCAGTTATTCTCCCTGCTCTTCAACATGTTTCCCCCATCTTCCCCATCTCAATAAAGGGCACTACCATTCACTGAGTTGCTCAAGAAAAAAACTCAGGGGTCTCATTACTCCTTTCTTTCTTATACACTTCATATTAGAAGATCCTGTCAGCTCTCATATATGTGGAGGGATGACTAACTGCCACCAAAGTTTGTGTTTCAGATTTCTGCTTTTTGTTAAGCTACAGAAACTACAACAGAACAAACAAGATCTGTGGGACATTTTCAAATGATCTAATAGACATATAATTACAATCCCTAAATGATGGGAGAAAAATAATAGGGCAGAAGAAATATTTGAAAAGAAATAGTTGAAATATTTGAAAAATATCTAAGAACTTTTCAAAATTGATAAAAAAGATATAAAGACATCAATCCACAGATCCAAGAATCTCAAAGAAATCCATGCAGAATAAATATGATAAAATGAATCATGCTCAGTCAAGCTGCTGAAAATCAAAGATTAAAGAAAAAATCTTAAAGACAGCCATAGTCTCCTTTATTTATTGTATAAATATATATATTGTATAAATATAAATAAAGGAGAAAAACACAAATGATGTCTAACCTCTCATTAGCATTAACAGAGGCAGAAGACAATGAAATAGCATATTTAGAGTACTAAAACTAAATATTAAACATCAGCCTCTACTCCTATAATGTAGACGAACTAACAGAAACAAACAAAAGTACACAAAGAAGTTTTAGAGACATAACTCAGAAAATCATCTTTTGCAGATTTTTACTAGAAGAAAGGCCAAGTTATTCAAGCTATTAATTGTCCTCTAAATCCTGGCTTAGATGCATCATAAAATTTTGATATATAGTGCTACTGTTTTCATTTAACTCACAATATTTTCTAAATTTTCTCAAAATTTCTTCCTTGATCCATGGGTTATCTAGAAATGTGTTATTTAGTTTCCAGATAATTTGAGGGGTTTCAGATATGTTATTGTTATTGATTTCTAGTTTAATGATACTGTGCTCAGAGAACATACTCAATACTTCAATACTTTCAATACTTTGATGATTCTTATTGAGAATAATTTTATGGTCCATCATATGGTCTAATTAGGTCCATCATATGGTCTAATTAGATAAATGTCCCATAGGTGTCTGAAACCAATGTTCTACAGTTGTTTGGAAGAGGGTTTAATTAATGTCACTTAGTTGAAGGTGGTTGATAGTGTTACTCAAATCTTTTATATCCTTACTAAGATCTTTTTTCTGGCATTCTATCAATTGCTGAGGAGAGTCCTGAAATCTCCGACTATCTATGATCATGGGTTGCTTTCTTTCTCATTTAGTTCTGCCAATGTTTTCTTCATGTGTTTTGAAGCTGTGTTATTAGGTCCATACATATTTAGAGTTATTATGACTTTTTGAGCAACCATTCTATCAATATTAAATGTTTCCTATAATACTTTTATGTTTAAAATCACCTTTTCTTAATAACACTACAGTCACACTAGCTGTCTTCCTTGCAGTATGTATTTTTCAACCTTTTACTTTCAGTTTGTCTGAGTCTTAAACAGCATATAGTTAGGTCTTGCTTTTTTTATCCACTTTGACAGTCTCTGCTTTTATTTGAAATTTATTTCTTTTCTTTTTAATGCAATCATTATTCTATATTGGTCTAATACACTATAGATATATTTTTTCAATTTAGCCTATTTGTTCTTTGTTCTTGTTTTTACCTTCTTTATTTCTTTTCTATGCTTCAAATATTTCTCTTTGCCTTACTATTTCATTTTACCTTTTATTTTGATATATTTTCAAAATATATTTTGATGTTTAACTCCTATAAATTATAATATGCATATCTCAGTTACCAGTCCACCAACAAATAATCTCAGTACTTCACAAACAATATAAAAACCTTACAATCACTCTATAATTTCATTTAGTCCATGCTTAACTTTTGTGATCTTGTTAACCTATGTGGATTTCATGCCCCTAGACTCTTCATAAATCAGAAATAAATTCCCACTTTGTTTGAAGCCATTATACATTTGGGATCTATTTGTTACCCAACCCAGTGCAGCATACTTATCAAATACAACTATCAGAATATATCCCAATTCTGACCAAACCTCACTTTCTCCACCTCTACGACTTTGGTCTAATACATATCTACATGGACTTTCACACTAGCTTTCTAGGTGATGTCCTGCTTCCACTCCATCTATTGCCTTAGTCTATTGTTCTGATATTTTAAATCAGTAAATCAGATCATGTCACACATATTCTCTGCCCATTACTTAAAACCCTCCAGTAGCTTAGAGTAGAGGCCTAAATCCTCAGTCAGGGATTAAATTAAAAACACTGAATAAGTAATAGAGTAGCACCAACCAGCCCATCCCTTACTGATGAATCAATCCTGAGGGAAGAATCAGTGCATCTGCCAAGGCAAGGAGATAATAAGGGGCTCTGAATAGCAGCTTTATACTCAACAGTGTGGAAGTGTTTCATTGATTCAATAATGAATTTGGTTGTATCAGTGCAAATAGGCTGAATTTAAGATGGCTTACTAGGTCTTGTGTGTTCTGACCCCAGATTTCCTCTTCAGCTTCACATTCTACCCCTTTTCTTTCTCTCCCTATGCTTTGGCAATATTGGTCTTAGTAGACATGTGAAACACACATCACCTTAGAGCCCTTGTGCTTGCTCCTTCCTATACTGGGAGGTTTACATTGGACACTGCCTCATTTTATAAGTTCTGTGCTCAAAGGTCACCTCCTCAGAAAGAATTCTTTTGACTCTCCTATCTATAGAAACATCTCCTTCACTCTATATCCCCTTGCCCTGCTTTATTTTTCTTCATAGCCCTTACCACCTCCTGATATTACCCAACATTGTGTTTGTTTTTGCTGCCTCTCCCACTAAACTGTAAAGGCAGGGATGACGTACGTCTCACATACCAAGAAATCACTAGCACCTATAATAGTTCCTTCTGATCACTGGAGATCACACTTCAAGAATGATCTGATGACTAATATGTTATGCTGGTAATAGACATAATGGTCTATCAATGTAGAAGAGGTGATTCTTTTGAGACAACATTTTGTACAAGTCATAGTGAAAAAGTTCAGAGTCACAAAAGACTGATTATAAAATCAGGAACCAAGATCCAAAGTCAAGGCGGTGATGAGGAAGCTGGCTTCACAAACATGCAGATTTTTTTTTTCAAAAATTTAACAGAAAACATTTGGAAATTCCTAGGCTCTCTTCTGAAATGACTTTGTAAAAATTGTGTTGAGGATGAAGGGATAAAATGTGTTTATAACCGATGGAGAACACAAAGTGTATAGGGTTGCAAAATAATAGATTTAGGGTGAAATTTCCTATCATATGCCCAACACAGACATTTTTACATGTGCCCTTTTAAAATTTCTTACTCTGGTACTAATTTTAGAGGAGAGTAAAACTGGGACTCAATATATTAAGTAGGAGACATTTAAACATAATATGGTATAGCCTTGTAAATTCGCTAAACAATTTCCCTAGCCTACTAATATACACTCCTACTTCCCCAAGAAAGTATTATACAATTTTAAAAAGAAATGACCCCTTTACAACTGACTAAGCATGAACTAGTAATGAAAATTAAGAAATGTATTCGCAGTTGAGATACGATCTTATAGAAGGCTGCTACTAAAGGATGTAAGATATTAAGTAGGAAGTATCAATTATTAAAATAAAATTTTCCTGTGGTTTCAGGTCTTAGCCATTGTGTATCTGCATGCTTAAATCTAAAAAGTTTAAGAAGATTAATCATTAAGATTAAGGGCAAAGTCAATTCACTTAAAAGTGCTGGTTTTTTTTCTGGTATCTGTACTAAATTTATAATCAATTTATAAAAACCAGAATATTAAGCAGTATAGCTTCAAAAATAATATCAAATTTTATGCTTTTAATAACATGATTATATGAGGAACTGTGGCAGAAAAAAATGTAATACAGATAAGCAAATTGCTTAAGGTTTTGGAAAAGTAAGCATTTCCCCATTTCGGCAACGTCTCCTAATATTCTAAACTTGAAGAGAAACAGAAAACAAAGAGTATCTGCAATTTAATTCAAGGCACAAACAGGGTGCATGAGTCTGGGTTTGGAAATATAATGACCAAAGAATATTATCCACAGAGTCCACATGGTGAACAACAGATGGAGTGGACGGACCTTCAAAGGAGTAGATCCCTTCCAAGGCATGTAGTCAGTTTCTCACATTCAATAAGAGAGGCTCTACAACCACCCAGTACTTGGAAAACTATCTCCCAAAAAAAAGGGAGGACTCCACCCCCAAATATCTCATCTTACTTTCTCCCACCTATTCTATTTTATTATGCAATTTCATTACACAAACATTAATGAAAAGGAAAAGTGAAATGATGAAAAGATAGATATCCACCATAAGCATCAAAAGGTTATTCCAGATTTATCTGTGCATACATACATTTTACAAATATTTTATATTAAAATGAATGTTATTTCAAACAAGCATTGTAGTTGAAAATCCACAATGATAGGATAATCTTATGCTTTTGAAAAAACTAGCCATTCACTTAGATGATTTTTTTTTTCTGAGTCTTTCACTCTCATCCGACTTGCAAATTTGAGGGAGATACCATGAAAATTGGGGGGGGAGGGCTTCATTTTTATTATGTTATGTAAATTTTTCAAATACAAATTTTCTTCTAAGAAAAACTTCCTTTACATTCACCCTCATGGCCACTCTGGTTCATTTCCTTCAAATCACTGAATCACATTGTTTTACTTGGTGCAGCACGTTGTTCACATTCCTGGAAATAACTGATGTACTTGTCTCATAAAACACTGGGTTTTTCTTCATGCAGGTGGCACTGTACCTGTGCCAGGCGTCCCTGGGTGGCCCCCTTGCCTATTTAAATGTAAATTATGTAGCTATGAGAATAGAATTGCAGGCACTGTTATAACAACCCACATTAAAAAATACACTGATGTCTAGAAACCAAGTGCAGGAATTTTTCATTGTTTTGGGAATAAAGTTGGCATTAGCATGGGCAGAATGTCATTAACAGAGGCCATTAACTGGCCATGCCATCCAGGCAAAGTGTATCAACAGATTGAGGATAAATTCAGAAGACTGGTATGTTTATAGCCAGAGCTCCAGAGCACAACTGAGAAATTAACAGATCCACAATGGATAGTAGTTTCCTTTTGCACTTTTCCTGCTCTATTCATACTCTATTATGTGTAAGTGAAATAAGTTCCCTTTTGCTGCAGTTGAGTCAAAGCTCTGTTGCATATTGTTTTTATTTTATTTTATTTTATTTTTTTACAGGGGCAAAGAGGGGGAGGAAGAGGTGGTGAAGGAGTAGAGAGAGAGGGAGAGAGAGAATCTCAAGCAGGCTCCTTGCCCCTGGCACGGGGCTGATCCCACAACCCCTGGACCAGGACCTGAGCCAAAATCAAGAGTCGACACCTAACTGACTGAGCCACGGAGGCACCCCTGTCATGTTGTTTTTGAAGTTCGCCTAACCACTATTGCCATTCACAAGCTCAGTTTTATTGCCACTCCTGTCCTTGTCCTTAAGGCTTCCTGGAAGAGTCTGACAGCATCTGAGCTGCATTTGAGATCTCCTCTTGACTAATCAAAAAATCACGTTACTTTCTTAAACTTCTTTTCATTCTTTTTCTTAACATTTCTCTCACTAGACTCCTCCCCGACTCACTGTATAGCTGTTTTTATCAGTTTGGTGGCCAGCATATTTCCCACCAGGTAACAGTAAAGCCAAAGGTTTTAGGGAAAGCCGAGATTTTTAGTTTTATAATAGCATCCTTTTGAAAGAGTAAAAAGAAAGCATGGAGAGACATTGAAAGAATGATAAATATATGTATCTTTTTCATTACGCATTGAGAATTAAATCCCAAATGCAGCTTGTTATTTGTTAACGGTAAATTAACTGAAAATGGATATTATAAAATAAAGCTAGTTATACTGACTGCATTAATGGGAGGTAAGAAACATCCTTTTGTTAGAAAAATCAATTTTTCTACAAAGACAGATTTGTTTGATCCAGTTTTTCAGTTTTCTTGAACACCTGTGAGCTACTGACTTTAAGGATTAGACAGCTGATACCGGTTTCTGTCCTGAGGAAGTGAGGTTACTAATTGATTAGCGTTTACACTGCATTTGTGTTTTCTTTCCTTACAAATTTTTCTGCATTGCTTCTAAAAGATTTCTGGTTTCCAAAATGTGAAGCTTAAAATGGACAAGCTACTGTGATTTCTTGATGTGACAAAATTTCTACTTTCTTCTCACGTTTCAATCATCTGTTCAAGGAGTATGGGGTTCCTCGAACAAGATAAGAGGATGTTTGTTGGCCCTGAATGCTAACGGGAAAAATAGATGATACTAGCACAAAATTATGAGAAACTTGAATTTCAAATCACTTAACCTTCAGTGGTGATGGTACAACTAAAAAAAAATTATTAAGATAAGGAGTTAAAATTGGTGTCTTAAGTGTAAAACACTTTTTCTCAGTTGGAAGACTCTGAAACAAGTTTTATCCTTTGTACTATATTATGACACATAGTATTTGGGAAAAATACTTTAGTCAATTTTGTCTTAGTTGTACAGACATTCTCTTAACTTGACCTTAATTATAAATTGAGTGTGTGTTCCATGTTTTAGTTACACACTAGACTAATGATGATCTTACAGATCTAACTTTTTGTAGCCTTCATACGAAGCTTTTTTCTAGAAACCTATGCCAATGTTGAGCTTAATTTGTACTTTGGAAAACAGTTTGGTTTTATCCAAAAAGTCTCTCTAGACTGGTTAAACTTCACTATTTTCTAAACCTACTTTTTCCATCCTATAAACTAAAGATAAATGTGTAAGTGCTAAGAACAGAATGTCTGGTTGTTGCTTTTTTAAACATATACTGTATAGAGAGAGAAAATTTCAAAGTGCCACATCAGTTATACAAATAACTAATCCCCCCCCATTGAGAGAATGGATTAAATCACTTCTGTATGTACACTTCTGGCAATCAAGGCAGTTACACAGAATTAAAAGAGAACCTCTCTAGGATTCATGGAAATGAAATATAATGAACAGCTGCACTTAGGTGTTTTGTGGGATAGTCACTATGAATATAATATCATGCCCAAATGGTTGGCATCTCTAACCATGTTACTTACAAGCAGTTTCTGATGACCAGATCTGCTTTGTACCAGCACAGTGATTTATATGCCCCTAGAGCACACTTCAAAATATGCCCCTGTACGCCCTATCCCCCCCTCACCTATTTCCATTTCATCAGCTAGCATATTTCCCTGAAGGCAATATGAATCTTGGCCATGACTAATTGCTAAAACTGGTATGTAATGTTACCAAAAGTCATTAGCTGGTGCAGATTTGGGAATCTGCAGTGTTGGTTATAACCACACCTTTGTTATGACATAGATTCTGTTGAGAATGAGACGAGCCAAAAATCATCAACTGGAGCAGCTAGTCCCATAAGCAAAAGGCAGGTGGATGTGATTGATACAAAATGCCCTTCCCACTCTAACTCTGTAGGTATTTAGAAAGCCTTCTGTTCAATCCTGTATTGTCCAAGGCTACAGGCAGTAGGTCACGTTTAATAAGGAGCCCACTTCCAATTTGTAATGCCCTCTTTTAGAGCAAAATAGTGTCATAGAAAGAACTCTAGGCAGTAGATCAGGAAATCTGGGATGAATCCGGGGCATTCCAAGCCCACAAAATTTATCAAGTGCTGACCAACTAAACATACATACATGTGTTGAGGAAAGCAGGCTTTGAAGAGGCGTGTCCTTTAACTGAGGGTCTTCCACTAGTCAGCAGGAACTGATACAGTTTCCCTTAACCCTTCAGTGCCTCAGTTTTGAAAGTGGAAACAATTAGATCTCCTCCAGCATATTTCATATATATACCGTAAAGTCCATCAGACTTACAAATGAGCATAAAAGCATCTAGTCTTAGAGAGATCACATCCCACAAAAAGAAAACCCGAGTTAGTGTCAATATGTACTTTAATCCACATTTGTTTGGCCTTAAATGTTGCTCTAGTGATGACAATAAAATAAACAGGACTTGGGCTGATGCTTCCTATGTTTTATTTTTCTACAAATGATTTCTTGATCACTTCTATTTGTTTATGGTAATTTTGTTCCTATGAACAAATTATTTTTTAAAAAAGAAAATGTATTAGAGGCCTATATGTAAAAGAAAAGTAAGGAGAAGTGGAAGGATTCTTTGAAAGCCTCAATGAATAATCCTTACCGAGAAGTCAAGCACAGTTTAGAGTATATCTAACCAGTATCAAGGTAGATTATTTAGGAAATAAATGCCACAAAATGAGAATCAAATTTGAAGAAAATTGGGGGCAGTGAGGAAGAAATGAGAAACAAAGAAAGGAAATCATTAATAAGATGATTTTTTTCCTGCTACATCTCTTCTTCAATCATTTTTCCCCAAGCTTCTCAGGAAGGTGCTAAACTGTGGGCCAAATCAGAGGATGCCTCCATAATGTGATTTAAGAAAACATTAAAGAAAAAAAAAAAAAAAACCTACAAACCAAAATTCTCTCTTCCACTTGTCAGCCACAGAATCTTTATGTTGGTATCAAGTAATAATAATAATGGGATTAAAAAACTTCAGGGACTTTATTAAATAAAATACTATTATTCTCTAGGAGGCACTGTACATGAGGCCATTATCAAACACTTATATAAGCCTGTATGAGATTGGGCAAGTAACCTTGTGTGAAGAAGCTGAAGGGAAGAGGACAGCAGATTTTGATAGCAGAGAGGGATTTGGGGAGGTAGCACCTGAGTGGGAAAATCTGGATGGGGTTACTCAGTAAGAGAACTAGACCGTCAATAGCACCATGAGGAACCTGAGACTCTGGGCTGTAAAATGCCAGAATTGAAGAGGAATTACAAGCAGATGGATGAGGAAGCTTATCAATATATTACTACTTCACAAAATTCCTTAAAGCCAATCCTCCCATGAATGTTTACTTCAGAGAAATAGCTCTGTTCTTTAAAATCTCCCATGTATCATTGTTAAACTTTCCATAAGATTCTTTTTTTTAAAGACATTATTAATTAATTAATTAGTTAATTAATTTAGAGGAACAGTGGGAGAGAGAATCTCAAGCAGGCTCCACACGGACCCCAGGCTTGATCCCACAACCCTGAGATCATGACCTGAGCCAGAATCAAGTGTCAGACACTTAACTGACTGAGTCATCCAGGCTCCCCAACTTTCCATAAGATTTTGCTAAGGGTTATAAGTCAAGCAGAGAAAGTCAATTATCATTTGGTTTCACTTATTTGTGGAACATAAGGAATAGCATGGAGGACATTAGGAGAAGGAAGAGAAAAATGAATGGGGGTGATATCAGAGGGGGAGATAAACCAGGAGAGACTATGGACTCCAGGAAACAAAGGGTTTTAGCGGGGAGGAGAATGGGGACATGGGTGAGCACGGTGATGGGTATTAAGGAGGGCACATATTACATGGAGCACTGGGTGTTAGACAAAAACAATGAATCATGGAACACTACATCAAAAACTAATGATATACTGCATGGTACTAAAGTAACATAATAAAAAAGAGAAAAAAGTGATATTCTCATTTAGCAGCTTTATTTTTCAAAGACTCCTTCATACATTTATCCATTCATCATTTGGTAACATATTTTTATTGACTGCCTCAGGGTAAAAGCCTTTGCCATGTTCTGAATATAAAACAATAAACAATGAAAAAAGAAGCTGCTTCCCACATGGGGTTTACGGTCTAGTGGAGACAAACTAGTAAACAAGTTAATGAAAGAGTAAACGATAAGATGTATAGATGAAACCCCATGGGCTGAGAGACTGCAGAGACGGAGCACCAGGTCAGCTGGGGAAGGGACTTCCCGAGGGTGGCTGCATGTCAGTTAAGTTCTGAAAATGTATAAAAGGCAAAAAGAGAGAGAGAAAGATAGCCGAGTGTTCTGGATAGAGAAAACAGTATGTGTGGAGACCAACAACAAGACAAAACATAGCACAATTAGCAAAAACAGTCATTTTGTCTGGTGCGTAGAGTTCAAGGTGTGGCATGTTCAGAGATGACACTAGGCTGGAGGTCAAGTTCCAGAACATGAAGAGCCTCAGAAGCCAGGCTAAGCAGGGGGTATGGCCTTTAAAGAGCATTGAGGAGCCAGGGAGGGAGAACTGGATGCAGCAGGGTATGAAGTCAGGCTGATATTTAACCAGATCTCAATAAACACCATGAGAATTAATGTGATGATGAGCAAAAGAAAAATGACACAAGCAAAAGAAATCCATCTTGGAGAAAGTAAATAGACAGGTGAGGCTACATCTATAAAAATCAAGGGAGTAAAAGAAAATAGAATGAGAGTAACAGGCTTAATGGTTGGGGTGTGTGTGTGCTACCATCAATAGAAAAGAGCTCAACATGCTTATGGGCTGAAAATAAGGCTTCAGAATGACAGTCGGGAGAAAAGAAAGGGGACACTCTTGAATGAGACAAAGAAAATTTCTTCCTCTGAGATTTGAAGAAAATAGTAGGATTGCTGATGGGAGGAGGGGCTGGGCGACAGGAGTGTGCACTTTCATGACTTCAATTTTCTCTAGGAAGTAAAAGACAAAGTCACTGATTAAAAGGCCTGGAGCAACACAGATTGAGGAAAGGGGTAGGATTTGCAATATCTGCTTCAGAGAAACAAAGCTGATTAGAATGGGGAGGAAAGTATTGCCAAGGAGAATATGGGTTCAATTAGGGTTGGAAACCAATTTCTAACTGTTGATCCTCTCAGGAAAGGACAGATCTTGAAGACCAACCTTTTTGAGACTATCCATGGGGGAAGTTCATAAAACATAGTCCCGGGGCCAAGCTAGGTTATTCAAAATATTGGATAATCAGTTTAAACATAACAACTCTTGGAGATTAGCTTGGAGCTAGCAGATGAAGCTGGTAAAAATAAGCACAGATGCCAAAACTGGTAACAGGACAAACACAGATGGAATGAGGAGGCAAAGGGTCATAGCCTGAGCAGTACAGGAGAGAACAAAGCCTGTGGGCAGTAGAGGATTGACTCAGGAGAATGCATTTTGTAGACATGGTTATTTGGCTGCTGGATTCATTTTGCCTGTGGTTAGGTGAGTTCCAGCTAAGTCCAGACAGGACACTTACAAGGGTATGCATGGATTCAAGATACATGATTTTCTCTAGCAATCTCCATGGCCCTGGAGTAGAAACAAAGAATGACTCAAAGAGGTGAAATAATGCAAGATTTCATATTGGCTGAACAGGAATGTTGGAAAACCAACTAACACCATGATCCAGACAAAACTTTTTTTTTTTTTTTTTTTTTTTTTAAGTAGTGTTGGCAGAAGTTTGCTGATAGACCAAAGAACAGGGGACTGAATGGCTGTGGACGAGTGAAAGAAGGGGAGTGAAAAGGGTGGTTATATCTCCTGAAAAGGCAATGCCAGGTCCCAAAGCAGTTTTCCAAATCAATTCTGGATATGAGTAACATGTAACCTGCAATTAAAGTTTCTGCTGTACCTGAGCAGTGAGGATAATGAAGAAGTTGGAAAAAAGAGAATATGATGTTTCTTCCCATATTTTCCAGTTCATTAAAAAAAAAAAAAAAAAAGTCAATGCTAAGCGAAATAAGTCAATCAGAGAAATGACAATGATCATATGATCTCACTCATATGTGGAATTTAAGAAACCCAACAGAGGATCCTAGGGGGAGGGAGGGGAAAATAAAGATGGAATCAGAGATGAAGACAAACCATAAGAGACTGTTAATCATAGGAAGCAAACTGAGGGTTGCTGGAGGGGAGGGCAGGGGATGGGGGGTGGGATAATTGGGTGATGGGCATTAAGGAGGGCACGCGATGTTATGGGCACTGAGTATTACATAAGACTGATGAATCACTGAACTCTACCTCTGTACTAATAATACCCTATGTTAACTAATTGAATTTAAAATTTTTAAAGGATTGTCAGACTATTAAAAAGATCAGATTTTGTGTATTTTCAGTGAGCATCCAGAGGAGTAAGTTTAGGGCAGAAAGTAAGAATATTTCACAAATAAAAGAGACATCTCGGTTTAGGTCCTTCGACATAAATGGTTGTCCTTTGTCACTAACCCTTGCGGTACTACAGACCTGAGATGGAAATCAGAAATGAACTATGGTTTTCATGGTACTTTGCTGTCCACAACTCTGTTTGCCTTCTACTATGTTCAGTGACCCTCAGGGTAACCCTGTGGGAGAGAAACAATGTTGCCTCCTTTCCAGTTACATAGAAGTGGAAACTAGCACAAACAGATCCCTTAAGCAGAGATTCTTCTGACTCTAGAGCCCAAACTTCTTCCCTAATGCCCCACATTATGAGCAAGACAAGATTTACATCTCTGTGTCAAGATGGAGAAAAACACAGAGCTTTCCTGTCAGGTAGAAACATCAGCTGCTAACTTCAGACCCCGTATGAATAAGTGGTGAGAATAATACTTTTGGCTTCCTGGTGTCGTACATGAATAAATCTATAGTATTTAATAAGTTATGAAACTACATTGCTATTATGAGGAAATGTTATCTCCTTTATCACTCAATACTTTGTGTAAGCATAAATCTATAGACTTGGAAGAATTCATAATTGACCCTATCTGCCCACAACTAAGGCTCAATTGCTGTTCATTACTTATAAGAGATTCCTTGCTGCTTTTCTATTACGTCATTTAAAATATTGATCTTAGGTTATTACCCATATGATCATGAATCAAACTCTGTGTGTTTACCTGCTGCAGCTGAAGACACTGATCTAACAGTGTCATAATACGGAATTCAAAGTATTACAGCTCCCTAAGGAAATTTGCTGAAACCAGTTGGACCTACTTTGAATCATTTGTTTGGTTAATTATCAACAGCTCCAAAACGGGCCACTGTAAAAAGCTTTCTCAGTAAATTGCTTTCAAAGCCTTGGGCAGTTGGTAGACATTATACTGCTCATACACACCACACAAGGTTCTCTTTGTTTATTGCCTTGTTCATTACACATACCCTTGCACTTTTCACTAACGGTTTGTATGCAGCCCTTGTTCATGATCAGACTGCCCTGATAGCTTCATAGTCTTCCAGTCCCCTCAGAAGGGGTTTGAACTGAAACACAAGATCTTTACCATCATAATAAACACACCCATCAGGTCCCTATGGATGAAGAAGTTAACCGTGCAAGTCTCCAAGTCCTTATTACCCAATATGTTTCTTCAGGCTTCCAGGGCCCGACCGACATTACCACATCATATGGCTGTTGCGTCCCTTATTATCTTATTATCTTCCCTTAATATCTGTGGCAATTCAGATCTTATCCAGCGTGTCTGGAGGAAAGGTGACCTGGATGAGACTTCCAAAGATGTTATCCAATGCAATGAAGCTTTCATGAAAATCCTGATGAAAACATAACATTGACCAAAAGATACTGTCTTTGTTCCAGGAAGAAGATGGACTGTTTGGATTTTTAGTTCATGTTTTGTTTTTAATGTATGCGAGGTGATTTGCATGGTATCAGCTCATCTAGTTGGAACCATGATTTTCAGAATTCCTTCCCAGTACTGAGTTCCTATGAACCACCAAGAGCTCTTTGGGGTGATAGCTGAAAGATGGAAAGAAGCAGTGGCCATATCCTTTTACGGTGCAAAGGCAGGTGCGGGCTGTGGGATGTTGTTGCAACTGGGGTGCGTGGTTTCGGCTCTGGGGCTCCCCCTGATTAGAGGACTTCAGCCAGCCTGCAGCGATTCCAGTGACCACCAGCTCTCCTCGTTCAGCTTCCTCCACACACTTCCAGCGGTGTGAGAAGCTCCTGTCGCAACAGTAGCATTTGCGCTTCCGATTCACACTGGGTTTCCTCCGGTTTCTCTGACTTTGGGGCTCACTTCTGGAGTTGGGTTCCATGGCTAAGGACACCAGCCTCACACCCAAGTCACCAGCAGTGTTGATGTTGAGGCTTGGCAGTGGAAAGAGACTTATATGGGTTCCAGCTTCTTTCGTGGGTACAAATTTGTCCTGTCCCTCAGCATCTTCCAGTCACTTCACCAACTTACCTCCCCCGTGGCCTCCCCAGCTGACCTCAGGCTCAGCATCCAATGTAGAAGAACAGCTTATATAAACTGCTTAACTGGGGCGCCTGGGTGGCTCAGTGGGTTAAGCCTCTGCCGTCGGCTCAGGTCATGATCTCAGCGTCCTGGGATCGAGCCCCGCATTGGGCTCTCTGCTCAGTAGGGAGCCTGCTTCCCCCTCTCTCTGCCTGCCTCTCTGCCTACTTGTGATTTCTCTCTCTGTCAAATAAATAAATAAAGTCTTTTAAAAAAAATAAAAAAAAATAAACTGCTTAACTGCTCTGTTTCTCCAATCCAAACTTAACTAATAAAATTTCCATATCTGGGGGCACCTGGGTGGCCCAGTGGGTTGAGCCTCTGCCTTCGGCTCGGGTTGTGGTCTCGGGGTCCTGGGATCGAGCCCCGCATCGGGGTCTCTGCTCGGCGGGGAGCCTGCTTCCTCCTCTCTCTCTCTGCCTGCCTCTCTGCCTGCTTGTGATCTCTGTCTGTCAAATGAATAAATAAAAATTAAAAAAAAATTTCCATATCTGTTATACTCAGGGGGGATGATATCTACCAAAATATGCTCCAACAATATATCTCATGTAACCCACGAAAATTTGGAGTGGTAAAGGAGAAGAGCCCACATTTATTGCTTTAGATTGCTATTTCAAAGTTTCTATCCTTTTAAGGAGTTTTATTTTTGAAACAGTTTTCCATGGACAAGCTATAAATAATATGAAATTATTGGAAACTTAAAATTACCTCGAACACACCATTTGGAGAGCCACATTCATGCAAAAATTAATTCATTCATAAGAGAACAACATTCTTAATGAGGACATGGATAAGTTTTGTAATCCAAACCATTGAAAAAATTTTCTAATTCTGACGTCATAAAGAATCAATTCTTCCTATATTGGGGAAAATAAGAGAATTCATTAAAGTCATTCCAAGGACTGGAAGACTATTTAAGCTGTCAGGGAAATAGAGTGAAGATACTCCCTTTAGGTAAATGAAACCAACAACAGAGCTAAAAAATTATTTATGAATATGAATGTTCTTCCTAATACATTTCCCCATACAAGCTATTAGTTTAATTTATATCACACAACTGTTTTGACACAAAGAAAGTTCTATGTAATGCCTGAGTTAAATTTTTAGATTAATGGGCAGACTCACACAGGTACCCCAGTGACCACAGTATAAGCAGAGTTCAAAGGACAATGGCCTTTGTAAAAGGATGGCATTATTTCAGTAGAGGGATGAAGAAACACATTTCAGAAGAGGTGGTTACCCTTGAAAGGTAACCCTTGAAAGGTAAATGAAGTTTCAAATTGTAAAAATAGAATCACAGATATGGGCTACAAAAGGAGAAAGGCACTGAAGTACAAAAACACAGAGTCTGTTGGGAAAAAAATAAAGCATCTGAAGTATAATATTTACATATAGGGGAGCAATAAGAAGTAAATCCGGGAAGTAGTTGCAGCATATTATGGACTAGAGAGCCCTGAATGCCAAACTAAGTAAGGTTGGTTTTTTCCCCCCTTATTTTATTAAATGAGTATCCCAAGAAACCACCTCCTAAGAGAGCATTCTGGGGAAAATGACTGACTTGGAAGTTTTATCTAGCACTAGTGTGTGAGTTGAAGCAGATAGTATAAAGGTAAGAGTTGTGGGGACCACTTCATAGACAACGGGACAGAACAAAAAGAATGAGGACCTGGAAATTCACCCTAAGTATGAAATTCACTATTTTATTATAAAACTGGGAGGTTAGAAGGAAGAATAAATGAAGTTTTAGGGACATGTTCATTTTAATTTCATAAAATAGAAAGTAAGGTCACTTTTGAGAATGAGGATGTTGAAGTTACAAGAATTTGTTTACTTGTTTTTATGGAAGTGTAGCTGACAGGTGATGTTACATTACTTTCAGGTGTACAACACAGTGTTTTGACAAGTCTGTACATTTTTCTATGCTCAACACAAAGGTAGCTACCATCTGTCATCATTCACTTACGATACCGTTCACTATATTCCCAATGCTGTACCCTTTATCCCTGTGACTTATTCATTCCACAACTGGAGACCTGTATCTCCCACTTCCCTTCACCCATTTTGACCAAGCAACCATCTGTTTAGTCTCTGTATTTATGCATCTGTTTCTACTTATTTGTTTTTTGTTTATTCATGTGTTTTCTTTTTGGATTCCACATATCCCATTCCATTTCATGAGTGAAATCATATGGTTTTTGTCCTTTCTCTGTCTGACTTATTTCACTCAGCATCATACTGTCTAGGTCCATCCATGTTGTCACAAATGGCAAGATTTTGAGGTCACAACTTAAGGAAAATAGAAAAGGATGATGAATCAGTGTCTGTGATAGCATTTGTCCATCACCTTTGTAGTTCCAGTAACTGTCCTGTCTGCTGTACTTGGTCCATATTGTTCCCACTGGAATGGCCCAGCTATTCCATCACAAAAGTGCCCCCTTGGCTACAGCTGATTGGACCAGATCTGGGCACCAGACTCAAGTATAACCAATGAGAGCATGCACCTTGAATTTCTGCAACTGGGCCATGAAAGTCAGTGTCTTTCTAGTAATCTACGTTTTATGACAGAAGCCAGAATGCCATGTCCTACTGGCCTTTTACTGTGCTTCCCATGTTTTCTACCATACAGAGCAGATGTGGTCTATGCCAAGAAAAATTTAAATGGATTCATAAATAAGATAATAAACACGCGATGGAGAGAGATGGAATGTAATCCCCTGATTCCAGGTGTTACTGAGGACTGTCCTATTCCCCTCCTTTTACTCTCTAAGATATCCCAGAAAGATTTTAACAAATTCCCCCAATTGCTTCAGCTAGTTCAGGCTGTTTTCCTGACCCTTGCAATAACAAGGTTGCAGTAAAAATTGTTTCAGGGGAGAAGTAGCAATAGAGCTGACTAGGGAGACATCTAAACATTACCAGACAGTGTCAAGTCACAGGACCCAAAAGAAGCTGGGGAAGATAAATGGTAACAATGTTCATTTGCTTGGTGTGCAAGTTTCTGCAGAAGCATCCTGGAGCCCAGGGATAGATGAGGAGAAGGTAGACTGCTGAATTGATTAAAGTTTGTGATTTTAATTGTAACGGAACTCATTGGAAGGGCAACATGACACAATGTTAGTGATATTGACAAACATGATTAAAGCTCAGGGTAAAGTGTCTCTCCAAGGGAATGATGAATTCCATTAGTGATATCTGCCCTGACCAAAGGAATAGGAAGTACAAGCATGATTTTTAATACATTCTCTTTCTCCTCTTCAGGATCTAAATTTATACTCCATGACACTTCCAGTAAAACCAAATTAATGTAGCTGCCCAAGTCAAGATTACAGTAAAGAAACTGATCCAAAAATCACTGAGCAAAACTAAGAGTTTTGTCATTTATTTTGTTTGTTTGTTTACCAAAAAAGCAGATATCCAGGAGACAAAACCAGGTGGTATATCCTAGAGATAAGATACTGTAAGAAATAGTCACACAAAGAAATGAAAAGTCTGCCCTTATGTCATAGGAATTAAAAAATAGGTTAAAAAGAGAATTATGTACATACTGTATACAACTTACATACTATTTAAAAAAATAGTAACTGAAAATACCAAAGTTCTGTAGTTTCCATTTCTATGTTTCCTGTTCTGTAAGATTTTGAAGTGGGAACAATTACTGTTGGTGTCCCACTCAAATCCTCTCACACTTACCATTTCAGTACCTGCTGTCTGTACTTCCCGCTGCCTACACCTGCGTTTTGTCGCCTGTGTATTTTTATCTGGCTACCAAAGCCACTGTGGCCCAAGAATTCACACCCCCAGAAGCATCCCTCAGCCAATGTCAGAAGGGAGTTTGGTGTGGAAATATTCCAGCCTGCTCTCCCCACCTGGTGGTAACTCTAAAATACACCCAGATTTTCTCATTAAAGCAAAATGCGGTTATGACCAGTAATAACCTGCTTGCTAATGAACTTGTTATTGGCTGCCTTTCCTTCCCTCTTTCACATTCCTTCTCTCTACTGACATTTCCTGAAATGTTCTCTCAAATAAGTAATTTGAACTTGAATACTTGTTTCAGGATTTGCTTCTGGGGTTATGCAAACTACTAAAAATTCAGGGTAGAGTCAGAAGAATAGTGTTGAATCATCATTCTGGGACTTCTTTTCTGAGAGTTCAAGATTTGAAGAGTTTTATTCTCGGCTAAGATTTTATTTTGATTTTAGGTAGTTGAAAGGTATGTAAGATCTTTGCAATATTAAGGCTTATACAAAATTGAATGGGATATGAGAAGAGGGTTAATATTTTATTAAGAAAATTTTTTAAATCTATAAATGCAGGTTCCTAATCATTACAGTGAAACTACCTGTATGTTAAGTGAAAAGCTGTTTTGGTATGTTGAGCCTAAAACATTGTATAAGAACTTTAAATAATATACAATATCATAACTTTGGATTATACACTTAACCCTTGAACGTGGGCTTGAACTTATGGGTCCACTTATACACCCATTTTTTCTAATTAAAACAGTACAATATAGGTAATGTACTTTTTCTTATGATTTTCTTAACAACGTTTTCTTTTCTCTAGCTTACTTTAAAAATATAGTATATAATACATATAACATTAAAAACATGTATTAGGGACACGTGGGTGGCTCAGTCAGTTAAGCATCTGCCTTCAACTCAGGTCCTGAACCTCGTGTTCTGGGATGGAACCCTGTGTTGGGCTTTCTGCTCTGCGGGGAATCTGCTTCTCCCTCTACCTCTGTACCTCCAGGCCGCTCATTCTCTCTCACTCTCTCAAATAAATAAATAAAATATTTGAAAAATATATGATATATATATATAATATACATATAGTTTATTATATAAAAATATGTTAACCGACTATAATATAATCAGTAAGGCTTCCAGTCAATGGCAGACTATTAGTTAAGTTTTTGAGAAGTCAAAAACTATATCCAATTTTCAACTGGGTGGAGGTTGGCATCCCTAATCCCCCACATCGTTCAGGTGTTGACTGTATTAACTTGTAACAATTCAGGAGGTAGCTAAGAAAGAGTACTAATGTAACTCACCTCTCACAGCTGAATGGTTTCATACAACTAAAATTTAATTTCACACTCTTAGTATCCAGTGCAAGTGTTCCAAGTCCAGGCTAACAGGACAGCCCTTCCCACCCAGTCAGTCAGGAACTCCTGTTCTACTTAACATCTACTTAGGTTATTCCAGGGCCTTCCCCAATCCAGCCAGCGGGAAATGGAACAGGGCAGAAGGAGTGAATCAAGTTATGGAGCAGGCCTAGAGAAATAGCTTATTTCTCTCCTTCCTTTGACTATGTCTCAGTCATCTGACTGCAAGAGAGGGAAGCAAAGAAGCATTCCCACTGGGAAAATGGGCAGATATTTCCCAGTGACAGCTCTGCATTTAGAAGACAGAGTACTCACTTTGGCAAATAGCCATCTCTTCCATAACAAATACTTCTTTTCCTTATGCAAAATAAATATGCTAAATAAATTAATAATATAAACAAATTGCAACTGAATGTTAAGTCAAAGCATTTTCAAGAATTAGGGGAAAATGTATGAATATATCAAAAATTCATATTCTTATTAAAATAAATTTTAACTAGTTATTAAAATTTCTCTCCTTAAAATTTATGCCAAAGTTTACCTAAGTATTCAAAACAATAAAAATATTTTCTAAATTCTCAAAAAGAAAAAGCTTATTTAAGAGTTCAATCTCTGTAATGGAAAGTGCTAATATTTCAATCACTTTAAAAAAATAATTCATACTTGAAACATTTCATTTGTTTATATAGGTCTTCTCCTATACCACTTACTTAAAACTCAGGTAACTATGTACAGTGAAATCTAAGAAATTCTTACATCATTTCTGTCACATATTTGTATATTCTTCCTTTGGAAATACTAGGAGCATTTCAGAGCTGCCCCCTTATTTCTCTGAATATGCTGAGTGCAATAAGTCAAACAGAGAGAGTCAAGTATCATATGGTTTGGCTTATTTGTGGAGCATAAGGAATAACATGGAGGGCATGGGGAGATGGAGAGGAGAAGGGAGTTGGGGGAAATTGGAGGGGGAGACGAACTATGAGAGACTGTGTACTCTGAGAAACAAACTGAGGGTTTTGGAGGGGAGAGGAGTGGGAGGTTGTGTGAGCCTGGTGGTGGGTATCATGGAGGGCACGTATTGCATGGAGCCCTGGGTGTGGTGCATAAACAACGAATTCTGGAACACTGAAAAGAAATTAAAAAAATAAATAAAAATTTAAAAAACAAAAACAAAAGCAAAAACAAACAAACAAACTGTATTTTCTCTGACCCAAGGAAATAAATGCAAGGAGGCAGATATTATAAACAATTCAAAGATCAAAATTTAGAGTCAGAGAAGTATACAGTCACACTACCAGAAGTTGGAATAAATGGTTTACAAAACCAAGATTTTTGTTATGAAGTTTGCTATTTCCTGGCCTCTTAATTATTTATCTAGTAACAAGCATTTGCATTAACACATTCATTACAATTATCCACATGTGGTCTAAAACTATGTACAAAATATATTATTCTTATTTCTTTAAACAAAAGCCAATATTTATGCTGTGAGCTAATTCAGAAACTTTATAAAGTTTCTGTATTTTATAAAGTGGAGTCAAGCTGCTTACCTAGGTGATGCTAAGACATTATGTTGTATAGATTTTAAGGAAAGAAAACAACTGTAACACTATATTCCTGACAGATATTATGATGCTTGTTAAAGGAACTGTTGACTTGTGATCACTAATATTGATTAAGTTGCTTTAAGTGCTTTTTATTCTGTCTGATACTATTATTATCCCAAATTTATAGGTGAGAAAGCTGAGCTTTAAAAAGTTAAACATCTTGCCCAAGGTCACACCAATAGGAAACAAGAGAGCTGAGATATCAGCCCAAGTTTACTTGACTGGCTTCTGTGCTCTACCTGTGATGCCCTGTGATCTTCACCAAAAGTACATCACTGCTTCTTACTCAGCGATAAGTACAGGTTTAAAAACAAAGAACCAATTTAATGAAAATGAGCCCAGACTAACTAGGGGGGGAAAAAGATGGAAGAAGATAATAAAAGGAAATTAAGCACTTCCATATCAGTAATCCTACTTGATTGTTAACATGATAACTCTTGGAGATGAATAACATTTTCCCTTTTAAGTGAAACAGCTAAGACCTAAACAAGTTGAATGGTGTGTCCAGCAATATCACACAGCAAGAAAGATGCAGAGCCAAGCCTCAGACCCAGGCCTTTTGACTTTGTATCACTGCACCTTCTGCTGCCCTACAGAACCTCTTAGAAACACATGGTCTTCTCGTTGAATATTTTCTTTCACTTCTTAGCACATAAATTTACCTAGACTTCAAGTCTTGCAATATATTAAATATGGTTTTTTCATTTCCTTCTGAAACAAATCCACCAATCAATGTAGTATTACTTTGCAAGCAGTGAATGGAGATATTAGTCAAAATCCAAGTCTGTGTCTCTGGAGTGATGGCTTCTATCAGTATGATCAAAAAAAAAAATGGGGAAGGAAACATGTACAACTCTGGAGGTTCATTTCTCCTGCTCTGTTATATAATAGAAATTGGCAGCCTGTTTTAAAAGGACAAGAGTAAGAATATGAAAAATAAAACCTTGAACAGGAAGTAAATACAGTGATTGCAAAAACAGTAATAAAGTTGGAGTTATGTAACTGGCACTAAAAGTGATTATATGTACACATGCTTCAAGAGAAAACGTGTGCTCAGAATGCAATATGGGGCGGATTATGAGGAAACCAAGCATTCTAAGAGTGTGAAAGTCTGAGGAAAGAGTAGGGATATAGTATGAATTGCCCAAGAGTGATAAGAAAAATATCAAGAAATACAATATCCGGGATGAGAAAATGGATGGAGGAGAAGTAGGAGAAGAATTTTCAGAAGATATAGCACCCCAAAATGGCAGGAAACTGACAAAATGAAAACACTTTTTTTTTTTTTAGCATCTCTTTAAATTTTATTTTTTATAAACATATAATATATTTTTATCCCCAGGGGTACAGGTCTGTGAATCGCCAGGTTTACACACTTCACAGCACTCATCATAGCACATACCCTCCCCAATGTCCA
The DNA here is from genome assembly GCF_002288905.1 of Enhydra lutris kenyoni. Taxonomy (NCBI): domain Eukaryota; kingdom Metazoa; phylum Chordata; class Mammalia; order Carnivora; family Mustelidae; genus Enhydra; species Enhydra lutris. The sequence continues at coordinate 35,408,453 of NW_019154099.1, read as the reverse complement.
TAATCCCCCCCCCCCCCAGCCCCCCTCCCCCCATTAACCCTCAGTTTGTTTTGTGAGATTAAGAGTCACTTATGGTTTGTCTCCCTCCCAATCCCATCTTGTGAAAACACTTTTTTAACTGCTTGGGAGAGCTTAAAAGCTAAGAGTAAACATGATCATTGCAAGGAAACTTGCAAGAGAACTAACAAGTAAAAACTTAAATAGATTCAATTTTTACAAGAATTATGAAAAATCACAATACACGAAATAACACCAAAAAAGAGCGAATGAGATAGAAGGGTAATTTTTAGAGACTTTTCCTCTGACACTCCAATTTGATATTAGACATTTAAAAAAAAATTTATAGAGAAGTATTGTTTAAAAGGCATAACTCTACAATACAAACACGTTTTTATCTTCAAAGCTACTTCATTGTTTAATGTGATACCCAAATATAGAGTAAAGGACTCCAATTCTGACAAAAGAGAGAAAAGTCAGATAACAAGAATGAAGACTCCCTTTTTAAGGCTGCATGCAGCATTTCCTATCAATGTGCAAACATAAAACTTGTAAAAATGTATCTCAGGTAAAACTTGCTTTGTCATTTTTCCAGACAATTGGGCAACAGAACTGTCATTTGATCTGTGCTTAAGTTCTTGAGAGAACCAGAAACATAATGGACTCCAAAACACCTTAAACTGCTGGCATCGTGAACACTTCCTGCCTAATTCTGTTGGACAACAGAGACAAAGTAAGCCCTGTAATTACATCCCAGCCTGATCTATGCTTGCAGTCATGTAATTAATACTTCCTCTGTAAAGCAATGGAATAATTTAAAGAGCAGATATTTTTCAACCATGGTCTGAAAAAAAAAAAAAAACTCTAAGAGAATACATGTGCATTTTAGCTATGTACAGACCCTTCTGGGATTCCATTTGCTAAGAGAAATTGTAACTAGATTCTCAGAGCTTTCATTGTACCAGGAGATGGAAATGATACTTCCTTCCTGCTAACAGCTATAGCGGGGGTAGAAGAAAGGGTGTCTGGAGCCTATATTTATTCCATGAGGGTTTATGAAAATGGTAAACATAATCTCAGTTCCTGGCTACCTGAGCCACCTCGTGTGGTGCCAACCACATTTGTGGAGTCTTGGCCAGAAAATCACTGCAGAAATCTGGCTCCAGAGGTTAGACTTTAACTTACATGGTGGAAATAAGACACGACTCTCCAACAAATCTATACTGACTTCCCAAATCCATTCATGGTCTCCAATGTCCATTTGCATAGAGGCATTCACAATCATGAATGTAGATCCCACAAATTCAGAGACACATATACAAAAGTAGAGACAGAGGAAGTTCAAAATGGTAGAATTCCAGATTTGGGGTCACCTCAACACAGTAGAAACAATAGCAAAAACAAATCGCTTGCTTATTTGACTGGATTACCCTATAACTCACATAAAGATAATATGTTTTGTTCCAGCAGAAAAATATAGTTCTCAACTATATTTTCATTTCCAGAGCAACTTGACTTAATGCATCTTTACTCTCGTGGCTCGATTGGTTCCATTTTATATTCAGAAACTCAATTGATTGGCTCATAAATTATAGAGGCTCTTAATTCTAATTTAAGAATTATGCCAAGAAAAGCATGAAATTTTAAAGATAATATATGACTCTGCATGAATATTTAAAGGCAATAAGCCAGATTTACATTCTGTGAAACACAAAATAAAAATCTTAACAAAAGAACAAAATGATTGATAGAATACATCAAAACACAACACCTTTTTGGCACAGTGATTCTGAGCTCACATACAAATACTCCCCTGTTCTGAAGGCAAGCTCACAGAAGAGGGAGTCCCTCTCCATTGGAGATCACTTTATTTTTCCATTAGAAAAGAGCAAATGGGATTTTTAATATACTTTTGGCTTAGAAACTCTGAAATTTAATACATGTTCCAATTTGCAAAAACTGGAAACACAAAATAGGCCAATGGCCCAAGTCCAAGCAGACTCAGTTTTCTAGAGTCAAAAACTAAAGCACAGAAGTAGTAAGAAAACTCTCACTAAAATTACCAAGAGTAATGAATATTTTAATTGAACATTTTATTCATTGAAATCATTTTTCACTTACCAGTCTCATCTCACAGACAGAATCCATTTAAAATTATCCAAACTATTTTTTTGGAAATTTGTTAGATTAATAAAGAAGTCAGCAACATCATTCACTCATTTGATATTTTCTGGGTGAACACAAGCTATGTACAAAGCCCTGTACTACAAACCATGTTCAGATACAACTTAGGAAACAATAACTGTAGGTTAAAAATGGGAATGTTTGCCCAGAGATTATTTTGAGGACTCAGAGTTTTAGTTCTTCATCGGAAAGCAAAGACATTCTTCTCAAGTGTACAAGCAAATGCTCTCCAATTATAGAAAGAGAAATGTGAGTATTTCAGTCAGGTCACAGCAAAGGACAGCACCATGCACTCTAGTTGCACAGAGAGAAGAAAGCTGTTAACATAGGCTGACTTGCAGACAACCTTACCAAGAGGGGAGATTCACTCTGAAGGGCAGTGGCAGGGTGGTAAGGTTCTCTGCCAATGCCTCTTGCTTCGCACTTCCCATTTGGATAAGTCAAACCACAGAATGACCATGTTCGTAGACTTGTGTAGTCTCATCACAATTAATATTTTCTCTTCTCTAATGTCTACACCACTGTTCTTTTATTTACCGTTCTAGTTCTTGAATCTATCTTTTTCCATCTCTTCTCTAGCATATTGTTACAGTTCACTCTTTAAATACTGAGATTCCCCCGCCTAGGAATCCCATCATCTAACCCTCAATCTCTCCTCTGAGTTCCAGATCCAGGTATCTAACTCTTTACTGGACAGCTCCTTTGGGATGCCCCTTGAGTACCAAAAGTAAAACACAACAAAAACCGAAGTCATCATCTGTAGCTTCAAAACCTGCTAGCCTTATGATTTTATTGACTGCTTTGTCAATAATATGACTAACTCGGAAACACAAACCTAAAATCTGAGAGAGAGAGACTGACTTCTTCCTTCCTTCATATTCCAAAGAGAGACCAGGTACTGTTGATTATAACTCCTCATTTATCCCTGGCAGGCTTGGTTTAAACTTTCATTATTGTTTTTCATTTACTTATTGTAACAATAAAATATTATGCCAACTAAACAATGAAGGAGGCTTGAAAAAGTGTCTATACTGGAGAAAAGACAAGCAAATGCAGAATCATATATTAACCGTGCTTTTACGTGGTATCTCTCAAACTCTCCATAGCTTTCTACTCTATCTATCCTTGACATGGTCATAATCTTCTCATCAAGACACTCTTCAACTAATTGAAAACCCTCCACTCATTCCTTATCATCTATAATCCAGTAATAGATTCCTGAAAAGGATTTCAATGAATTTAAATTCCCAAAAATGAATGTAATTTTTCTAAGAAAATTAAGGGACAAATGAATCGCAGTCCCTTTGAGACTTAAGCTCTGAAGACAGAAAAGCAAGGATGTCAAAGCTGGATAGGAATCAAAGTCAGAAAATGAAGAGAATGGAGTGTATCATCACCCAGAAGCCATGAACGTAGGTGAAAAGAAGGAGAGAAGGAGTCAGAGCAAAAATGAGCAAGCAAATCAGTAAAGCAGAGCTCTGGCAGTCAGAGCCTTATACCTATAGCATTTGATAAAGAATTAAGTCAAGGAAACTCAGAACTTATTATTAGGGGCTGGAGTGACATCATCAGTGTTCAGCAGCTCCTAAAGGAGGTTCCTTCGGGACACCAGACACCTGCTCGATATGTGTGTTCCTTAGCCTCTCCATAAGAGGCAGAGCTCTTCCTTGGTTTGTACTTTCACAAAACATATTGCATAGCCATTGTCCTAAAACCTGTCTTGAACTGTAGAATTATAAACGTGGATTGCTGAGCTACCCAAAAGGCTGTATTTCCTGGTTTTCTGGATGACGGCTAAAGCCAAAAAAATAGTGATGGTCTCCAAAAGGGCAGACACAGGTCTTGCATTTAAGCATCCTTAAGCCCTCATAGTAAATATCCATTCTTTCTGTATGTCATTCAGTATTACAGTGATGTATTTTATTTACTCCTCCATTAAACAGAAATCATGTTATGTCAGGGTCTGTCTCTATATCAACACCGAACTGAAAACAAGGCTTTTTTAATAAGGCAGGCCCTTAAAAAGGATAGTAAAGTGACAGGAGTTCGGAGTTGAACTATAAGAGCTCATTTTACAGATGGCAGGGAACTGAATATATATATGGGGATGGGCAAAAGTTGTTTTTGACAACGTGGTGATTGTATTAAGGAAAGGAAAAGTGAATTGGGGGAAATCAGAGGGGGAGACGAAGCATGAGAGACTGTGGACTCTAAGAAACAAACTGAGGGTTTTGGAGGGAAGGGAGGTTGGGTTGGGTGAACCTGGTGGTGGGTATTAAGGAGGGCACGTATTGCATGGAGCACTGGGTGTGACGCATAAACAATGAATCTCAGGACGCTAAAAGATAAAATTAAATTAAAAAAAAAAAAGACAGTCAAAATCACTGGGATTATTTAGGTCTGCATGAGGTAAACCAAGTAAGCAAACTTATTTCATCAACTGTCTTTCTAATTCATTAAAGAAAGCCTAAATTTTGAATCCTAAAAGACTTGTAAATACCTCTTAATAGCTTCAACAGTTTTACTTTTGCTATTTGCCTTTTTTGAAAGTTAACCATAATTAATGTTAAGCAGTTTTATGAAGATCTCTGCATTTGGACACGGGCCACATTTGCAAGTTTGCCTTTCTTCAAATGGATGTCTCTCTAAATGAGACCTATAAAGTAAGACATGATTTGCATTTATTAGAAATATTTTGGTGGTAATGACAGATACTCAGTAAGAACAAACTTTAAAGGATACTTTTTCTTGGAAAGATATTGGAGTATCTTGCAGAAAAACTAAGGCAAAGGAGAGAACCAAGAATTCAAATAATTCAAGTGCCATCAGAACTATCCATCTCTCCTCTGTCACCCCATGGGTCACCTTAATCTCTTTCTGTCCCTTCACATCCTCCCTTTTTTTCCTCTCCTCTCATTCTGTCTAATTCTTTCTACTGTCCTTCTCAGAGTTTCCGCCCCCACAGAGAACCCCCCCTTGCCCTTCTAGCCAATGAAACATGACATATGTCAATTTGCAACTGCTACTTTCTTTGCATATTTCTTTCTTTCCATATTCCATATTTGATTTCCATATTAAAACTGTAGCCACAATAAATGCACATGGCAACAAGATAATACTAGAGAAAGGATGCGGTGGCCAGCTGTGGCCTTATACCCATAACTAGACCAGTCAATCTGAGGCCAAGAGAACGAGGCACTGCTATTTCCCCAGTTTTAAATTAATGAACTGTTCCATAGTAAAATGGAATCTCTAGGATAATGAAGCAGCCGTAAGGCATGGTTTCCAGCTGAAAAGGAAATTTTTTAAAGAATTAAATGTTACACCCACAGATTCAGCTGTTATATAAATTGGTATTCAGTAACTTAAGCATAAATTTCAACAGTCTCTTGTGTAAATAAAGTCCAGGCTGCTTAACAGACCTTATACCCAGCTTTATTTCCATTGTTATTTACTTAATGTTCCCAGTGCTGTAATAAAACATTAAACAGTGGTATTTAACTTCTTTGTGTGAAGTAATTTTTTGTCTAAATGTTTTTAATAAGAAGTGGTTTTCTTTAAAGTAAATGGGATGTTCACACCACTAAATTTAAATTGACTTTTATGAGTGAGAATGATTTTCTCAACTTACTGTTGAGAACAGTGCTTTAAAGAAGTGATAACATAGCAGCTATGTATTTAATATGATAATGGCCTTATTTAATAATTTTTTTAAAGTACAATCATGTTAAAATCCCATCCAAATTCTATAGAATTGGTACTAACCATTTCATAAGAATTTTAAATATTTTATTTATTTATTTGACAGATGGAGATCACAAGTAGGCAGAGAAACAGGCAGAGAGAGAAGAGGAAGCAGGTTCCCTGCTGAGCAGAGAGCCCGATGCGGGGCTCGATCCCAGGACCCTGGGATCATGACCTGAGCCGAAGGCAGAGGCTTCAACCCACTGAGCCACCCAGGTGACCCATGAATTTTAAATAACATATACTGGAATAAGATTTTTTAAGTCCATAAAAAGAATATTACATTTGTCTGTCATATAAATATGGATCTTAGTATGAACATTATGATCTCAAAATATTTAAAAATTAAGTAAATGAAAATATTAAGTAAATGACTACCATGAAGACAGGGTTTTTTTAATCAGAAATCAAATTTTGAGTTTAAGTAACATTTTCCACTTTGTCCGTAAAACTCGCATTCGAAAATTATAGGGCTTTCAATCTTTTTCCTTAATTGTCCTCAATAAGGGAGAGGGAAGTATTTGGCCAGGCTCCATGAGCCCCTACATGTACTTGTGAAAAAAAGCTATGAAATCCTATGAATCTACATCAGAAGAAAACACCCTTCTACCACAAACTCCATCCCAACTGGTCTTCCTAAAAAGAAAATAGGAGACAAAGAATGGGCCAGTAATTTCCTGTCTAGTCTGTCCTTCACTGTCTTTCAGACAGAACCCAGTTCAAGGGCTATTTGTTGATGACACCTGACATAATATTCTGAGTAAAGACCTCCATGTGAGCTGCTACCACACCCGCTACAGGCTGTCTGGACCCCTTCGCTTAACAGACGTGGAAACACTGGCAAAGAAAAGGCTCTTTCCAGAAACTATAGACTCAAAAGAGTTTTAACCTCTCAATCTTCTTTATCAAACTCTATCTGGAACAGGAAGTAAGGGGACATGGAAAAGAATGTGCGAAGAAAAGTCTCATCACTATCATCAAAGCTATGTCAGGGGTTATTATTAAAATACCTGAGGGGTGCCTGGGTGGCTCAGTCAGTTAAGTGTTGGGATCTGGGTTTGGTGATTCAGGTCATGATCTCATGGGTTGTGGGACAGAGCCCCAGCATGGGCTCCACGCTCAGCACTTAGCAGGAAGGCTAAGATTCTCTTTTCTTCTGCTCCTTCCCTTGCTCACACACACTCTCTCTCTCTCTTTCTCACAAATACATAAATAAATCTTAAAAATAAAATAAAATACTGGATGGGCGCCTGGGTGGCTCAGTGGGTTAAGCGTCTTCTTTCGGCTCAGGTCATGATCTCAGGGTCCCAGGATCGAGTCCCGCATCAGGCTCTCTGCTTGGCAGGGAGCCTGCTTCCTCCTCTCTCTCTGCCTGTCTCTCTGCCTACTTGTGATCTCTGTCTGTCAAATAAATACATAAATAAAATCTTTAAAAATAAATAAATAAAGTAAAATACCGGAGATAGAGAGAGAAAAGATGATAAATAAACAGATAATTGAACCCATTCTCCCTGCCCCCCCACACAAAAAAAAATCAAGGAGAGTATGCAAAGAAAGGAGGAGGCAGAGTAAAGATTAAAGAAAACTAATATAACTCATAAACCAGTGCATGGCATATCTGTCCAGGTCACATATGTATGAGGAAAAATAGGACTAAATGGTGTATAAGTTAGCTTGTTATTAGTGAAGCATAAAAAAGTATTGGCTTTTTCAAATAAATTATTTTCTATCTTTTGTGGGTTTTTTTCTGACATTCCTTTACTTTAAAAAAATTGCTCTCAGTTTAGTTTCTAGTATCCAATGAACCCCCTTTAGCTAGATCAACTTATAAAGTTTAATCCATTATCTTGTCAGTTATAGTCTCTGCCATTGTAATGCACATAAGACTGTGGAATAAAAAGAGACTAAAATGAGTTAAGTTTAACATGTGAACATGAATTATCATTTTCTTTTTTTCAAGTAAAATCTTGATGAGTAACTCACTGTCAAAACAATGCACTGAGACATGAGGAAAACTGTCAAATTAAAAGCAAATTAGTATAATAAATGGAGAAAAATAGACTATGACGTGAATAATTCTGGGGAGAATATAAAGCAATGAGGATAAGTTTCAATATAGCATCCACTTAATTTTAACAGCAGAAAGAAAAACAGATCAGAAAATGTATATGGGAATAAGGAGAGTCCTTTTAAAGCTTTCGTAATAGCTCTCATGAGAAATAGTTTTAAATTTATATATATGAGAAAAGTGGGTATTGACCATCCTCTAAGGAACAAAATCCTCATCCACAAAAATAAATTATTTTTACCAGGTGATTAAATCTTGCTATTAGCACAAAAGACTATTTTCTAAATCGATTTGTGCTAATCTATTGGCCACATATGATTGCAGATTTGGACCTAAGTAAGTATTTTTCATTGGCAAATTAAGAGTGTGGTTAAGTGTTCATTGCTTTTGAATTTTAAAATATTTCTCCCTGTTAATACCCCCTTTAATAGAAAAACTGGTTATATTTAAGGCCTGGAATAATAATAAAGGAATAGAAAGAAATAGGAGAACTAAATGTTTTTATTTTTTTTTAAATTATTTGATATGTATGTTCTTGAGATTTATAAATTGTTATTGTTTAAAAGAAATAGAAATAACTAAGTGATGAGTCTCCATGTACTGTCAAGCTCTGAGTGTACATGATGGTAAACATCTCCAGTAAAAAGACAATTAGTGGTGAGTCTTATAGGTGAGTCTGGACTGAGGGAGCAATGAAAATTCCTAAATAAGCACAAGGATCTCAGTTAAGCCTTAAAAAACTATTAATTTAATTCAATATACCAGCTTGAACAATGTGAAACTATAAGTTGATAGAAGATACACTTGAAATCAGTGAACACATAGCGATGAACGAAAATAAAGTGAGAAACCCCCTGTCGATCAGAGACCATGTAGAATTGCTCAGTAATGGAAATAGGGAGGGGAATACAACGAAGAGGGACAATGTAACCCAGGAAATGCAAGGAGAAGCCCTAACGTCTGGGTGCTCCATCATGGCCCCGCAGGCCTGGGAGCCGTGGAGCCTGAGCAGGGAAGGACATTCCAGGGACCCCACCAGCCTCGTGAAGCTGCTCTCTCTCCAGCGACCGAGGGGTCAAGATCAAAGATAGAAGACAAGTGCGGAGCTTGCATTAAAGAAATAGCACAGCCCTGAATGGCTGCCAATGCCTGGAGACAAGAAACATTCAGAACAAAAATACCAGCCTTTTAAAAAATGCGTTTGTCTCAGAATGTAATGGAAGAAACAATAGAGTGTAAGTCGTAGCAGAAGTTCTCAACACTTTTATCAAGCAGCCTGTGCAAATGCATACACATTCCAACACGTCATCTTAGATGCAAACATCTATACTCAAGGATCCAATCATCAACCATGTTTTCAAGAGCTTTAAATCTTCCCCACTATTTTGTTTGGTTTCATTTTGTTTTGATTCAGCAGACTCGTTTCCCTCCCCAAAACAGAGTAGAATCCAAAAAAGCAGTTTGCCACCATCACCCCCAGTAATGTCGCAGTCTTCTATCCCTGGGGTAGTACCCGCTTCTATGCTCAACAATTCATCTCTACATAAGATGCTCAATCAAATGAGTCACTCTGTTTGTAAAAGTCAAAAGCATATACGTGCAATACTACATCTCGATTATCCATCCTGGGCTGAATTTTATTTCATTTTTATAGATGAGAGACTCACAAAATCCTTTTCAATAACTACTTCCTGAGAAAACCAGCCTTGCATATCCATGATTTAAGTGCTTAGTCAAATCATTTCCTCTAACTAATATGAAGAACGCTGAAGGCAATGCAACCCAGCTCAGCAATTCTACCTTTCATAGGAGTCAACATTCTGAATGTATTTGTGACATTAGGAAAGGAAATAGAGACTATCAATAGGACTTTCAGATCCTGCTTTAATCAGAACACATTCAGGAAACAGTCTCAAAAGCCAGAACTTTCAATGCCCCTGTTGAAAAAGGTTTTTTTGGTTGTTGTTGTTTTGTTTTGTTTTTTTAAACTGATTTGCAGCCCACGGAGGAAGAACAAATACTGGCTATGCTTTCTATTTAATTTGGTATAAGTTCATAAAACAAATTGCCCAGATAATTGGACATGTCTTCAATTCTACACTACATTTTCCTAGATGTAAACCAGATTTATAACTTAGAAGTGCAGCAATAAATGAGCATAGCTTGTAATAGACTTGTGCCAAGCCTTATGTCAAAGTGAAATAAAAAATGAGACTGACCACTTTGAGTAATCAAATCTGTCAGCTCAGTTAACTCCCTCTAAAGTATTGATGGGAAATTCTAAAGCCTGAAAAGAAAAAGTTTAATTATTTCTATAAGTACAAACATACACAAGCAAGAAACAGCTATTTTAAATAAATTCCCTAAAAATAAACTTATCATTCCTAAATCCTATAAATGATTTTTTTCTGTTACTCCTATTTTTCTTCCTTTGGAGAAATTAAAACCTTCTCACACATGGAAACTACTATCTTGAGCTAAATTCCCACTTCCCTCTGAGGAATTTTTCCACTCCCACTTAAATCAGAGTTGGCAATTACGCTTTTCCAGACTGGACCGTCTGGTCACCATTTGTCTGGTCCTTGTTCCAAAAAGAAAAAAAAAAAAGAAAAGAAAAGAAACAGAGATCAACAATATTATGTTGGGAAATATAAGGTGGTTTTAGACACATCTGTTCATCCTGTGATAACTAAATAAATCCCATTATTATAAAGCAAGGCTCAAACCTAAAAGTTCCCCTAATTGAATTCTTCCTCTTCATGGTCATGAAAAGGGAAGGACATTAATGGTAATAAAATGGGGAAAGCAGAATTTCCATCTGCAAAGACTTTCCTAAATTTATATACTTCTTCAGGCTATTTGCCAAAGGCAATGTTCCAAAGAAAGTAGGTTTAAATAATACCCAAATTCCAGGAATGGGAAAGATAGATGTATGAATACGTAGAGATCCATTGAGATTAGTAGCACATTTCCAGGGTTTGGTTTTGTTTTTTAGAAAGAAAAGCTTCTGTGTTTTCAAAGAATAAACTATTTTTTTCTAAAATCTCTGCTTTTATTAGTATTTAAGTAAATTATTTTACTCTCCATTGTTAAAGTATCCAGTTTAGTCAAAAAAATTCATTATCTTCCTTCTGCTCTTCTCTTTTCTACTTATGTGAGTAACAGAAACATCAGTCACCGTTTGGCCAAACTAAAAACCAGGTAATCATTCTTGGTTTCTTCCTTCCTCTGAATCTAATTAATGATAAAAACCTGATAGCTCTAACTATCAAATATTTCTCAAGACTATTCTTTCCTCTGTTATTGTGACTGCTACTCATTTTTCTTTCGGCCTAAGTGCTCCATTCTTTCCAGTTCACTTCTCAAGTCCTACCTGAGATCTTTTCAAAGGCAAATGAAATCATTTCTAGCCCCCTCTTAAAATCTTTGAGTGACTCCCCAGTACCTGTACTAAAGTACAAATTCCTTGGCTTAGCATACATAAATCCCTGCAAACATCTTTCTATCAACTCACCACCTACCACTTCCTGAAAATCTGCAGTGTTTCTGCTGCAGTTTCCAAGACAGCCCATGCCCTCTCATGATCTGTGTGCTGTTGCACACCTTCTTCTACCTGAAATAATCCCCCGACTGGCTTATTGTTGAAAACTTAGTTATACTTAGATTGAAATCAAGCATAACTTCTGGAACCTTCTTTTGTTCTCCCCACCGCAATGCTTAAACATCCCGTTTCCATAGAAACTCATCACGTAGCAGTTCTATGATGGTAAGTTCTGGTTTTCACCTTCTCCAAAGGTCTGAGCTCCTAAAGAGTGAGGACCAAGTATTTTTTCCTCTTCAATGTCCCAACACCCCACAGACAATAAACACTAAGTAACTGTTTATAAGCTAAAGAATAAAGCAATAAATGAATGACAGATATATAACTGAGCTAGGCAATGAAATCTCTGCTTCAACTCTGGTCAACATTGTGTAATTTACATCTTCCTAGGTTAAATGGAATTGGACAGTTTGACCAATTGTCAGATATTTTGACAAATTACTGAAGTACATTGGATATCTTTTATCTTTTGAGTTCATGAGCCAACATAATAAAATAGTCCCACTGATTTTTAATTGGCATAGATTTTTTCCCCCTTAGAATTTTTCTGTACTGCACTGTCTCCTTAGTTTTTGTGTAATGCTTTTACTTACTACTTTTAATTTATTTACTTTCCCTTCTTTCTTGGCTTTAAAATTTAGAGTTGGATGTCACTTTAAGTGTATCTTTCCCTTTCTTTATAATTTATCTAATGGAATTACATGCCATTAAGCATTTAATAAATATTTTTCTACACTAATTTGAGAATGAATCTTTGGAAATAGAACCAAGAAAAAAGGAACATGAATATTCTTCATGTTGTTCTGACTTAATTTCAAAAAATCTCACCACCCTTCCCTCTCTTCCCACCAATCTTTTTATGTTATACTTCATTTTCTGTGCTCTGCAATTGGAATAATTGCTCTGCAATTTCTTTACAGAAGAATGTGGGTCATAAAAATATATAAACTTTGGGGGAAAAATAGTTCACATAATTTTTTTTAAGATTTTATTTATTTGACAGAGAGAGATCACAAGTAGATGAGGGCTAGGGGAGCACACTTCCTGCTGAGCAGAGGGCCCAATGTGGGACTTGATTCCAGGACCCTGAGATCATGACCTGAGCCGAAGGCAGAGGCTTAACCCACTGAGCCACCCAGGAGCCCAATTCATGTAAATTTTTTAAAGAAATTCATGTAACCTGAAGCGCTCACTAGGAAGGCTGTTTGGGAAAATGGTACTTTTTTTCTTAATTTCATGGATTTTTTGCTTAATTTTTCTTTTTAAATATCTGACTGAGGCCTTATCTGGGCACTTACCGCATTAACCTGAATTAGGTGGTTGGCCCTCAGGAGAACTCTTCTACCTTCTTCAGACTCTTTTGACATTCAGTGGTCTCTTAGAAACCACTCACTGCTGTGGACTATTTTAACTCATAGAAATTATTCAGCCCTCAGAATTGCGCCTTCCAAGAACAGAGGCAGGTCTTGGATCCTAATTCACATGCTGCCTTTCTTTTCTACTGGCATATCGGTTTGAAGCTGCACCGACATGACTCGGTACAGATACTCGCATGCTTGCCTGGGTTTCAACATTTACTGTTATGTCTGCTTCTTTGGCCCAATATTTATTTATTCTTTGAAATTATTTAATTTTTCATCAAGTTCTTGAGAATGAGAAACAGTCATTTTTCTGAAGATTTTTACTCTACTTTTACTTTTTATTTTTGTGTTTCTGTTCTAGAATGAGCAACACACTCCAACTAATGGTCCTCGCAACTAGGGCACTGTTTCTGAGTTGACATTACAACTCCTAATCCACTCTTATTGATGGCAAGATTGATTTCTTCACTCTCTCACCTCACATATGAAGGTTGTTACAAAGTTGATGAGGATAATCAAGTCATACTGGAAAGAATGTTCTGGACCGTGAATATGCAGCTGCAATGAGGAGATATTTTGGCACTTCCAGCGTTATAAAAGTTAGAATGATTAATAAGAAGAAGTATGGAATTGATCTACTGAGAATAGTATAATCCCTTCATGGTTATTAAGGGATGTGTGAAGCACACAGAAATAGATGTAGATTATTTGTTACTGAAGGGATTCATGATTCAATTTTATTACTTTTAGAAACTTGTGTTGGTTTTTGCATTTTATAAAACATTTAAAAGTTGTGACTTCCATGCTCAGAGCAGTGTTCTTATGTAATGCTATATTTTATGAAGCTATATCAAAAACTTATACATTCTAAATACAGAGAAACATGCTGGTGATTGCCAAAGGGGAAAGGAGTGGGAGATGGGCAAAGTGAGTGAAGAGGAGCGGGAGATACAGGTTTCCAGTTATGGAATGAAAAAAAAGTGTGTGTGTGTGTGTGTGCGCGCGCGCACGCCCACGCGCGCACACGCTGAATGTCCTAAATTGTACAGCAGAACGAATGCATGCTTACCTCTGCTTTTTCATGACACATTACTAAAATAACTCAGGATTTTAAGGCATTAAGTGATAAATACAAATGTCACGCAAGAAACAGTATTGCAATGCAGTTTTGGAAGCTAGAAGACAGACAGACCAATAGTCACTGCGTTAGCCCGGAGGAAAGGTGAATTCTAAGACATTCAGGAAGAATGTCCAGAAGCAGAAGCAGAATTATTGGTACCACAAAACTCAGAAATCCTCCAGAATTGCCACCACTGGGTATCCATGAACCTAAAGATAAAGATGAGGTTAATATCAGAGGATTGTTGACTGTCTACAATCGAGGAACCTAATCCCTGACTGCATCACAGGGAGGTGGGCGACTTCCTCTTCTGGGGAAGGCTGGGGTTTACTTCCTGTGGAAGAGGAGGCAGAGGGGATGCTGCGGAAGACAGCGCAGGGCCCAGCGAGGGCATTTCTAACTTCGTGGACTACGCACAGAACCCTGAGGTCTCTCTCTTCTCTCCGCTCACCTAGCTCTATGAACACTAGCAGCCAGTACTAGACTCTTCTGCTGTGAGGCTGGATAATTCTTCTCTGGGGAATCGAACCAGACTGAGAGAAAAGACCTGAAAAACATTAACAGGCAGGAGTTCACTGACCAAACAGCAGGGCCAGATCACCCACCAAGGAGGTGCACCAGTTGACAAACCCATAAGTATCTAATTAGATGTTTAGTGAGTCATTCTTACATATTATGAGCAGCCAAGTATCCCCAGGCATCTGAGGAAAGCCTCTAAGGTGAAAGACAAAGCCCAAACAAACAGAAGTAACAAATGTGGAGAAAATAAAATGATGGAAACAGTAGGAAACTTTAAGTGTGTGTGTGCATTTAACATCTACCTCCCAGAGCTAGGAAATTTTATTTCCTTGGGAAAAAAAAAAGACTATGATATTAAAAAAATATATAGATCTGGACAAGTAAAAGAAAATTTTGGAGATTAAAAAGAGGATAGTGGAAATGATTTTTAAAAATCAACTAGAAAATGTTGAGTTTTAACTTAAAGAAAACTCTAACATATAATAAAAATCCTAAATGTAGAAAATTAAATAGGAAGTAAAATATATAGCACCAATCTAACAAGTACATTATCTGAATAATGGGAAAACCAGAGAAACCAGAAGAAATTATGGTAAGGAAATTATCAAGGAGATAATTTAACAAAGGTTCTGAAACTGAAGTTCAGAATGAAAAGTCCACAGATGCCTAGCATGAAGTGGGGTCGGGGGAGACTCACACCACTGCATATCTAAATTTGGGTGGCTCAGTGGGTTAAGCCTTGGCCTCTTGGTTTCAGTTGGGTCACCATCTCAAGGTCATGAGTTCCAGCCCCACACTGGGCTCAGTACTCAGCACAGAGTCTGCTTGAGATTCTTTTCCCCTCTCTTTCCCTCCACCTCCGTGACTCCCCCAACTTGTGCTCATGTGCTTTCTCTCTCTGTCTCAATTAAATAAATAAATAAAATCTTTAAAATAAAATAAAATTTATTTCTTTGCGACGACATGGATGGAACTAGAGGGTATCATGCTTAGCGAAATAAGTCAATCGGAGAAAGACAACTATCATATGATCTCCCTGATATGAGGGAGAGGAGATGCAACATGGGGGGTTAAGGGGGTAGGAGAAGAGTAAATGAAACAAGATGGGATTGGGAGGGAGACAAACCATAAGTGACTCTTAATCTCACAAAACAAACTGAGAGTTGCTGGGGGGAGGGGGGTTGGAGGGGGGTTGGGTTATGGACATTGGGGAGGGTATGTGCTATGGTGAGTGCTTTGAAGTGTGTAAATTTGGCGATTCACAGACCTGTACCCCTGGGGATAAAAATATATTATATGTTTATAAAAAAAAAAATTAAAAAAATAAATAAATAAAAAATAAAATTTAGAACATGGATGAAACTTCCAGAGAGAAAAAACCGAATGGCATCAAACTTGCCAGCAGCAACACTAGATAAACAAACAAATAAAACCAGTAGAAAAATTGGGAATATTATTGCTATCCTATATTTTTACAGCAGCCTAACTGGAAATAAAGTGTGAAACTGGAATAAAATGTGCCATGATTATAAAATACCACAAACTTGATCTCCCTGAGGTCTTTCTCAGGAAATTAATAGAAGACATGACACCCAAAAAAGGATATAAATCAAGAAAAAGAAAGACATGGACCAACACTTAGGGGAACCAATGCATGTGAAAAATGATGGGAATTTCTAGGATGATGGAGAAGGAAGATCCCTAAACTACAATAACTACGCAAGGGGCCGAGAGAGTTATTCCAGAAGAGAACAGAAGGAGAAAACTGTCCTACCATATCTCAGAGAAGATACAATTAATAGAAATGCCAATATGTTTAAAATATTGGAAGACATTTATACTTTGGCAGAGTTTAGAGATAAATAAATAATAGGTATATAGAAAATCAAACAACCAAAACAACATACCTACACGTGCAAAATTCTTAAAGGCAAAACCAAGATAAAAAGTATCTAAGAAAGGAAATGTGCACATAATAATTCATACGAGTTAGCTGTGAAAAATACTTATACACTTACCATAATGTAAAAACTAATTACTGACCAAACAAACAGAAATAAACATATTGGAAAAATGGGAGAAGAAAGTGAGGGAGTTTGGGGGTTACAAAGGAATTAAATTTCATTTTTCACTGTAGAAAGTGAATACAGAATTTCTAAAAAGAGAAAGGCACAATTAAATTATTAAAATAATTTAAGACTATTTTTTCCAAAATATATAGCTAAATATCAAAAATATGAGTAAAGGATTTGAAATTGATTGGGAGACGTAGAAAAAAAGGAGAGAGATATAGACACTGTTTCCATTAAAAGCCTTGTAGAAATATTGGCATGTAAATTTTTATCCAAATTACACATTTACTTTTTTTACTTCCTACTTATTTGTTTTAAAAGTAATTTTAAGAAATAATTTTGTTGGAATTAAAGCATTGAGTGTTTCTTTCTTTCTTTTTTTTTTTAAGAAACAGTATGTCATATTGGAACAAGCTTGGAATAAGTTCTGGGACTGGAGAAAGAAGCTCTCACTTAAAACTAACCAGGTCTGTGACTGCTGAGTGTTGAGGTTGATGAAGTAATGGGCAATCGTAGTAATTGAAACCAGAATCTACACTAATGGTTTTTTCAGAGGGAATTTTTCTGGTGCCAAAAAAAATGTTGGGGAAAAAATTACAAGATACAAGTATTGAAAAGAGAAAATTATAAGGTTTGGAGCAGATAGGTAAATTAGCATTAATCAATCATGTGCATTGAACACTTTAGTGCATATCATCTCATATAACGTTCTCAAAACTGCTACCTTCAAGAGGCTCAGATTTTAAGTAAGAGGGTTTGCACTGACCATATCACCTGTCTTTAGAGTTAGAAGAAGCTGTCTTTTTGCCTTCTCAAAGCTAGGTTTTGTGCTTGATATGAACTTGGTCCAACAGTTATATTCTCTTTCCGAATACTTTTTCTTTCCCACTTTTGACTCCTAATTGATGGGCTATACACATGCTCAGAATGGCTCTCCCACTTTTTTTGGGGGGGGGGAGCAAATGGAGGAAGGGCAGAGGCCAAGAGTGATAATCTTAAGCAGGTCCACACCTAATGCAGAGCCGGGTAAGAGGCTCTATCTCAGGACCATGAGATCATGACCTGAGTTAAAATCAAAAGTCTCACTCTAACTGACTGAGCCACCCAGGTGCCCCAATGGCTCTCCCATTTTATAGATTAACTAAGTTTAATCAAAAAAATCACACCCTACCTCATCATGTCCATTCATTACTACTGCACACATTATACCAGCTCCCCCCTTGGTAACAACGTCTTCAAAAGAATGGTCTGAAATTGCTGTCTCCACTGTCTGTCATTAACTTCTTCAAATGATGTAAAATAAGTCTCCCCATGACTCTGTAAATGTTCCAGTAAATGTCACTATTTTCTAATGGGTTGCTTTCAGACCTTATTTCATTTGACCTATGGGCACTTCAAGTCCCTGTTAACCTGCTTGCTGTTCCCTTTGGTTCTCCACTAACCTCTAAATATCCCTCAGTCTTGTCTGCTTGCTCACTGCTTGAAACTCTGTGTCCCTCACATCTTTGTCTTTGATCCTCTCCTCTTCTCACCAAACAATCTCATTCCCAACTTTAGCTAAAATAGGTGCTCAGACACCTACTTGATTAGAGCTTGATTAGAGCTTTTAATCCTTGATTAGAGCTCTTTAAAGGACAAGAATTTTATACAGAATTGCTCCCAGATCTCTTTAACTTTCTGGGTTCCCTTTTTTCTTGAAAACCATTCTAATTCACATGAAAATAAAGGACCAACCCTGAGAATAATCCTTCTCTCCTTCTTCATTCTGAGCCCAACAGCTGTCATCTACACCCACAAATTGCCAACCTGTGTCCTTATCCTTGTCCAGCGCCTCCTTCCCACCCATTGGTGTCTCTTCTCATAGCCTCATCTCACCAGCACTTTCACAGACAGCAGTAATACCCCATTCCCAGTGTCAGCCCTCACATCTCCAGCATCTTTAATTCCTCTTCCACAGTGCTGTGGAGGTTGTCTAACCTAAAACACAAATTTTGTCATTTTATTCAATGGCTTGAAATTTTTCAGTAGCTTCCTGTTACCTGTAGGATAAAGTCCAAGCCCACTATAGCTCATGGCTTTCCATAATCAGACAAGTAGTTACTTAACCCACCTGACCTCTTGCTGTCACACTTTGCATTCTACACTGTAACCGTGATGTATTTCTTCCAGCTTCTGGATTGCTCCCCTGCACTTCTGTTCAGATCCCATCTTCATTCCAGAATTGCATTCTCCTTTTCTTCCCCATCTTCCCCAGCTGGGAACATCTACAGTGAAAATGCTTCTTCAGAGGGTGCCTGGGTGGCTCAGTCATTAAGTGTCTGCCTTCTGCTCAGGTCATGATCCCAGAGTCCTGGGATTGAGCCCCACATTGGACTCCCTGCTCTGCGAGAAGCCTGCTTCTCCCTCTCCCACTCCCCCTGCTTGTGTTCCCTCTCTCGCTGTGTCTCTGTCAAATAAATAAACAAAATCATTTTTAAAAAATAATAAAAAATAAAAAGCTTCTTCAAAATCAATTTTGTATGAAATCTTCTAGGATCCCCCCCAACTAAATATAACCACTTCTTCATTGCATCTCCACTTATCTTTCTGCATAACTGCATTTTTAGCAAAGAAAAATTTTTTGCATTTGTATGTTGAATTATGAACTCCTTTAGGACATGTTTTGTAACATCTGGTTTCACAAAGTTCCCACAGAATAGTAGATGCTTACCCTAGGAAACTCAGAAAGATCTAAATGTCCTCTACATAACCAAAAATGTATTAGCAATACAGCTCTAGACAATTCTTTGCATGGAAGCTGGTATATTTTGAGTTATGTTGTTGCAAATGACAAATTTCATTCTTTTTATGGCTGAGATATATAATGGATATAATATTGCATCATATACATATTACCACATCTTCTTTATTCATTTATCCATTGATGGACATTTACGTTGCTTCCATATCTTGGTTATTGTAGTTAAAGGAGATATGTTATAGATAGGATCTATACACAACAGATTTTGAAGACAGTATAAAAAAGAATATAAAATATCTTATGCTGTGTGAAATAAGTCAGACTGAGAAAGAGAGATACCATATGATTTTACTCATATGTAAAATCTAAGATACAAGTGAATAAACAAACAAAAAGCAGAATCAGACCTATAAATAGAGAACCAACTGATGGTAGCAGAGGGGATGTCCTAGGGGTGGGGAGGTGTGCAAAATGGGTGAAGGAGAGTGGGAGATACAGGCTTCCAGTTATGGAATAAATAAATCACAGGAATAAAAGGCCCAGCGTAAGAAATATAGTCAATGATAATGTAATAGCATTGTAGGGTGACAGATGGTAGCTACCCTTGTGGTGAGCATAGCATAACATGTATAGAAGTTGAATCACTATGTTGTACTCTTGAAACTAATGCAACATTGTGTGTCAACTATACTCAAATAAATCTTTAAATCTCATGAATAATGTCTATATTGATTACTTACTGAAGTGATATCGTTTGGGTAAATCAAGCTAAAGCAAATACATTTCAGGCTTGTCTTTCCTTTTTTGTAAAAGTATGCCTGCTAGAAAGTTTAAAATTACACAGATGGCTCGTATTTGTGGCTGACATATTTCTCTTGGACTGTACTTGTATAGAGGTTATGTGGGAAAGGGTAGACAACAAATATTAATTGAATACCCTCTGTGGGTTTTCATTTACGTTGTTTTATCTTGGATTCACCACAATTAAAGATAATTTCAATAGCTATATTTTTGAATTTTAATTTTTTTTCAGTGTTCCAAAATTCATTGTTTATGCACCACACCCAGTGCTCTATGCAATAGCTATTATTCTTAAATCAGCCAGTTCCAGGAGACTCCATGTTTTCTTTCTCTTAAACAAAATTCTAAAGGCCTGGGTAAATATGGAAAGGGTTTCCCCTCCCCCTGCATTGTCAGTAATTCTGTGGATTTAATACTAGTCTAAGAAAGTGAAACAAAATTTAAGAACTTCTAAAGAATAAATATTGTATTATCAGTTGTTCCAGTATAGAAAATGTGTTTTTAAAAAAATCTGTCTTAAAAGCTGAATTATTAAAGCTGTAAAGGAGAAAACTGGTATCATTACCTGCTCTACTAATTTACATTGCAATAACATGCGGACAGACTGTGTCCTACTGGATGTTTTTAATTGGTATGCCCTCTGCCTTTCACTAATGTATCATATTTCTTTCATTATCTATAAAAGAAGCAAGTGTCCTTTCACCTTGAAAACTGAAATACCTCTTCCTGATACAATCAGATGCTTTCCAACCCCTTTTAAAAGAAAGGAAATTGCTTCTCTGGCGGCCAGCCATCATGAAGCCGAGAACATGTCTCTTGGTAAAGGTAAGGCACCCTAATGAATGACTTTCTTTTGAAAGAAGGAGAGACAATCCCTGCAGTAATTCAGTACAAGCCACTGTTATTTAGACACTAATGGAAGAAATAAAAATAGATAAATAAAGACACAGCTTCCCATGTGTAGCTGTCAGAGGTGACAGTGAGATAGGAAAGCATTTCCAACCAATTGAAATGTGGAATTTAGTTACTTAAAGGAACAGGACCAAAACCCATTTTGGTACTTTGGGTTCTTTTCTTTAATATATGGCCAGGCTGTACACTGAAAGGAAGGGTGAGTGGAAGGAAGAAAAGAAGGAAGGGAAGAATCAAAGCAGTAAAATCTTTATTAATGCACACATCTGCTTTGAAATATTATACTTTACTGAGAGGCCAGCTATTATGTTGCCCTCATGAGAAAAGACCATAGGTTTTGTACAGTATGTTGATGTCATTTGGTACAGCTGTCATTTAATACTTGTTTCCTCAATTTGTGGTATTTTTCTTAGATACAGAACATACAGAATTGTCATTCCTTTACTATTTGGTTTTTCTTTATTTTGATATCATTTATTTCACTCTAACATAGAAGACCAAGATACACAGTTCAGAATATATTAAACTGCCTTAAAATTTGACATGATCAAAATTTACATTGTTCTTTCCCTTTGATGCTTTATACTTAACTGTTTTTTTTGTTTGGTTGGTTGGTTGGTTGGTTGGTTTGGTTTGGTTTTGGTCTCTATTTTACTATTGCTTCTACTCCAAACCTTAGTGGCTAAAAGCAACTGCCATTGTATTCCTCATCATTCAGCAGGTCAGGAACTTGTGCGAGATTTATAAGAGAAAACTTGGTTCTTGCTCCAAACAACATTGGCTACATGGCTTAACTGGGCCTGGAGGTTTCAAGATGGCACAATCACATACGGGGGCTCTGATGTTGGCAACCGTTTCCCACATAATCTCTGAATTTGGTAGTCTTAATCTACTTTTATCATTTGGTTGTCTAGACTGAGAATCTTTCCAAGGGTAGAAATAGAAACCCCAAATTTCTTCACACTTAAGGCCCAAAGTCATACAATATCACATATGTTGCATTCTACTGGTCATTGCAGATCACAGGAAGAGCAAGGAGCAAGAGGAGGGGAAGGAGACGTCATCTCTTGATGAAAAGAGTGATAAAGTAACATTACTAAGGGGCTGGTAGGACAGGAGGAATTGTAGCTATCTTTGAAGACAGTATGCAAAGAACTTGTAAAATAAATGAGAATTAAAAAAGTAAAGAGATGGATTCAAAAGGTTCACATTTATATAGATAATTATGTTGTGGAAGAATTTAAAGAAGCTACTGCTTCTTAGATCGTCTAAGATCTAAGATGGCTATTCAATCTTTTTTGAAAAGGGGCTATTATCCATTTCCTTATAGACTTGAAATCACCAGGACATGAGACTATTGATAACAAAGTCCTAAAAGAGTAAGTTGAAGGTGAAGTAAATAGGTGTGTGCATGCTATGACCAACAATTTTGTCACATCAAGTCAAAATGAGGAGGCACATTAACAATTTCCTCCACTGCTGTTACCTGAAAAGAAAGTTTAAGGCTACTAAATTCATTAAAATTAGAACTTTATGACTAAAGTTTAAATTAAATTATTTGCTTCACATGCAAATAATTTTTTCTAAAATCCCAATAATTTTTTATCAAAGAAAAACTGAATTCTGAAATGTTGCAATTAAGAATACTTTTAACATAAGGAAGTGTGAAAGCTACCTGACTATAGGGATTTTTTTTAATGATACTCATAATGTATAATCTTAAATTCCTTCATTTGTAAATAAGAAACAGTTCTTTATAATCTTAAATTCCTCGTTTATGAGTAAGAAATAATCAAAATACACCAGAATTCAACTAAAATTGGGAAAGTAAAAAAACCAAATATCCTGAAATAATGAAAAGACAGAAGTTAATAAATTATAGAGCAGAATAACAATAGAATTGAAAAGTAAATTCAAGAGCCAGAAAAAAGATTTAATCAAAAAGACTAATAAAATACACAAACTTCTTAACTTCTTCTTCTTCTTCTTCTTCTTCTTCTTCTTTCTTTCTTTCTTTCTTTCTTTCTTTCTTTCTTTCTTTCTTTCTTTCTTTCTTTCTTCTTTTTTTTAGAGAGGGAGAGAGAGAATCTTACGCAGGCTCTACACCCAGCATGGAGACTGACACAGGCTCAATCTTACAACCCTGAAATTGTGACCTGAGCTGAAATCAAGAGTTGGATGCTTAACCAACTAAGCTACCCAGGCACCCCCAATACACTAACTTCTAACAAGATTATTTAAGAAAAAATAAATAACGAATGCTGCAGTAGACCTTTGAAAGAAGATATAACAAAAGAGGTTTTTTTAGTTATAAAGGAATATTAATAGAGTTCTGTGATACTATATTTGGAATTTTTTAGTATCAATTATTTTCAGAGAAAGAGAAGATTGGAATTTATTCTAGAAGTATTAGAAAGCTAAAATAGAACTATGACCAGTGCAGTGCTTGCAATATTTTCAAGAAAATGCCTTCAACAGAAAACTTTATTCTTCCCATGTATACTTATCAACAAATTAAATGAGTCAAGAACTACAGTGCTATTTAAATTGGTCAGGCACACAAAAATAGATGAAACCATCTTATTTTCTTTTCTTAAAGAACCTTGTATCATTAAAGTTATCCCCCATAGGAAAACAAGAAACCAATGTTTCCTAAAGAGCATTCTACAGAATTCTAGTTATCTAGGATTATACTAAATATTCTTTGGGAAAATTGGGAGTCTAGTTAAATATCATTAGAATATGTTAAGTTTAAATAAGTAAATTTCTAGTTATAGGGTTTTATTGGAGTATTTAAGTGATAATGTAGAATATTAATATGTGATCACTGATTAAACTACTTTAACTATGGACAATTTTCTCGCCAGACAAAGGTTCTGAAATATATGACTACAAGCCTACCTAAATTATACATAGAGTAAAATCTTCCTGAATCCATGAAACCCACTATCTTACAATAACAACACATAATAGCAATAATAGAATAATTGTTTAATAGAAAATAAGCTGACATAATCTATTACATCAAAATGAGATAAAACATAGACAAGATTAGTAGAAATTGAAATACATGTGATTAAATTCAATATTCATTTATAAAATCTCAATCAACTATGAATAAAGAGATAATTACTTAATATAGGAAGGAATATCTAGAAAGAATAGATAAAAATGATATCTATCTTAAACAATAGCTAATGTCACATTTGATTATGACAGAAATATTTCCAATAAAGTCAGAAACAATTACCACTATTACCCACTATTACCACTATTAACATTATTCTCTACATTAGCAGTTTTTAGAAATTCCAGATGATGAAAAAAGATAAGAAAAAGAATTTGTTTTACATAGGGAAAGATGATTAAATTGCCATTTTTTGATGATGACATATACTGGGAGCACTATATGTAATGAGGAAAATGACAGAAGGACTAAAAGAATATCCATCCAAATACTAACCATAGATTTTGAAGGAAAGGAATGGAATCTTGTTATTTATATCTTTGATCTTTTCTGAGTTTCTTAATCTTTAGACAAAGAAATTATAAGAATTTTATTCAAAATAGTATATTATTTTCGTAAGTGCATCTGGAGTTTGCAGACAAAAGCTTGGGATTTCTTCGTCTTAACCTAGTTCCCACAGGTCATAATTGAGAATACTATCATGATGAAAGTGCATTTATTCTCCTAAAGAACCAACTGTAGATCAATCAAGGTGCTCAAAATATCCTATCCACCAAGGAGTCACAGTCTCTTTAGCCATAATTGGCAATTTGAAAAAGTATGTGTTGCTGTTTTGAAGGAATTTTGATGGCATTTTCAGACAATATCTTCCCAGATGTCCCTGTAGTCAACTTCAGCTGTTTACGCTATTCCCTCTGGATCTCTAAAGAACACAAATTCACCTGCTGGGGCCATTTTGTGGTAAATATTACAGAGAAAGCTCCATAAAAATTTCAGGATGCATTTAGAGATTTAAGAAGGGCCAAAAAAGTTCATACCAGCTGAAAACAGAGAATCATGATTCTTTTTCATTCAAACCTAATATTTAATTCAAACCAGAAGATGTCTTGACATGGCAAATTTTTAAGCTGTCCTCAATGAGTTAATAGTCACGAATATTATCTCCAGTTCATTGACCTGAATGGTAAAGAGACTCTTAATTTTTTTCAAAAGTTAATTGAAATGAACAAATTCATTGATAATAATAATGACAGAGTTAATGAGATTAGGACAATGATTATCAAATGGAGACAGTTTTGCCCATTCTTCCTCCCCTCTCCCCACTGGAGAAAACATTTAAGAATGTCTTGAGATGTCTTGGGTCATGGAAACTAGGGGTAAGGGTGCTATTTACATCTGGATTTAGTCTGCTGAACATTCTAGAGTGCACAGGATAGCACCCCACAGCAACAAATTACCTGTCCTGAAGTATTGAATACTGTCAAGATTGAGAAACCTTAAGTTAGGTAATATATTCAGTGGTGTATGTTGTGTATATTGTGGTTTCTTTAGAGCAAACTTCTATTTTTCTCCCAAAGAAGCAATGCAAATGCTTTTGGAAATGAACTGACATGTAACTGGGAATCTGTATATGATACTCTATTTTCCGAGTGTTGACTCATTTGCAAATAAGTTAGTTATATTAACTAATTTAAACCTCACAGCAACTTTGTGAGGCACTGTGGCAGGAACCTAAGCTACCTTAGTAGCCATCCTTCTCACCTTCCCCAGTCTTGAAATTAGGCACGTGGTTGCTCACCCATAGAACATGTTTCTCCACGTCCCTTAAAACTAGGGGGGACATTTCAGCAAAGTTAAGGATGTAATGTTTGAGCAAATACCTACATATTTCCTATAACATAATTATCATAAGATCTCCTCGTCCTTTTCTTTTGCTAGATGGAGATGGTGAAAATTTTAGTAGCCGTCTTGGACCCACATGTTGCAGCTATATGTGAGATTTATAGTACCACTTTCCTACTCTAAATGCTCACCTACCTTTGGACTATTATGTAAGTCAGAACTAAATTCCGTATTTTTTTCATCCATTGTACTTAGAGGTTTTGTTATTTAGCAGATTATCCTATACCCTAGCTGTTACACAGAGGTACTGTCATTATCACCACTTTAAATATGTAAATCAGAGAAATTAAAACACTTAAGCAAAGCAACAACTAGCAAATTGTAAAGGCTGAGATCAAACTAAATACAGCTTCAGACCCTGTGGTGTTGACCACCATTCACTGTTACCTCACTAGCTAGAGTTTGCAAAAAGTCACTGTAGTATAGAACAGATCAGCAAAACTAAGTGCTGACCTATGCAAGAATTAATAAAGTTGATAAACCCCTAGCCCAACATTTCAAAAAGAAAAGAGAAAGGACCCAAATAAAATCATGACTGAAGGTGGGGAGATTACAACCAATACCACAAAAACATAAACAATTATGAGAGAATATTATGAAAAATTATATGGCAACAAACTGGTCAATCTGGAAGAAATGGACAAATTCCTAGAAACATACAAACTACTGAAGCTGAAACAGGAAGAAATAGAAAATTTGAACAGATGCATAACCAGCAAAGAAATGGAATCTGTCATCAAAAATCTCCCAACAAACAAAAGTCCAAGGCCAGATGGCCTTCCAGGGGAATTCTACCAGACATTTAAAGAGTTAAAGAGTTAATACCTAATCTTCTAAAATTGTTCCAAAAACTAGAAATGGAAGGAAAACTTCCAAACTCCTTCTACAAGGTCAGTATTAATTCCAAAATCAAAGATCCCACTAAAAAGGAGAATCATAGGCCAGAATCCCTGATGAACATGGATGCAAAAATTCTCAAGATACTATCGAATTGACTCCAACAGTACATTAAAAGAATTATTTACCATGATGAAGTAGGATTTATTCCTGGGCTGTATGGGAAGTTCAATATTTGTAGATCAATCAAAGTGATACACCACATTAATAAAAGAAAGGATATGAACCACATGATCCTCAGTAGATGCAAAAAAATAAAAGGATTTGATAAAAATCATCCTTCATTCTTGACAAAAACCTTCTACAGAGTAGGGATAGATGGAACGTGCTTCAGCAACATAAATGTCATATGTGAAAGACCCACAGATAATAACATCTTCAATGGGGAAAAAAACTGAAAGATTTTCCTCTACGGTCAGAAATAAGACAGGGATGTCCACTCTCACCATTACTATTTATTTATTTATTTGTTTGTTTATTTTAAAGATTTTATTTATTTGACAGAGAGAGATCACAAGTAGGCAGAGAGGCAGGCAGAGAGAGAGGAGGAAGCAGGCTCCCCACCAAGCAGAGAGCCTGACATGGGACTCGATCCCAGGACCCCGGATCATGACCCGAGCCAAAGGCAGAGGCTCAACCAACTGAGCCATCCAGAGTACCAGAAGTATTAGCCTCAGCAACAAGACAGCAAAAAGAAATAAAAGGCATCCGAACCAGGAAGAAGTCAAACTTTCACTATTTGCAGATGACATGATATCCTATATAGAAAACTCAAAAGACTCCACCAAAAAACTGCTAGAACCACTATATGAATTCAGCAAAGTCACAGGATATAAAATCAACAGACAGAATCTTTTGCACTTCTATAGACCAATATTGAAGCATCAGAAAGAGAAATCAAGGAATTGAGCCCATTTACAATTGCACCAAAAACCATAAGATACCTAGGAGTAAACCTAACCAAAGAGATAAAGTATCTATACTCTGTAGAACTTATGAAGGAAATCAAAGATGACACAGAGAAATGGAAAAACGTTCCATGCTCATAGACTGGAAAAACAAACATTGTTAAATGCCTATACTACTCAAAGCAATCTACATACTTAATGCAATCCCTATCAAAATACCACCAGCATTTTTCATAGACCTAGAACAAAGAAACCTAAAATTTGTATGGAACCACAAAATACCTGAATAATCAAAGCAATCCTGAAAAACAAAAGCAAAGTTAGTGGCATCATGATTTCCAAACTTCAAGCTGTAGTCATCAAGACAGTATGATACTGTCACAGAAACAGACACATAGATCAATGGAACACAATAGAAAACCCAGAAATGGACCCACAACTATATGGTCAATTAATCTTCAACAAAGCAGGAAAGAATGTTCAATGTAAAAAAGATAGTCTCTTTTGGGTGCTTGCGTGCCTCAGTTGGTTAACATCCAACTCTTCAATTTTGGCTGAGGTCATGATCTCAGGGTCCTGGGATTGAGCCTGGCATTCAGCTCCCTGCTAAGTGGGTAGTCTGCTTGAGGATTCTTTCTCTTGGCCCTCCCCCACGGCCTCCTCCACTCATTCATACACTGTCTCGATCTCTCTCTAAAATAAAAATAAATAAATATTTTTTAAAAGACAGTCTCTTCAACAAATGATGTTGGGGAAACTGGACAGCAAATATGGAAGAATGAAACTGGACCACATTCATACACCATACACAAAAACAAATTCAAAATGGATGAAAGTCCTAAATGTGAGACAGGAAACTATCAGAATCCTACAGGAGAGCATAGACAACAACTTCTTTGACCTTGACCAGAGCAATAACTTACTGGACGCATTGCCAGAGGCAAGGGAAACAAAAGCAAAAATAAACTATAGGTACTTCATCGACATAAAAACCTTCTCACAGGAGGAGTCAAGATGGCGGAGAAGTAGCAGGCTGAGACTACTTCAGGTAGCGGGAGATCAGCTAGATAGCTTATCTAAAGATTGCAAACACCTACAAATCCAACGGGAGATCGAAGAGAAGAAGAACAGCAACTCTAGAAACAGAAAATCAACCACTTTCGGAAAGGTAGGACGGGTGGAGAAGTGAATCCAAAGCGACGGGAAGATAGACCGCGGGGGGAGGGGCCGGCTCCCGGCAAGCGGCGGAGCAACAGAGCACAAAATCAGGACTTTTAAAAGTCTGTTCCGCTGAGGGACATCGCTCCAGAGGCTTAACCGGGGTGAAGCCCACGCAGGGTCAGCGTGGCCTCAGGTCCCGCAGGGTCACAGAAGGATCGGGGGCGTCTGAGTGTCGCAGAGCTTACAGGTATTAGAACGGGGAAGCCGGCTACAGAGACAGAGCCAAGGAGTGACTCTCAGCTCGGGGTTACCTTGAACCAGTTGCAGGCTCGGTCAGCTCGGAGCGCGGCCGGAGGCAGGGTGACGGGAGTAAATCGGCGCTGTTCTCTGAGGGCGCACTGAGGAGTGGGGCCCCGGGCTCTCGGCTCCTCCGAGCCGGAGACTGGGAGGCCGCCATCTTCATTCCCGCCCTCCGGAACTCTACGGAAAGCGCTCAGGGAACAAAAGCTCCCGAAAGCAAACCCGAGCGGATTACTCAGACCGGCCCCTGGTAAGGGCGGTGCAACTCCGCCCGGGGCAAAGACACTTGAGAATCACTACAACAGGCCCCTCCCCGAGAAGATCAACAAGAAGCCCAGCCAGGATCAAGTTCACCTACCAAGGAGGACAGTTTCAATACCAAGGAGAGCAGCGGAATTCCAAAGGAGGAGAAAGCAAAGCACGGAACTCATGGCTTTCTCCCCATGATTCTTTAGCCTTGCAGTTAATTTAATTTTTTTTCTTTTTCAATTTATTTTTCTTCTTCTGCTAAATTTTTTTTTTAACTTTTACCTTTTTCTTTTTTAACGTTTTTTAACTAGTTTATCTAATATATATATATTTTTTCCTTTTTATATATTTTTCTTTATTGGTTTTCTTTTTTTAAT